>NW_026652279.1:125817007-126158995 GCF_009828535.3 Hylobates moloch
AAAACACATGAAGAAATGCTCATCATCACTGGCCATCAGAGAAAAGCAAATCAAAACCACAGTGAGATACCATCTCACACCAGTTAGAATGGCCATCATTAAAAAGTCAGGAAACAACAGGTGCTGGAGAGGATGTGGAGAAACAGGAACACTTTTACACTGTTGGTGGGACTGTAAACTAGTTCAACCATTGTGGAAGTCAGTGTGGCGATTCCTCAGGGATCTAGAACTAGAAATACCATTTGATCCAGCCATCCCATTACTGGGTATATAGCCATTTTTCTATCTTAGGATATTTGTACTTTCCTATTAATTCTTGAGAGCTCCTTAGATATTTTAAATGCCTGCATTGGAAGCCCCATTCTCCCACAACTATACGGTTTGCTTATTGATTTTGTTTATTTTTTTCAAATGAATATATACGTGCTTATATAATGTATAAACTTCTGATTTATAACACATAATTTATAATTTAATTTATATACTTTAATATAGATGTAAAATTTATGCAGTTGAATGCGCCTACTTTTTCTTGGACACCATCTGTATTTTCAGAAGATCCTCTAGCTCCTAAGCATTTTCTAGCATAATTTGCTTTACTGTTTTATTTTTTCATATTTAAGTACTTTTACTCATCTCTAATTAATGAAATCACATTCTTTGAGGTAAGGTTCCAGTATTTTTCTAGTATAAATTAATTCTAGGTTTTTAATATACAATTATATTTAATATTACTAATATATACTTATATTTAATGGACAATTATTCATTCTTTTACATTTTGCCACAAATTTATATCTTCGTTTTCTTTGAAGATTTGGCCTTTCTTAATTTAAACCTTTATGCTCTTTGAAAAAACAAATCTGAGAATAAAAACCCCCAAAAAAGCTGTATTAATGAATCAGTTACATCTATGGACATCTAGGGCGAGATCCTCCTAGCGTGGATTGAATTATGTTTATTTTATTTTAGATTTATGTCCCCTGAAAGTGGAGAGGCTACAGTATTTTCCCAAAAAAAAGCCAAACTGCCAAGGAAGCCTTCAGGTTGAGAAGATGAGAGAGAGATGCTTAAGGTGGAAAACTGTGCATGTGACTGCAGGTGAACTCAGATGACTGCAGGAGAAGTCAGAAAAAAAAAAAGATAAACGGCATCTGTTGAACTTTCTATGCTACCCTTTACAGCATATAATTGGATTGTTCTTGGAATATTTTCTGAATACTCTTGCCCCTAACTGGTTGAGTTTGAAGTATTTTCCACCACCTTTCAGTAAACACGATATTTAAAAAAAAATAAAGATGCCTAGTGAGCCCATAAAAAGCCCATAAAAAATGCCCAGTGAGTTAAATAGTATGAACTCTAACTACTAAGAGATTATTAGGACAAATGTTATACCTGGTGTCTGAGGTTAACTTGGTTACTAAAAGGAATTTTAGAAAGGTAGGAATGATGCCCGTCATTACCTGCAGGTATATTCTCATACTATTCAGTATCTCTTGTGCTCAGACTCTATATGCCTCTTTTCCCATTCTTTCAAACTGTTAAACTGTGCTGTCTTGAAATTAGAGAATAATATCTACAATTTCCTAATATCCTCAGTCTTTTTTCTGAAGGAGTGCTTCCTCTTTTTTTTTTTTTTTTTTTTTTTAGCTGCAAACTGAACATTCAGTATGGAAACTGTTTATTTTCAACTCTTCAAAGTAGAAGTTATTTTTCTTCATTCCCTGCCATATATTTTATATATTTCATGTCCTTTTATGCTATTTATAATGTGTCCTCTTTTAAATTATTTTCCTTTCCAAAATGTTTCCTTCCAACTTGGCTTAAGATATAGATTATCTTGGATTTGGGATCGATGCCAGATGCCTTACATGACCTTCTTAACCTCTTTTACCCTATGCAGAATTTTTGGGTTAGATGTTCAACATGTTCAGTGAACAGTCTTGGGAAAAAAGTGGCTTGTTCTCACTGACTCACACCACGGTTGGGCTTCCTTGACACACTAATCTGTTACACCATCCCACAAATAACTGTTAAAAAGATGTTTAGTTACAGTTAGTTTCTCCTTAGTCCCATTCATGTCAGATATTTCATTTTTCCACTATTCCACCAGAGAAAGGAGTAGCTGTGGGTCTCTTCAATTCTATGAAGGCCACATCCTACTTATTCTTTTACCTTTGTTTAAGGTTAGAGGTACATGTGCAGGTTTGTTATACAGGTGAATTGCATGTCACAGGAGTTTGGTGTACAGATTAATTTGTCACTCGTAATAACCATAGTACCTGCTAGGTGGATTTTCAATCATCTCCATCCTCCCACCTTCCACCCTTAAGTAGACCCCAGTGTGTGGTGTTTCTTTCTTTGTGTCCATGTGTACTCATCGTTTAGGTCCCACTTATTGAGTGAGAACAAGCAGTATTTGGTTTTCTGTTCCTGCCTTAGCTCGCTTAGGATTATGGTCTCCAGCTCCATCCATGTTGCTACAAATGACACAATCCCATTCTTTTTTTATCATGACATAATATTTTATGATATACATATGTATCATGTTTTATTTATCCAGTCTACCACTGATGGACATCTAGGTCGATTGCATGACTTTGCTATTGTGAATAGCGCTGTGATGAATATATGCGTGCATGTGTCTTTATGGTAGAATGATTTATATTCCTTTGGGTATATATCCCAAAATGGGATTGCTGGGTTGAATGGTACTTCTGATTTTAGTTCTTTGAGAAATCACTAAACTGCTTTCCATGATGGCTGAGTCAATTTACATTCTCATCAACAGTGTATAAGCATTCACTATTCTCTGCAACCTTGCCAGCATCTGTTATTTATTGACTTTTTAATAATAGCCATTCTGACTGGGGTGAGATGGTATCCCACTGCGACTGAGATTTGCATTTCTCCAATATTTAGTGATGTTAAGCAATTTTCATAAAATTGTTGGACAGGTGTATGTCTTCTTTTGAAAAGTATCTGTTTATGCCCTTTGCCCACTTTTTAATGAGGTTGTTTGTTTTATGCTTGTAAATTTGTTAAAGTTCCTTATAGATGCTGGATATTGACCTTCGTCAGATGCATAGCTTGCAAATATTTTCTCCCTTTCTGTAGGTTGTATATTTACTCTGTTGATAACTTTTTATGCAGAAGCTCTTTAGTTGAATTAGATCTCATTTGTTAATTTGTGTTTTTGTTATAATTGCTTTTGGCATCTTTGTCGTGAAATCTTTGCCAGGGTGTATGTCCAGAATGATATTTCCTAGTTTATCTTCCAGGGTTTTATAGTTTTAAGTTTTACATTTAAGTTTTTAATCCATCTTGAGTTAATTTTTGCATATTGTGTAAGGAATGGGTCTAGTTTTAATCTTCTGCATATGGCTAGCCAGTTCTCCCAGCACCATTTACTGAATAGGGAATCCTTTCCCTGTTGCTTGTTTTTGTCAGGTTTGTTGAAGATCAGATAGTTGTCGGTGTGTGGTCTTACTTCTGGGTTCACTATTCAGTTCCATTGGTCTATGTGTCTGTTTTTATAGCAGTATCATGCTGTTTTGGTTACTCTAGCCCCATAGTATAGTTTGAAGCAGGGTAGCCTGTTGCCTCTAACTTTGTTCTTTTTGCTTAGCATTGCCTTGGCTATTCAGGCTCTCTTTTGGTTCCACATAAATTTTAAAGTAGTTTTGTCTAATTCTGTGAAGAATCTCAATGGTAGCTTAATAAGAATAGCACTGAATCTATAAATTGCTTTGGGCAGTATGGCCATTTTAATGATACTGATTTTTCCTATCCATGAACATGGAATATTTTTCTATTTGTTTGTGTCATGTCTGATTCCTTTGAGCATTGTTCTGTAATTCTCATTGTAGAGGTCATGCACCTGTCTGGTTATCTGTAGTCCTAGGTATTTTATTCTTTTTGTGGTTATTGGGGATATTATTATATTATTGATTTATCTTTCAGCTTGGATGCTTTTGGTGTTTAGGAATGCTGCTGATTGTTGTACGTTGATTTTGTATAATGAAAGTTTACTAAAGTTGTTTATCAGATCACAGAGCTTTTGATCAGAGACTGGGGTTTTTCAGGTATAAAATCATATTGTCTGCAAACAGAGACAGTTTGACTTCTTGTTCCTATTTGAATGGATTTCATTTTTCTTCTCTTCCCTGATTGCTCTGGCTAAGACTTCCAGTACTGTGTTAAATATAAGTGATGAGAGAGGGCATCCCTGTCTTGTTCTGGTTCTCAAAGGGAACACTTCCAGCTCTTCCCCATTCAGTATGATGTTGGCTGTAGATTTATTGTGGATGGCTCTTACTATTCTGAGGTATGTTCCTTCAAAGTCTAGTTTGTTGAGGGTTTTTAACATAAAGGGGTGTGAATTTAAACCAAAAGCCTTTTCTGCATCTATTGAGATAATCATGTGGTTTTTGTTTTTAGTTTAGTTTATGTGCTGAATGACATTTATTGATTTGCATATGTTGAACCATCTTTGCATCCAAGGGATAAAACCTACTTGATCATGGTGGATTAGCTTTTTGATGTGCTGCTGGATTTGGTTTGCTGATGTTTTCTTGATGATTTTTGCATCTATGTTCATCAAGGACATTGGGCCGAAGTTTTATTTCTTGTGTGTGTCTCTGTAAGGTTTTGGTATCAGGAAGATGCTGGCCTCATAAAATGAGTTAGGGAGGAATCCCTTCTTCTTAATTTTCTGGAGTAGTTTCAGTAGGAATGATACAAACTCTTCTTTATACATCTGTTCGAAGTCAGCTGTGAATCCATCTGGTCCTGGGCATTTTCTGGTTGGTAGGCTTTTTATTGCTGATTCCATTTCAGAACACATTATTGGTCTGTTCAGGGATTCAGTTTCCTCTGGGTTCAATCTTGGGAGAATGTGTGTGTCCAGGAATGTATCCATTTCCTCCAGATTTTCAAGTTTTCCTGAGGAAATGCGTCTGTAATAGCCTTTGAGAATTTTTTGTACTTCTGTGAGGTCAAAGGTAGCATCCCCTTTGTCATTTCTGATTGTGTTTATTTAGATCTTTTCTCTTTTTTTCTTTATTAGTCTAGGTAGTGATCCATCAATCTTATTTATTCTTTCAAAAAACCAACTCCTGGATTTGTTGCTCTTTTGTATGTTTTTTTGCATCTAAATTTTCTACATTTCAACTCTGATTGAGGTTCTTTCTTATATTCTGCTTGCTTTGGGGTTGGTTTGCTCTTCTTTCTTTAGTTCCTCTATGATTAATGTTAGGTTGTTAATTTGAGATATTTCTAGCTTGTTCATGTGGGCATTTATTTTAGTGCTACAGACTTCCCTCTTAACATTGATTTAGTTGTTTCCCAGAGATTCTTGTAGGTTGTATCTTTGTTCTCATTAGTTTAAAGAATTCCTTGATTTCTGTCTTAACTTCATTGTTCACTCAAAAGTCATTCAGGAGCAGGTTGTTTAGTTTCCATGTAACTGTATGGTTTTCAGCTGTTTTCTTAGTATTGATTTCTGTAAATCAACCACACAATCACGTCTGCATAATAACCAGCTGACAGCATGATAACAGGATCAGACCTACACATATCAATATTAACCTTGAATGTAAACAGGTTAAAGGCCTCAATTAAAAGGCACAGAGTGTCAAGCTGGATAAAGAAGCAAGACTCAACTCTATACTGTCTGTAAGAGACCCATCTCACATGCAATGATGCCCATATGTCAAAAGTGAAGGGACTGAGAAAAATCTACCAAGCAAATGGAAATCAGAAAAAAGCAGGAATTCCTATTCTAATTTCAGATAAAACAGACTTTAAGGCCAACAACACTCAAAAAAGACAACTAATGGCGTTACATAATAGTAAAGGGTTCAATTCAAATAGAAGTCCTAACTATCCTGAACATATATGCACCCAATACAGGAGCACCCAGATTTATAAAGCAAGTTCTTAGAGACCTATGGAGAGACTTAGATAACCATACAATAACAGCAGAAGTCTTTGACAACCCACTGACAGTATTAGATAGAACATCGAGGCAGGAAATTAATAAAGATATTCAGGACCTCAACTTGACATTTGATCAAATGGGCCTCACAAAAATCTGCGGAACCATCCACCCAACAGTGACAGAATATACATTCTTCTCATCCACTCATGTCACACAGTCTAAAATTGCTCACACAATTGGCCATAAAGAAATACTTAGCAAATTAAAAAAAAAACTGTAATCATATTGAAGGCACGGTTGGACCACAGTGCACACTCTATTTTAAAATTTAGTTCATTTAGTTTTATTTGCATTCTCTGCTCTTTATTTTTTTTTTTTTTAAGTCTAGGATCCTGTAGCTTATCCAGCTTGATTTAATTCTTGAGAGTGAAAGTTTCTTTAACTATCTACATTCCAATCAGGAGTCGTGGCTTTTGTTCTTTCTTATCTCCGTTTCTCTTAATCATGTCCTATCTCTTATCATCTTTGATAGTTGCAACTCTTGCAAAATCTTCATTTCAATCCCACAGTTCCCTAACCACCATCCCCCTCACAATTTAGCTGCTCTTATAATCCCACACCTGTAATTATTTTAATTCATTAGCAACTTCAGTTCCTTTCCTCTATCAATTTTTAAAAATCCAGGACCTCTTTCACATTTCCACTTCTATATTTACCCTGATTGAGTTTTGTGATCTGCCATTTTATGCATTTTGCTGCCATCTTCATCAACTCAAATTGCTTCTCTACTTTTAATGACTTTAATAGTGACAATCAAGTAGCTTGAATTGTTGTAGAAAAATAGCATAACCAAGATTAACCATAGATCTCAATTGTGAATTTAACATTACATTGAATTATTCCATTTCTAATACTCCTCTAGCTAATGATTTGTATATTACTAATTTTGGTTCTAATTTATCTCCTCACTTTCTGTAATCTTGTCAGGCCACTTCTCAGGTCTTAAGCATTTTATTTCTTTTTATTCTGTGATTCTCTTGATTCTTGGCTATTCCTTTATGGTCTTCTCATTTTTTTTCTTCTCAGTTCCATTTATTGGCTCTAACTCTACTTAGTCTCTGTTTATTGGATGACTCCTGGTTCCTCTTCTCTTCTCAATCTATAGATTATCTCTGTATTTTTCTCTTTCAGTAACATGGATATATATGCCATTCATACCAATGATTTATAAATATAATTTTTTCTGATCTCTCAACTAAGGTATAGAGTCATCCATCCAATAATCTAATTGAAAACTTGATTTGGATACCTTATAGCTTTCCAAATTTAAAACGTCTAAATAAAAACCCTTCATATCTAACCTTCAAACAGATTCCTCCTTCACTTTCCTCCATCTGTGGAAATGATTAATGCCATGCTCTTGCATTCAGAGCAAAATTTTAGAAGTCAGTCTTGAGGTCTGTTTTTCTATTGACTCACCTTATTTAATCAATTGAAAAAATTTATGAGGCTCTAACTTTAAAGTATATCGTGAATCCATTTAGTTTCTCAATATCTTCTTTGTTAATGCCCTAAATCAAACCAACATGATCTTACACCTAGACTACTAAAATAATTTTCTAAATGATCTCACTAGTTCCATACTGCCCCTTCATATCTACTTTCCACATAACAGCAAGACTTTTGAAGTATGAAATTCAACATATCCTCTATCTGCTTATAGGATTCCTGTTAAAAATCAATCGAAATACAAAATACTTACTTTGACCTACTGGGCCCCACAATTGTCTGTTTAGCACTTCCTATTATTCACTTTGTTTATGTTTTGTTATCTTTAAAGTTCCTCAAAAATGCAAACATATTTCTGCCTCTGTTCACCTCTTACTCTAACACCCGCAAAAGCCAGATCCTGCTTATAATTTAGATATTACCTACTTATAGAGCCCTTGCCTAATGACTCAATCTAAAATAGAATCCATTTTGTTTTTGTGCTTTTCTTAAATAGAATTTTTCAAATAATCTTTTACTACAGTGTTTTTTGATAATCTGTAACTAATTCATGTAACAATCAAGAATTTGTAAGAAAAAAATTTCTGCTGGGCACCGTGGCTCACGCCTATAATCCCAGCAATTTGGGAGGCCAAGGTGGGCAGATCACGAGGTAGAGAGATTGAGACCATCCTGGCCAACATGGTGAAACCTCGTCTCTACTAAAAATACAAAAATTAGATGGGCGTGGTGACATGCCCCTATAGTCCCAACTACTCAGAAGGCTAAGGCAGGAGAATCGGTTGAACCCGGGAGATGGAGGTTGCAGTGAGCCGAGATCACACCCACTGCACTCCAGCTTGGTGACAGAGCAAGACTCTGTCTCAAAAAAAAAAAAAATCATTCTACAATGAGAATCATCTTACGCAAAATAATTATTTTCAACACAAAATTCTAAAGTTTCCATCTCTAATTCTTTTGTCTTTATACTAAAAAGCTAATCTTGGAGAATTTGTTTGCGTTAAACTATATGCTTGAGTTAAATTGATTAGTACATTAGCAGCTGTCCAGTATAAAAGAAAGGATTTGTGTATTAAAGAATGGTTCATATTTTTTAAGTATGCTTGATGAACCAGCTGTTTATTAAAATATTTAGGATTGTATTTCCACACCGAGGCAGAAAGTACATCTAGCATTCATAAATGAAGATCAAAATCCAGAACTAGAAACAAGACTCAAGGCAGCTAATTTCTTAGGATCTCTTCAGGGTGGTGTGGTCTTGTCTCTTTTCTCTGCTTTTCACTATAAACCTGTGTGTCACTTATATCTTGTTCTCTTTAATTCTTTTTTTTTCTTTCTTTTTTTGAGACGGAGTCTCGTTCTGTGGCCCAGGCTAGAGTGCAGTGGCGTGATCTTCTTTCATTCTTTCTGTACACATGACTTAATATGCTTACTCCACACCATACTGATCTTCAGTTCTAGTCCTTAACGCAGACCAATTTCAAATTTCTGGAAGAGATTATCCATTGTTTCAGTCTTGACCAAGTTTTTAAACCTTGGTCTGTTTGCATTGTCCCAAGAGCTACATTAAGTAGAGTATACATGGCTCTCAAGTCTTAGTCGTTTGAAAGAGTGGTTCTCAAAAAATAGTTAGTACGGACATGAACACAGTAGTAAGAGGTTCTTAATATATTTGGTAGTAGAAATATTAGCTAGTTTTAATTTTATTTTTATTACGAATTTAAACATATCAAATTTGTGTTATATAAAATAAGTAGTTGAAATAATTTTACTTTCAAATCTGTATCAACACTTCCTGCATTTAAATCTAAATGTATAGACCCAGTTAATTTTATAAAATTGTCATTCATAAATAATAAACAAGGTTTATGAATAAATACGCAATAAACCTTTATTGTTACCATTTATATGATAAATTTTTGTTTTCAAATGCTTTTTAAATTTGGATTAAGGCTTTTAACTCTATTTAAATGTTACTCATTCTCTAAAAGTAAAAGTTAGGCTTTAGGTTATGTTACTATAACACAGAGATTCAAACATACAGTGATTCAAAAAATATAGAAGTTAAATGTCTCTTACATTATAATCTATGCATAAGTAAGTGACCTACAGTGGGATTGCAGCTCTTCTCCATGAAATTATGGGCCTTGGGTTCTTTTTATATAATTTTCTTTGATTTCCATTGACATTGGCATATTTGATATTTGGTCACCAGCCCCAGTCACATCCAGCCCTCAGGAAAGGAGAAGAGGAGTAGAGAAGGCAAACTAATTATTTGGAGAATATAATATCAACATTTTAAACCTAATTTATCCTCTCACTCCATTGTGCAGGAATTCACATAGCTTCACAAAATTAAATTTATTGAAAGAAAGACTAGAAAATATGGCTTCTTTTTGAGCTGGCATGTGCCTGCTTGTGTGTGTGTGTGTGTGTGTGTGTGTGTGTGTGTATGTGTGTGTGTTTCTTAACTAATGTAAAATAAGGGGACTGAATATTAGGGAATGTTTAGTTTTTTTCTGTCATTCTAATTATTTCATACAATAATTCTTTTTTCTTCCATTCTTAATTTTGATTCATCTTTTGGCTAATTGTACTTTATTTTCAAGTAGTATTTTCAGTATCTGTGAAATGTCTGTTACCTTCTCAAATTTAGGTCAAATTAACTTGCTACAAGAATTTATAGAAATCACAACTTTTCCTTCAGAGATGGTCTTGAGAAATTAAAGATGAGATTTTTCCTGTCACTTAAAATACTAATTTTATTTTTCTGTCTGGATGTTATACGTTATTTTTTCTTTGGAAATACAACGTACACGACCTTTGCGCAACATGGATGGGGCTGAAGTGAATTCAAACAGGAACAGATAACCAAATACTTCATGTTCTCACTAACAAGTGGTAGCTAATCATTGAGTACACATGGACACAAAGAAGGGAACAATGAGCACTAGAGCCTATTTGAGGGTGTAGGGCTGGAGGAGAGTGAGGATCAAAAAACTACCTGTTGGGGCCCCCGGCTCAGTGGCTCACACCTGTAATGCCAGCACTCTGGGAGGCTGAGGCGGGCAGATCACCTGAGGTCAGGAGTTCGTGACCAGCCTGGCCAACATGGTGAAACCCTGTCTTTACTAAAAAATACAAAAAAAATAACCAGGCGCGGTGGTGGGTACCTGTTAACCCCAGCTACTCAGGAGGCTGAGTCAGGAGAATCGCTTGAACCCACTAGGCAGAGGTTGCAGTGAGCTGAGATTGCGTCACTGTACTCCAGCCTGGGCGACAGAGCAAGACTCCATCTCAAGGAAAAAAACAAACAAACATACAAAAAAAAAAAAAAAAAAAAAAAAAACTACCTGTTGGGTACTATACTTATTACCTGGGTGACAAAATAATCTGTACATAAAATCCCTGCAGCATGCAATTTACTTATGTAACCAACCTGTACAAGTACCCCCCAAATCTAAGACAAAAGTTGGAAAGAAAATAAATAAATAAATAAAAGCTTTTTTCCCAAAGGAAAAAAGAGAAATGTATAAATAATATTACAGGTATATATCTAGCTATGTATCTCATTTCAATATGTTTCTTTTCTGGAAAAAAAGAAGTAAAAAAATCAGTACAATGAGACTGATAGGCTGAATTCGATCTTAGAGAGTTTATGCTGCTGTGATATTCAATGTTACTTGAAAATCTGATATACGATTTCATATAACATGGACTCACAGTTCACATGTAATGAGAATGAGTGCAAGGAGAGAGGTGTGACTTGTAGAGCCATATGTCATCTGTAATAAACAGGTGGGGGCTGAAATATGCGAATGGGATAGGAGAGAATGATACTATTGGAGGTAGTTATTAGACACAATTGTTTCAATTTTCTCAATAATAAGTGAGTTTGTGAAGAGTGAAGAATATGAAGCTTTTTGGTCAGTTTTATGTTAGTAGAAAGATGACTTATTTTTTTCTGTTTTTTTTAATTAAAGAGACCTGAATACATTTTGTAAGAAAGGAAGGTTCATGAGTTATACCATCAAAAGTGACTTTAAGCATTCCTTGAAACCATAACCTGCTAGAGAACAGGGACCATATCTGTCATCATTATTTTTCCTTAGTGTGAAGAACAGATCTAGACATGAGGCAGATGTATAATAAATATATTTTGAACAAATGAGTAGATGGATGAAACAAGTCAAGGCAAATTATTTAATTTTCTTGAATAATCAGTCTGTGCTAAGCACTGGGCTGAACAATTTATCAAAGATTATCTCATTTTATTTAATATTTGCAAGAGTTTTTTCGTATTGTTTCCATGTGAAATATACAGGAGAAAAGATATGTGATTTTCCCAAGTTCACATAGTAAACTTAAAATCATCTTATAGCAACCACACAATGACTCTCAGTGTTATAAAGATGGTGCCACCTTTTAAAAAAGCTTGTATTTGCTAGGGCATCTGTTCTGAAAAGGGAATACATTATAGTGGAACAAAATCCATTTTATGTTTTTTCTTTTCAGTTTAGGATAACTCTAATGTCTCTTCTATACTGCAGTCTTCTAAAAGTGTGAAGAAAATTATTAATTTTGTCTTAAATTATATCCTCCCCAAGCTAAATATTTACTTATGTGATCACTATTCTAGATTAAGAAGAGAAACCTAGGGGAACTGAAATGAAAAACACTCAGCCAGTCCATTCCTTTCAATTAACTTAATACCCTTATTTCTTCTAATCCCACAAAGATAATGCATTCTTAAGAATTGTATTCACATAAAAGATTTGTTTATTTAACTTGAAGATGTTCATTCCCTCCGTGTACTACTCAGTCACTCCTTGTCTTCTTCAAAGTTGTGTTGTCACTATTTCAGTGTGACATTTTCATTTATCTGTTTAACTGTTTATTTTTAATTATCCTCCACTAAAATTCTGAAGTTTCATCAAACAGGCTATTCTGAATTCTCTATATGTTTCTGGACATGTTTCTAGAACTGTCGTTGGCACATATTTCTTCTTGCAGTTGAATCTGTGTGACTCTGATTTAAATTGCTTGAATAACAAATATTTTCTTCAGCTTCCATTCTTGCATATTTCCGTGTTTCTCTTAAAATAGAGTTCCCATAAAATAATTAAATTATCCAGCTAAAGGAGAATACAATTGTCATATCTCTTTCCCTAACTATACAACTGTAATTGTATCTGAAGTTCACATTAATGTTTTTTATTGGCATGACATATACACAAGAGATAAATAGGGAGAAACTGAATATTCAAGACAGAATCAAGAAAATTAATGGAACATGATCCAAGAAAAGGTAGGAGGCAAGACTTGGAAACACAGATATTAGAATTTGCCTAAGAAAGACATAGGACACCTCTTTCTCTAAGACAGTTGTAAGAGGAGAGCATAGATAAAGTTAAGGCAGGGATGTAACGAAGAAGCAAGTAAAGAAAATTGCATTTTAACATTTTATTTTATTGCTATTAAACTCTTAATAAATGTATCTTTTACATTTCTATGTTGGCAGTAAGTTCAATCGATAACAACAGCAAAACCGCAATAGAAACTTGAATAATATAAACAAGAATAATACTGATAATTGCTAATATGTATTGAATATATGTGTGAGACAGTCTTCTATGGACTTGAATTGAGTTAGATTATTATATTCTCATAATGACAATATAACCTATTATATTTCTTTTATATCTATGCTCTTAACTGTAGAACACAAAGAGTTTTCAACCTTTGTTTAAAATAGTTCATTTACATTTAAATGAATGATAATTGGTGGTGATAGTCACTTTATAATGATGTGAATTTGGAATTACTATTTTTCTGCACTATTTAATTAATGCAATGATTCTTCTTTTGCTTGCTTTCCATGACTAACTGACCCATTTTTACTATACCTTTAGGTAAATAATTTAATAAAAATGAGAAAGTGGTTTTTCTGGTTCCTATTTCTCTGTTATGAGCATATCAATATTATGCTTTCTACCATAATTATTGTCATTTTATTTTCAGGCTTCTCTACATAATTAGATGTTATTAGAATACTTATAGATTAGAATTTCACAATATAACTTTCTGTAACTGTTGCTAATAACTCACAATCTTGGGTAATTTTTCCCTCCCACTATTGACACTTTCAGTTGCTTCTGATCTGGTATGAGTTTGGAAAAATGCTGGGGAAAAGGGGAATGTTCTATTTTCTATTTTCTATTCAGTATATAGCCTGTAGATCCCTTTGAAAAAAAAATCAATAAAATTTCTATAAAGATTCAAAGATAATTTACAGAAAATATAATGCTACCTTTTATGTTAAAAACATACTTTTAAGAGCCATTACCCCTGCTAAATATGCTGGAGTACTAGTTTCTGAAGAGGCAGCAGTAATGTTATTCACTGGGTACAGTTCTTCGTTTTAATCATCATTCCTAAACTTTCGTCGTATCCAAGCTGTCACCTCCAGTTCTAATGGCTCATTGATTTTGGAAGTCATAGTCATTTCTTCTTTTACGTTTCTGTCAAGACAGTTGTGTAGGATAATAAAAATTCGAGTGCCTTAAAAGGAGTGTCTTACTTTGTGTCTATAACTTAGTTTCGTAGAAGACTTTGAGTCTGATATTGAACCATCGGTAGTAAAACTAGGAATGTAAATCCATGTGAACTTGCATTACTGAGCCGTATTTTAAGACACTTAATTCTTTAAATTAATTTTTCTGAATTGCAAATGCATTCAATCACGTTAAATGTTTTTATTTAAGATACCTCTTGTTTTACTAGATTGTTATTAGTTTACAGATTGTTACCCTCTTTATATTATATAATACTTAACTTTTTATTCACATTGTAGATTTAGCACTGGAATACATATTATTTAATATTCATTATTTATAATTTTTAATTATTTGTTACCTTAACTTCAAATCATAGAATTTAAGATTTAGAAATATGCATGCCAAAATTTCCTCAGAGATAAATGTCACTTTTAATGCTTCCACAGTGAGAAGTCATTAGAAATGACTAGGGCATGGTGGTAACACAACAGAGAAATAATACGTACTCACCTATGTCACCTAGAATTACCACTGATAATCTCTTATAATCTTTTACCATGTTATGAAATATTTGTTTTTATACAGATGTCTACTCTCAAAATAATGAAATTGGATCACAAGCAGAAAATGTTTCAGTCCACAGTTCTCCCATATCCTACATTAAAGCACCTCAGAGTAGATTAGCAATACCTAGCCATGTATTTGCATAATAGCTTTTCCTTTGCCTTTTTGTTACCCCAACTGATTACATGAGAGCACCACTTCTATTCTATTATTCCCTTGAGAAAAACCAGCTGCCCGTTATGTAAAATTCATGTAATTTGCTGGTTTAAAGAACATTGTCCAAACTATTGGCTTTGGTCTTCATCTTAAAATATCAAAGGAGACAAGGCCCCTGATGAGATTCTATTGGGGATTTCTTCCATTTCTTTAAAATTAGCATTTAAAGGAGGAAATTTAGATGATAGGTAAAATCTTTATAAAGCTTTGTCACATGTAAATTCTGATAACTTATCTCTATAAATAATTGCATGAGTCTCCTGGTCTTAGGGGCAATGCATGTTCATGAAATCTCCTAAAATTCCACTGGTCAAAATTTTTATTTTCTTTACATTATTCCAAGGCACTTTTGTGGCCATTTCTCAGTATAGTTTAGTAGAACAACAACAAATAAAAGGGATGATGTATATCACTCCTGAGATGCAATTAATGCACATCGACATTTTCTAATACTGTAATCAGGCATTATAGGTATCACACCATTAACAGAACATATGTTTGTTGAGTGTCTATTCTGTATAGGAAACTATTTTTCTCTCTATGGGAGATGAAAAAAGGGTAAGTGCTCATAATTTATTGAAAGAACTTAATAAAAAAGTGAGAAAATCATGACATAGAGATAAATATTTATACTCACAGCCTGGTGGTGTTTGGTAATAAGAGAGAAAGATATGACTAAGGAGGTATAGGAAAATGTGTGAAGATGTCATGAAAGTGATATCTACATTATGTATCAGAATCCCTAAAATATTGAGGATGCAGCACAATAAGCAGAAAGAATGCATTAAAATTCAATAATGGAAAGGTTAGAGGTATATTTTAAAATCCATTGTTATCTAAATTGAAATATAGAGAATATTAGAAGGAAAAGGTGAGGCTAGAGCCAAGAGGGCCTAGAATGACCCCAGAGGGTCAAGTGTTTGTCACGGGCAAGTGGTAGTTATTGGAGAGTATTGAAAAGAGTAATGACATAATTACATCTATGATTAGATTATATCGATAATACAATAAAATATTCAGAGCAGGGTAAGGCTATGTAATATTAAGCAAGATTAGAACTAGACAGTGGAGAGCTGGGCAGAGTGGCTCACGCCTGTAATCCTAGCAGTTTGGGAGGAAGAGGAGGGTGGATCATTTGAGGTCAGGAGTTCAAGACCAGCCTGGCCAACATGGTGAAATCCTGTCTCCACTGAAAACACAAAAATTAGCCGGGCATGGTAGCAGGCACCTGTAATCTCAGCTACTCAGGAGGCTGAGGCAGGAGAATTGCTTGAACCTGGGAGGTGGAGTTTGCAGTGACAGTGAGCTGAGTTCGCACCACTGCACTCCAGCCTGGGCGACAGAGTGAGACTCCGTCTCAAGAAAAAAAAAAGAACTAGAGAGTGGAGGGAAATGTTGTAAGTTAACAGAAGAACAAGAGGTAGACAAAAATCTGGTGGTAAGTTTAGATAGAATTTAAAAATAAGGTAATTATTTAAATGTTACATGATATCATAACCAATCATAGGGTACCTATGATTACATATTAATATAAGAATTTCTATATATTCTTACATTGTTTACATGAAGGCAACAGAGCAGAAGTGATTATGGATATAATGATGTTGGTCATGGCTCATATTTGTCTCAGAACAAAAGGCCAAATACTTTACTGCTCCTTCTGTGAGCTTTGTTACTGTGTACTGGTCATTAGTAACACAATCAAAGCAACACTTTTGTTCAGAGATATCTTATCTCCTAATGCCTCATGTCCACACACTGCCTGCTGTCATTTTCAAGCCACCAGAACTGATTGTATTTGGTTTCCAATTGTGGCGCAATATCTTAATTAATGTGTGCAGTTGTCTTTTTTAAATTAATTGTTATTTGTCATATATATATGCATATGTTTGTGTTTACCCTACCTTGTTCCAGAAAGAATTTAAAGTAACTTATAATGTGTTATATAACATATTGAAAAAATGAGAGTAAGAAAACCAAGGCTACAAACAAACAAACAAAAATACTAAAAGTAAGTGTGACTGCAGCACCAAAAAATACGCATTTCATAAAATGTATATACTTACTTGATGTAGCCAAAAATTTGCTCATATACTTTTCCATTAACCAAGATAAAGAGAAAACCTGATCAGTTATAAGATTCACAGAAATTAACTAAACAATGCCATAGAAACAAAACGATTCCTGATCTTAGGTATAGAGAGAGCAGTCTCCTAAGAGACATAATAAAGAAGGCTCTGGCTTTCTTGTATCACTTTCATATTTTGTTGACAATACGTTCATTGAATTTTGTTGTAATTACATGTATCTTCAAAGATAAGAAAATATTGACCAGGCACGGTGTCTCATGCCTGTAATCCCAGCACTTTGGGAGGCCAAGGTGGGCAGATCACAAGGTCAAGAGATCGAGACCAACCTGGCCAACATGGTGAAACCTCATCTCTACTAAAAATACAAAAATTAGCTAAGCATGGTGATGCTCGCCTGCAGTCCCAGCTACTCGGGAGGCTGAGGCAGGAGACTCGCTTAAACCCAGGAGGCGGAGGTTGCAGTGAGCCGAGATCTTGCCACTGCACTCCAGCCTGGGTTACAGAACAAGACTTCATCTCAAAAACAAACAAATAAATAAATAAATAAATAATAAGAAAATATTGTTGAATTATAATCAATGAAAAGTGCTAACTACTGAATGAGGAGGAAAAGAGAATTTGGGAGTGTTGTGTTTTTTTGCATTTTCCATTATCAAGTCTCAAATTATTCCTAAAGTTAATATTTTGTGTACTTCACCCCAGTGCCTACATAATTAATTTTTTTCACAAAATTTCTTAAATTCATAAAGTGTTATTTCCTTTGGACATAATTGCATATTCAGAAAAACTGTATTATTCTTGGTTTCTCTTTAAGCACACCCAAACATTAATTAAATGCCCATTTGTACCTGGTATTGTGCTTAGCTCTGGTAGTACAATGATAAGAAAAATAGATGAGTCTAGGTCTTCAATGAGATTGTAATGTAGAAAAAAAATCTTTAAAATAATTTTAATAAACTGCAAACAAGTTGCATGCTTTGAAAAAACAACAAATGTATTATGTGTCTATAAACACGATCAACCAAAGAGCATGACTTAGGCTTCAAATTTGCAAAAGAATTCCCTAGGAAGAGCTACTTGTGAAGCTGTCTGAAAGATTAAGAAATGGTAATTTATATTAAGAAAAACTTTTTCAAAGAAACAGCTTGTGTAATGTTCTTCAAGTATAAATAAGCACATGTGTTTGTCCAGGTGTGGTAGTGCACGCCTGAAATCCCAGCACTTTGGGAGGCCAAGGTGGGCACATAACCTGAGATCAGGAGTTCAAGACCAACCTGGCCAATATGGTGAAACCCTGTCTACTAAAAATACAAAAATTAGCCGGGTGTGGTGGTGGGAGCCTATAAGCCTAGCTACTCCAGAGGCTGAGGCAGGAGAATTGCTTGAACCCAGGAGGCAAATGTTGCAGTGAGCTTAGATCATGCCACTGCACTCCAGCCTAGGAAAGAGAGAGAGACTCCATCTCAAAAAATAAATAAGCACGTGCATTTGAAGAACAGTAAAATGGTAAGTGTGACTGCAGCACCAAGAACAAAAAGAAACACAACATGAGATAAAGTTGGAGAAAGAGAGAGGGGCCAGTGCATTCAAGACCCTGCCAAGATTTTGGCATATATTCTATGACCATTGATGAGTCTTTAAAAGCTTTTTTTTTTCCTTTGGAGAAAAAAGTAAGTAATTGCACTTTATTCGGAAGTATAGAAATTCAAAGTCAATATAAAGTAATAATTTCTCTACTTTGTAGCACTTTATGAAACTAAGTCATGGCAGTGTTATCTGTGAAACATTGATCAAGATTTGTGTGGCTTTGTAAATTTTATTATTGTTTTCCTTCCCAAAGCACAAGGGTGGTGGTGTATTATCTAGGTCTCTGACAGTAGCTGTCTTTTTTTGTCGTAGAACAGCTTATTGCATTGTCATATACACTTCTTAAAATGACTATGAAATGTATTATCTTCTTTTTGTATCATTTCATGATGATTTTTATTTTATTTTATTATTATACTTCAGGTTTTAGGGTATATGTGCACAATGTGCAGGTTTGTTACATATGTATCCATGCGCCATGTTGGTGTGCTGCACCCATTAACTCGTCATTTAGCATTAGGTATATCTCCTAATGCTATCCCTCCCCCCTCCCCCCTCTCCCCACCCCACAACAGTCCCCGGAGTGTGATGTTCCCCTTCCTGTGTCCATGAGTTCTCAGTGTTCAATTCCCACCTGTGAGTGAGAACATGCGGTGTTTGATTTTTTGTCCTTGCGATAGTTTACTGAGAATGATGTTTTCCAGTTTCATCCATGTCCCTACAAAGGACACGAACTTATCATTTTTTATGGCTGCATAGTATTCCATGGTGTATATGTGCCACATTTTCTTAATCCAGTCTATCGTTGTTGGACATTTGGGTTGGTTACAACTCTTTGCTATTGTGAATAGTGCCACAATAAACATACGTGTGCATGTGTCTTTATAGCATCATGATTTATAGTCCTTTGGGTATATATCCAGTAATGGATGGCTGGGTCAAATGGTATTTCTAGTTCTAGATCCCTGAGGAGTCGCCACACTGACTTCCACAATGGTTGAACTAGTTTACAGTCCCACCAACAGTGTAAAAGTGTTCCTATTTCTCCACATCCTCTCCAGCACCTGTTGTTTCCTGACTTTTTAATGATGGCCATTTTAACTGGTGTGAGATGGTATCTCATTGTGGTTTTGATTTGCATTTCTCTGATGGCCAGTGATGATGAGCATTTTTTCATGTGTTTTTTGGCTGCATAAATGTCTTCTTTTGCGAAGTGTCTGTTCATGTCCTTCGCCCACTTGTTGATGGGGTTGTTTGTTTTTTTCTTGTAAATTTGTTTGAGTTCATTGTAGATTCTGGATATTAGCCCTTTGTCAGATGAGTAGGTTGTAAAACCCAGAATTTCATATCCAGCCAAACTAAGCTTCATAAGTGAAGGAGAAATAAAATACTTTACAGACAAGCAAATGCTGAGTGATTTTGTCACCACCAGCCCTGCCCTAAAAGAGCTCCTGAAGGAAGCACTAAACATGGAAAGGAACAACCGGTACCAGCCACTGCAAAAACATGCCAAATTGTAAAGACCGTCGAGGCTAGGAAGAAACTGCATCACTTAACGAGCAAAATAACCAACTAACATCATAATGACAGGATCAAATTCACACATAAAAATATTAACTTTAAATGTAAATGGGCTAAATGCTCCAATTAAAAGACACAGACTGGCAAACTGGATAAGGAGTCAAGACCCATCAGTGTGCTGTATTCAGGAAACCCATCTCACGTGCAGAGACACACATAGACTCAAAATAAAGGGATGGAGGAAGATCTATCAAGCAAATGGAAAACAAAAAAAGGCAGGGGTTGCAATCCTAGTCTCTGATAAAATAGACTTTAAACCAACAAAGATCAAAAGAGACAAAGAAGGCCATTACATAATGGTAAAGGGATCAATTCAACAAGAAGAGTCTTTAAAAGTTTTTAATGAACCCAATGAAAAGTCAGTTTTATATTTTAAAGAAAAAAGATTGGTTTCATAACAGAAAATGTATTGACAGAAATCCAGAAACTTGCTTTTGGATTTGTTGGGTTTGATGTTTCTTAGCGCTATGTGAAATCTATCAAGGGACAGTTGGATTGACAAGGGTGAAATACATTTTGGCAACTCAACTGATAATATTACCTTTGGGGCATTTAAATATAAAGTGTGTTAAAGCCATGTCTGAAGATGAGGTCTTCACACATTACTTCTAACTTTTTTTTTATATATGACATGTCCACATTCTTCTCATCCTGAGCCCATTATTTCTTCAAAGAAATCTTAATAATAGTTTTAAACTTTTAATTGTGTCTTAAAAGAAAAACAGGAATTGATAGAGGAGAGTTGATGAAAAAACTAAGCAAACTGTGCCACGGCACAGAGGTGTGAATGAGCTCTCAGGGAAGAGTGAATGGCTCAAAATGTTTGATGGTCATGATTCATGTAGAGAAACCCTCAAAAGTGAGTTTGGAATAACAGGGTGGAGACAGATCATGAAAGACACTGTCAATTCTGTTAAAGAACTGGACATTGCCATACAAGTGAATGAGAAACTAAAAAGCCATTGGAGGTATTTAGTAAGGTAAATATGTGTTAAATTATTGGATATAGAAGTTTATTTTGTTCTTGGCACAAGATGTTTAAATTCTTGGTCAAAAATTATATCTTTCCAGGTCTGTATTACTTCTTTAGCTACATATTCAGAATTTACCTCATACTTAATGTAAAGCCATAGCTTGTGTTCTACTTTACTACATTTCATCCCAACATGTACTCATTCTGGCAGCACTGCTATTCTGTTCCATTTCCAATAATATAAATTTAATTTCAATTTACTGAGTTTCTATATTTTAAATATAGTACATTATTTTCATATCTAACATGTATGTAACACCAACATTATCCCAAATAGTATAGTAAATGCTGCAAGTGTCTGAGAAAAACTAGGTGTCAGTGTTATTACTTTTCTTGAAAAATTATTATTATTATTATTATTATTATTATTATTATTATTATTTGAGACAGAGTCTCATTCTCTCACCGGACTGGAGTGCAGTAGCACGATCTCAGCTCACTGCAACCTTTGCTTCCTGAGTTCAAGTGGTTTTTGTACCTCAGCCTCATGAGTAGCTGAAATTACAGGCATGTATCACCACTTCCAGCTTATTTTGTAATTTTAGTGAAGACAGGGTTTCACCAGGTTGGCCAGGCTGGTCTCAAACTCCTGACCTCAAGTGATCTGCCCTCTTTGGCCTCTCAAAGTGCTGGGATTACAAGTGTGAGTCACTATGTCTGGATGAGAAATTATTCTTTCTTTTCATTTTGAAATTAATTTTTATATTTGTTCATTTATTTGTTTAACATATAATAATATTTAGTAATTATAAGAGCTAAGGCAACATGATGCTGGTGTTATTTTAAGTTTTTTGTAGATTTAACAACTTTTATCTGCATAAATACTTTAAAAATGTTTAAATCACTTTTGAAGAAGAAAAAGTTATGTTATTATATTCAACTTTCATAAAGTGAAGCAGAAGAAACATTGATGTATTTGTCCAGGGTCATAAAGCTTAAAAGTGGAATAGCTTAAGTTAAACCCAGGCAGTATGAATGTGAGCCTACAACCTTGGTAGTCACTACATTATTCTGTCTCACACTATAATAAAGGGTAAATAATATATATGTGTGTATGTATGTATATATATATATACACACACACACTATATATACATACATACACACAGATATGAATATATAAACATGTATAGTCTATATATTACATATATACTACATGTATTATGAATAAAAAATGGTATTTATAATTTGCCATCTATTTAACTGGTATTATACAACACACTTAAGAGAGAGTGCTTTTTTTTTTTTTTTTTTTTTTTTGAGATGGAGTCTCCCTCTGTTGCCCAGGATGGAGCACAGTGGCATGACCTCAGCTCACTGCAATCTCCGCCTCCTGGGTTCAAACGATTCTCCTGCCTCAGCCTCCTGAGTAGTTGGGATTACAGGCACCCACCACCACACCTGGCTAATTTTTGTATTATTAGTAGAGACGGAGTTTCACCATGTTGCCAGGCTGGTCTCAAACTCCTGACCTCAGGTGATCCACCTGCCTCGGCCTCCCAAAGTGCTGGGTTGACAGGCTTGAGCCACCACACCTGGCCAAGAGTGCTTTAAAATATAGACAGATTTTGTCTTCATTTCAGTTTATACTTGCATGAAGAAAATCAGATTAAAAAATAATTTTAAAGTGAGATTGAAATTTTGTGATATTGTGAGTGCACATAACAGAAGCACATGATCTCATAGATGAAAGGTTGTAAGAATTAGATAAAACTTACCATAAAATGTAGTATTTCTTTGGCTATTCTTTGGAAAAATCTAAAGATAAGAGTTGTTATGCTAGAAGGGGACTCGGAGAAGGTGGTCCCTTCTCTCTGCATAATTCTGTGATTTTTATATTCCTCTATTCAGTAATATAAATGCAAATATAGAGAAAGCCACTCTGCTGAGTTTTAAATTTCCATGTCCACAATCAAGGTTAATATAATAGCATAATACAGGATAAAGAAAATGGATAACAGAAATTTCTAGGTGATGCAACAGACCCTTGACTTAAAATTGGAGATGGAAACATGAGCAACAGAAAAGGTTGATAGATAAATAAACAGATCACTAAGGAAATACATATATGAAGTCAACAGATACAGCCTGATAGATCCATTTGAGACTAAAAAGTTAATGGTAGTTGTCGAAATAGAAGCTATGGTTTGTATTTGAGAGTTTATTAATCAATTAAATCATAATATGTTTCCAGTAGAAAAGAACATGCATTGTGTACTGATGAAAATAGAAGAAAGGTGATTAAAAAAAATGTAATCAGAAATGAGAAGGTCAAGGAAATGAGAGGGCAGTGTTGAAATGAATTACCCATTTAAATTTTAGAATCATGCAGTGTACAAGGACCTCAAGTGTGTATGTGTATGCATGTGTGCATGGGTGTGAGTGTGTTTTTTCATTTTCCCTAGTTTGTATCAATAAGGACTATTTTTGCTATAAATACAGTATTAGAAATGAAATATTAGTAGAATGAGATAAATAGAACATTAAAAATTTAGAAAGAAAAAATGTGAACTTGAAGACAAGACAATTGAAACTGTCTAAACTGTAGCTCAGAGAAATAAAAATAATTGAACAGAGCTTCAGTGACTTGTGTGACATCAAGAAGCCTAAAATATGTTTAATTGGAGTTCTAGGGGAAAGAGGAAGTAATATTTGAAAAATGATACATATAATATTTACCAATTTGAAAAAGTCTAGTTATAGGACTGCTTTAGGTTTTATTAAATAAGTAGCTCACAAAATCATCAAGAAATGAGAATCTTTGATCATTTTCTTTTCCTCCTTCCCCTCCCCACCCCTATAGAGTTTCGCCCTTATTGCCCAGGCTGGAATGCAATGGAGCGATCTCAGCTCACTGCAACTTCCACCTCCTGGGTTCAAGCGATTCTCCTGCTTCAGCCTGAGAAGTAGCTGGGATTACAGGCGCCTGCCACCACGTCCAGCTAATTTTTTGTATTTTTAGTAGAGATGGGGTTTCATCATGATGGCCTGGCTGGTCTCGAGCTCCTGACCTCAGGTGATCCACCCGCCTCAGCCTCCCAAAGTGCTGGGATTAGAGGCATGAGCCACTGCGTCCAGCCTCTTCGATCATTTTCCTGTGTTGTCCTTACTATGTTCAACTCAGACTAGCTGCCTGCTAGCCAAAAAATGAATGACTTGTCTCAAATAATCAAATGTGCAACATAAAATGTACAACAGAAATAAAGAACATTTGAAATTCTTTTTATGAACATAAATAAAAACATTGCCAAAGCAGATTGGAAAATGTCTCTTATGACTCTGGCCAGAGTCAAATTATATGTCCTCTTCTAACTCCATCT
The DNA here is from genome assembly GCF_009828535.3 of Hylobates moloch. Taxonomy (NCBI): domain Eukaryota; kingdom Metazoa; phylum Chordata; class Mammalia; order Primates; family Hylobatidae; genus Hylobates; species Hylobates moloch. Next base: position 125,841,406 of record NW_026652279.1, read on the forward strand.
GTTAATGAGAATGGGACTACCACTGAAATCTTGCCACCATAAAAAGAGAAGAAAATGGCCCTTGAGCAGACAAATTATAGTATCTGCCACATTCTATTTCCTGTCCCTGTAGGTCATTCGTCAGTTTATACACAGCGTAACTCAGATAAGCACCAGCAGGCTTGTTTTACTCTTTGATCTCCTTCCATTTCTATATTTTTCATTGACCTCTCTAGTTCTACCTATTCACATCACTTACTCTTAGTCGCTTCTTGCCTAAAGATACCACATACATGAAGTATGTGTGTCACTGAAAGTTATTTTCATCATTAATGTTCTTAGATTACATAAAACAAAAACAATACAATCATCCACTTGCTAACATTGATCACCTCTTCGTCGGATAGCTTCTTTCATCCTAAGTCATAAATGTATGTATCCCCCATATGGAATTCTACCATAGCACTCTGATTTTAAATGTACATATTAAATTAATTTTTCAAGCCTACCAAGGATTAGAACACAGCTATGTGCCAAATCAAATTAGAGTTTGCATTTTCTAATGTGTACCACAGTACAAAGTGGAAATTGGGCAGAAAGGGGGATAAAAAATAGTGAGAGACTCAGACTGAGAAAGAAAACAAAAGTAAATGTGGGAATTGATGCTTGCACTTTGAATGGCAGGCAGAGGCAACAGATTTGGGATATTTGAACAAATAATTATATTGCAATGTATTAAGGGTTATAAGAATAATGTGATTTAAACGAATAGTGTAGGGTTTTAAAGATTAATTTCTGGAAGAGAGAGAGTATATTAAAGGGGAGAACTTTCAGCTCATTTTTAAAATAAAAATTCTGAGGGAGAGAGGGAGATGTAAGCCCATTCTGCAGTAAATGAAAAGTTGTAGATGCACATACGTATGAAAGATAGACACTAACATTGAAATGATAGCATTATAATTAAGACATAATATTCTTAAAGAAGTAGTAGATGATTAAACCAGGTAAGTAGATTAAACATAATTATGAGCTAGTTTCTAACAATTCTTATGATATTTATATTTCTATAAGAAATATGGGACTGTATTTCATATTATTATTTATTATCAATCTTATCTGTTCTTGCAGGTAAAACAAGAACAAGTTCTTGTGGTTAGTACAATGTGCTTCCAGAACCCTCCATGATTGTGGGAAAAAAATTAAAAAAATAAAAGACCATATATCTCTTAGGTTTGACTGAGTTATCATTAGTAGTATTCAGCAGTGTAAATAAATTGCATGCAATATTTTGCCTCTGTTGGGAAAGGGATAGTTTACTTGTAAAGGTCATCTTGGCTGGGTGGCAATGGCTCTTTGGACATTAAGCTAATGTATTCAGGAGTGAGTCTGATGCCATTTTGTATGCATTACATGCTGTCGAGAGAAACTGCATTTTGGTAAAAATGATGGGAGAAGGCCTTTGGAAAATGTGAACGCTAATTTGATTTGGCACATAGCAGTGTTCTAATCTTTGGTGGGGTTGCAAAAATTAATTTAATATGTACATTTAAAATAAGAATGCTTGTGGATAGAATCCCAGATGTGGGATACATACACCCACTCATGTGCTCACACACATACAAATGCACACACACTCAGAGATGTAATGTTGAGTTTAGGCATTTAAAATTCAAACATTCCGTTCAGACCAACTTTGACTTATATGGCACAGTATCACTTTGAAGATTGTCAGTTCCGCCTAGCTTAGGTCCTTATCTTGTTGGGAATATAATAGTCTCCAGGTGATTTTCTTCTTTTCCTCAGTAAAGCTTAAAGATTTTCTTCAGTTTAACCAGAACAAAAAAGTGGAAAAGAAAGCCTGAGTACTTGTGATATACATTAAATGGCTCACTAAATAAGAGATACAGAAAAAATTATAAATTTCAGACCAATAAAACTATTAAAACCTGTTTATATTGGGACTCCTTTCTCAGTGCTGTTTATTGTATTTTTATTAAATAAACTAATGTAACTCTTTCTAAGTGTATTTTAAATTTGTGTATTATATCCAGTAAACACATAATCAGCTTTAAAATGTTTAATTAAAACAGACCTACAAAGTTTTAACATAGTTTGAATGGAGAAGGCAATCTACCTAATTAATGACACACATGTATTGCCCATGTGGATTTAAACACATTATCTATACATGTCATCCAAACCAAACTATGATATATGTATTGTGTTAATAATCTGTTTTGGATTAATTCTTGCTGAGACAAAAGGTATATTCTTTGTTTTAATTTAAGGTGCACTTAATGGTTATCAAACTGAGCTTATCTTTAAAGATTAAATTCATCTAATTGATGGGCATGCTGCTCCTCATAGTCATCACAGTATGATTCAATTTACTAGTGAAGGCAGGATGCCTTTATGAATAATTTCACAGTAGAATTGAAAAGTTATTCCCAAACAGTTAGTGACTATTTTTGTACCTGAGTGGGAAGAGAGAGAAAAAAATTCCATACTTATAAAAAACAAAAAGTTAGAAAATGAAGTGGAAAATTATAAGATTACATGTATTGTTTATGTTTTGTTTGAATGGATCAACTTTTGAAAAATAACTAAGAATTTATGTTCATTTCTGCTTTGAATTAAAATGTTTGATTCAACTATCTGCATAATTGATTACAATACAGTACAAAATAGAAATGAATAAATATGATGATTATATTTTCATAAAAATTAGAAAAAAGACATCATTATTGATGCTTAAAATTTCTTTGTCCTACAAAATCAACTTGATAGCCATTGCTAATGTAGAAAAATGTCATCTAGTATTCAATCTAGATTTCTTTTAAAGAAGATTATTTTTAAAATATACCTTACAGGGAGTGGTGGCTCATACTTGTAATCCCAGCATTTGGGGAGGCCAAGGCAGGAGGATCACTTGAGCCCATGAGTTTGAGACTAGCCTGAGTAAATAGCAAACCCCATCTCTACAAAAAAAAAAAAAAGTAAAAATAGCCTGATGTGATAGTGTGCACCTGTGGTCCTATCTACGAGGGACCTGGAGATGGGAGAATCACTTGAGCCTGGGAAGTTGAAACTGCAGTGAGCTATGATCAAGCCACTGTACCCCACTCTGGGTGACAGAGTGAGGCCCTGTCTCTCTCTCTGTCTCTCTCTCTCTCTCTCTCTCTATATATATATATATATAAAATATATATTTTTAAATATACTCCATGTAAATAAAAAAAACAGAAAACAAGTGTGATTATTAGATCTAACCATAAGTTAGTATAAGATTGGTTACTGTGTTTACACTTCAGTGAAAGGGCTGTGCAAACAGAGTACAGGGTAATAAGAAAATACAGGAAGAGACATATGCACAATCACATGCAATAATAGAATGTTTTAGTTTTCACATAAAATTTGTAATTTAATGTAATGAGAAGAGAGATTATTTTATAATCCAAGTTTGCCATTTAATCTAGGACAATCTGACTCTTGGTTGACTGAACTAGCTTATAATAAAATCTGAATATTAACTTTTCTCTGAAAAGAAACATTGAGTAAATGAGACAAACAGTTTGATTTTAAGTAAATTTAATAATTATTTTCATTGTCTTCGTTATTTCAGAGGACTATGTGAGCATTTATTAAGAATGAACACTCTGCTACACAAAGCGTTGTTAAGAATGACTTCAGAATTTGTTATTTCATGTTCTGTGTCCTAACTTAGATCATTGAAGTAAGAGAGCAATATAGCCAATTTACTGCAAAAACAAAATACAGTTTAATTTTGGAACTAACCATTGTAGATATTTATTTGGCTGTGATTAACATTTAATATGCATGACTCTACTATGGAGAACAGATTTGAAACTTGTCTTTAAAAAGACTTTGATTCGAAAAGGAATATGCCAGAGAAGATTTAATAGAGTAAGATTCAACAAGCAAATGCATGTTGAAATAATTCCATACTTTCTTTTATGTCTGTAACAGATGTATCCAAGTGATAGGAGTGAAAGGCTCTGAACACTGTTTTGACATTAAAGAGCAACAGATTCAGCTACAATGCGTTAATCTGTTTCCACATTTGCTTCTTTGTTGTTTGTCTGAGAGTAAAAAGATTGAACGATCTTAAACTTGTGAAATTACTGAATATGCTTTCTCTTATAGTTATAAAGAAAGAGTCTTTTTCAGCATGAATGCGTGTTATTACTAACTGATATTGTGGCCACTTTTAATTTTGTACAGTGTAGTCATTACATAAACAATTAGGTTTCAATTAAAACTGTCCTGTCAGTGTCTTTAAATGCTTCCATATTAAAGAAATGTAGAGCATAATAGTCTACCAAATGTTTCACCAACATTGAACTGTATAAAGGCAAGTGCGTTATTACCAATTAACAGTTCAAGCACACACAAAAATCCTCTTTAACTACAATATGTACATAGTAAGTTACTATCTTTTAGAACGTTCATGATTGACTAGGGAAATGGGATTGTATGTTAATCACATCAGGAAGAAATTTTAACTTTGTATTTAAGTATTACTAGAGATTGAGAAAAGCATTCATCCCTTACTGGGGAAGGAGCAAAATCTGTTGCTGTCCTGTGGCTCTGAGAAATAGGCCACACTAATAATCAATAACCATATGTTTGGCTTTGTTCATGTGTATGTGTGAGCTTCTGTTTTCCAGAAATAATGGGCTAAGTTGTCTGGGAAAACTCTCTTGCTGAAAATACCTAGAGAAATTGGATAAAATATATATTTTAAAATCTTTTTAAAAGCATCAAATAGCTAACAAGATAGTAATAAATTATTAGGATGAATTGTAAGAAACATTAGTGCCCAAAGAGCAAAACAACCCATAGGCACTTTTGGTCTGGAGTATATATTTTTACTTATCTTCTCATGTAGAAATAGGGCAAAAAAAATTTAAGAGACCAAAATAAAAGCCACAGAGAGTGGTACTCTAACAGAAGACCCACTGCACAAAAAAAGGATTCATCTAAGTTAAGGAAACAACACAAGTGGTCAAGTCTTAGTGCAAAAATAAAAAATAGGTTTTAAAAGCCTTGCTAACCAATGGATAATCAAGTATTCACTTGACTAGAGGTGATTCCAGGCTAGTTGTATCTCCAGCTGATTAGTCAAAGCAAATTTAAAACCTCTCATGAAAGAGTAACCCCATCCAAGGTTACATATTGCTCCACAATGAAATATATATATATATATATATATATATATATATATATATAAAACTATTTATAGTGAAGGAGAAGCATAGTAATATTTATGGTGAGGGAGAAATATATTATTGATAGTTGGTACAAACCAGACCCTATGAGGGAGAAGCATATGTATAAAAGACAACTTGTGAAAGACATAGTCAAATGTTAAGTCCATGTTAACCCTATGGATCCCTGTAAAGATACTATCAATACATTAAACACCTAAATCACCTTATTTAAACAATAGAGAAGAAATGACAGTTATCAAATCTTAGAAAAATCTGGGGTGAGAGAGGATAAAATTACTTTCAAAGGAGCAACAGCTGTGTGTAACCTGACATCCTATGAGCAACAATAGAAACAATGAGATTATGAAATAACATCGTTTGTGTGCTAAAAGAAATAAATGCCACCCTAGAATTTTTACTCCAGCAAAAATATCTCTCAGGTATTAAAGTGGTTGTATAAGTTCGTTCTCACACTCCTATTAAGAACTCCCTGAGACTGGGTAACTATGAAAAAAAGAGGTTTAATTGACTCTCAGTTCCTCAGGCTGTACAGGAAGCATGGTTGAGGAGGCCTCAGGAAACTTACAATCATGGCGGAAGGCAAAGGGGAAGCAAGCATATCTTCACATGGCAGTAGGAGAGAGAGAGAGTGAAGGGGAAAGTGCTACACCTTTCAAACAACCAGATCTCCTGGAATCTCAGTCATTATCACCAGAACAGCAAGGGGGATGTCTGCCCCAATGATCCAATCACCTCCTTTCTCTAGGAGAATCCTAGATCCAATCACCAGGTCCTTTCTCTAAAACATTGGGATTGCAATTAGACATGAGATTTGTGTGGGGACACAGAGCCAAATCATATCAGTGGTAAAAGTCATTTCAGATCCCAACTTAAAAAAAAAAGTAGATCTTAAATTTTAAAAAACTACAATTACATTTCAGATAGGTAAATAATATAATTAAATGTGATTATACTCAATGTTCTAGTTAAAAGAAAATAATAGAAATATATGGGAAAAATAGAGATATAATATAAACGTTGAGTAAAGATATGACTTACACAGAAATGAATGAAAGGAACAGCACTGTAGCTCTGTATGGTGAACACAGAGATTCTTAACCCATAGCTCTCTTCAAGGAATTACTTGTTGCCCTGGTTGCTGAGAATGCTGTCAGGCAGGCTACAGTTTTCAGTTCTCAGTGGACTCAGGAATGGCTTCAGTAACACACAGCTACCTCCCCAACGATAATGTCTTTCTGGAGCAGCCACATCAAATGACTACATGAGGCAGAGTAAGTCTCAGATGATTTGGCACGAATTGAGCCATTTCAGCTCCAGGGCCACCTGAGGGGTTGCCTGAGAATGACAGGCTTATATCAGAGCTGGATTTCTTCTGCTTATCACTCTGGTCCACCTATTCCCTTCCACAGTGAATTTCTTCTAGAAATTATAAAAATGTTAAAATTCTAAGTGCAAGAAACATGCCAACTGATTTGCATGAAGGATAGCTAATAGATCAAAGAAACCAAATAACTTTAAAAATTAAAAGCAGGAAATTCTTCAAAGTGGAACATTTCAACTAATTTCTTTCAGTAATTTATAGTAAATGCACATAATAAATCTATACAGATATTGAAGTTATGAATAATACAGTTAAGGAAATTGACAAAATGGACAAGCATAGAACTGCACACAACAGCAGAACAATTATTTTGTAAATATATTTAATATATATCATAAATTGGTCATGTACTTGTCCCATAAATTGAATCTAACCAAAAACTTAAAAAATTAAAAGCAAATATTTCAAATTTTCTGATTACAACATAATCAAGTTATAAATTAGTATGAGAAAGATAAAATAGCAATATACTTGGGAAAATAAGCAATATAGTTATAAGTCACTCATGAATCAAAGAAGAAATATAAATAAAATTTTAAAAATATGTTTAACTATTAATGGCCACACCACACATCAAAACGCAGAGGAGGCACGTAAGTGTGTACTTTTACTAAAAATACTGATGTTTTTCTACAGTTTTAGAAAGATTTCAATGATAAAGAGTAAGATAAAATTAAGCATTTATTTTTAAAAGTAAAGTAAATCTAGATAATATAAAAATAACAAATATCTTTAACTTGGTCTTCATTAAGAGGATTTTTAAAAATAAAAATCAAAGAAAAGAAAGAATAAATAGAAAAGAAAAAATAGTGAAGTAAAAATGAATAATAGAGATAGTCAATAAGAAAAAAAAGTAAAGTTTTTTCATTTTTTTTTTTAATGCCTAATGAAAATGACAAGCATTCGGGAAGAAGAATAAGAAAAACAAGGGGACTTAGCAAGAGAGAGATTTTAGGGAGCCACTGATCAGTTCCCAACATCTGCATTGCAGACTCTAAGTCTTGGAGACTTCTTTTCACCCCAACATTATTATCTGGCTCTTTGACGTTTGGAGAGAAGACATCAACATAAACATCAGAATTTAATGAAAGATAACACTCAAGTAAATGACAAGTGTTACTAAAATTAATTAAAAATTATGGAAAACTTTATATTTTCAATATTTGTATAAATGCATGAACTTCTAGAAATATATAACATTAAATTGATTCAAGTGAAAATTTAAACTGAATAATTCTATATAACAAATATGAATAATCAAAAACTTTTTCTATCAAAAATAAGACACAAGTAGATTCATCGACAAGTTGATGTAAATATTAAATCATACACAAAATCTTTCAGGATGGAAAAATAAGGAACACTACTTGAAGGTTTTTTTTTTTTCAGCTTCAAAACATAATTAATCTACAAATATATAAGGGGCAAAAAAATTCACTAGTCTACAGATCATGCAGTACACTACTAAATAACCCATGCACCAAAAAAGAAGTTACACAAAAAATAATTAACAAAAGATGAACATAAAAATCAAGAAAATATTAACTCAATGAGGTCATGGTACCCCTGTATTTAATGATGAAGAAATGCACTTGAACCTTACGAATTACTGCCAAAACTGCTTTTTGACAGAGCTGACAATTATATTCATGTTAATTCAATAGTTCCAGGGATGTATTTTTGGTTTGTTATTATTATTATTAAGTTTAATGATGCAATCTACTCTCAGCAATAATGCGCATATTTTATTTGACTATATAGTTACAGTACTTTCTAAATAAGTCAGTGGTAGATTTACCCAAAGAAACACCTGCAGGTAATACAGTGATGTGGTTCAATGCCAGGAATCTTAAGTCATACTACTTAATTTCACATCCTACATAACCTCGTGGAAATTAGTTAACCTCTCAGACTCCTAGTTTACTTATCTGTTTGTTTAAATACACCTATTATATTACTTAAATATATACAAGATAAATGTATCAGTGTAAAGTCTCATTGATGCTTTTATTCTCCATATTAGCCATAGCTATCTTCTAGTGACTTCTAGTGATAGTTAAATGTCCTAAGATAAGACATTCTTTCCATTTCATCCCCTTACTGTGAACTTTATTCTTATTATTGTTTTCTAAGGTATCTTCTCTATGCTTTCTCACTTTTCACTTATTATTATTCCAAGCAGAAAAAGAGTACTAGGATTTCAAGTATTTGTAATTAAAATATCAAAAAATATTAAATTATTGAAAAATAACTCAGGGGCCTGGGGTGGTGGCTCCTGCGTGTAATCCCAGCACTTTGGGAGGCCGAGGTGGGTAGATCACTTGACTTCAGGAGTTAGAGACCAGCCTGACCAACATGGTGAAATCCTGTTTCTACTAAAAATACAAAAATTAGCTGGTGGCAGGCACCTATAATCCCAATTACTCTGGAGGCTGAGGCAGGAGAATTGCTTGAACCTAGGAGGCGGAGGTTGCAGTGAGCCAAGATCAAGCCATTGCACTCCAGCCTGGGTGACAGAGTGAGACTCTGTCTCAAAAAAAAAAAAAAAAAAAGAGAGAAAGAAAAATAACTCAGATTACCCAGATATAAATTGAGAAATCAAAGTATTCGAAATCGAGAAAGAACTGGAATGGTGACTAAATTGTCCAATTTTCACCTGGATGTTTGACACAGGAAGCTATCATATTATGAGCAGAAGTGACACATGAACTATTCTAAGGAGGCTCATCTCAACCTACTCTTGTTTCCAGGAATTTCCAAAAGCTCAGCTAATTAGTGAGTTCCCAGAAGTGCTGTCAACATACAAGCACATTACATGCCCTCTTGACACAAAGTGATATATCTGGGAACATAAATGGTACCAAAAACTTGTTGTTATTTGTCATTTAGGTCTAACTTACCAGTCACTGACATTTTACTTTATTCTACTTAAGTAAAATTTCCTAAACCTTTTAAATTCTACTTATTGGAAATGCTTTAAAAGCTACATAATTATTTTACTTAATCAGTAAATTTGTAAAGAGGGCAAAGATATCATACCACCTTAAACAGGGCTTTCTGAGGTTGCTGTTTGGTATAAATATGAGATTATTTTAAGAAAGGACAAAACACAAATAAAATGGTTTTAAAAGAGAAATTTGTTTTCTTTTAATTAAAAACATGTTTTAGGCTCCATTTCTTTAAAATGTTTAGGCTGATTCTTCTGTTGACATGGGTCTTTTAATTTCACTGATAACACTGATTTAGGTGTTAACACTGGGCAAGTATTAAATGACAAAATCAACTTTAAAGTAACTAGCAATATCTTGAAAATTACAGATTTCTATATTTTCTCTTGTATTTTCTGATGTTACCATTTTTGAGAGGAGAGTTTGTTGTTGAGATTGATAATGATGCATATGTGAATTTTAATAAGATTGTCAGGATATATAAACTCTCGAGATTGCTGCTTGTCTTTCACTGATGAAAAGTTCTTGGGGAAAACACAGCAAAGAGTTTAAATTGAGAAAGTAAAGTGCTATTGTTTGCCCCGTGGGTGGATTTAGCAGTAAGTGAAACCTTCAGAGAACTCCAGAAAGAGCTAATGTATCTAGTCACTGGTTTGTCTGTAGGAGAGTATAGGCTATCCTGCTAGCCTTGTGTTAGAGGAATTATAAACAAAAGGGCTGGAGGAAACCAATATTTTTTAGGGATTTTGACTGGCATCCCATGGAGGATCACATGTACAATACTTTATACCTGTCAGATGCCAGCCAGGTTAGTTGCTTTATCAGAAAAAAAAAAAAAAAAAAAAAAAGCAAGCTGATAACTGAGAATTGTTTTCTGAAACATGATAAACACTATTTTTGTGAATGTATTTTCAGTAGTAGACATGCTGCAACTTCTTTACTTGGAGGATAACAACAGATTATCATGAAGGTTTCAATTAAAGGAAAGCCTGTGTATCTCTGGAATATAACTGAATTGTTTCCATTTTTCTGTTGTATGGGAGCAATCTAGGAGATGCAAAGTGATAAAATATCTATAACGGTGGTTCACTTAGACGTAACAATGGCTTTAAGAGGAGATTGGTAAGTGATATATCCTTTCTAGATAAAGTCTGCATGGAACAAACCATATATTTAATGCCAAGAAAGAAATCTAGACATATGAAAAGTGTTCTTTTTAATTTTAGTACTTTTAAGAAAAAGTCACAGGTGTTATTTTCTAGGATTCCTTTGCATACCACAGCAAGGACTTTTTCACTGTAACATAAAATGAAAAGTTGATAAAGATGTAAGAAAACTTTGCCTGCCCAAGTGAATTATAGTCAGTTCCTCTGTGAGGCTAAAATGTTGATCATGTAAATTTTACCTAGGGCTCCACAGATGTGAAATAATTGAGCAAGAGGGATGACTGAATAAATTATTTTTAAGTTGCTACCAAATGGTACCCTGGGTGCACTATAGTGATAGAGGTCAGCTAGACACTGATGAATGAGATTTTGGAATTATGCTTGCCTTTGGTGAGTTTTTAAAGAACCTCATTTTATCATTTTCAGGAAATGGGAGGTGGAAACTCATTCAACACATTGCAATTTTCATCTTCACAGGAGAGCTGTTCGATTCCAAGTATGCAGTTGAAAAAAAAGATCTAGCACTTTTCTGTAGGCTGTTTTGTAGGCAAAAGACCAGAAGCCAACTTTCATAATTACAATTAAATTTATCTAAAGTTTGACCAGTGACAAAGCAAACCCACTGATATTTCTTGCATTAAGAATACAGTTTGTAACGTACAGCAGCAAGTACACATTACAAAATGGGATTGTGTATATATACATATATATATATATACACACCTATATTCAACCAAATAGTTGTAATCTGCATCACTCCGTTTCATAATTCAACATATTTTGAATATTATCTCTGATAATTTTGGACTAAGAAATGTGTCCATGGACATTGATGTTTTTGACTATATAGCCTAGAGGTGATTTGCCTTATTTTCAGGGCTTCATACACGTTCAGCCAAGACTTGCATGGTAATGCAGAAAAATATAGTAACTGAACCTAAATCTATTTCTGCACTACTTACTCATCATTCAAAAAGCATTTATTTGAAGTCTGGTATACCATAGATTAAGACAGACACTCACACATTGATGAAACTATGGTACACTATGTTCTCACTACCAATGTAATCTTTGGATAGATTTGAGGGTAGAAGATACTGTGTAGTTTCCTGTGTGTGGAACTGGGTAGAACTCCTTTATGCATGAACAGAGCAAGCAAATACTATTCTTTACTTTTAATCATTTAGATAAAAATTGATAGATCATCTTGTACTCAAAATATCCCTTGAAAATAAGTGAGTGCTAAATGAAAAATCGTTACTAAAAATTCAGTTCTGATAAAATAAAAATAAAAAACTTTTCTGATACGTAGCTGGTAGACTAGCCTTCTAAAAGGGAACTAGTCTTTCTGTTCTGTTTTGTATTTGGCTGGTTACAAGATTCTGAGAGAGAAGAGAATAAACAGAAGATGTGGATTTTTGTGGGACAGATGGTAAAGATGTAAATTTTAAGAAAAGTTGATATCTATAAGCTCACTGCAACCTGAAATTGGCCTGAGGACAACCAGATAATTGTTAGTAGGCAGCCAAAACTAAATTTTGAGAATGAAATAAATGCTTTTAAAAAACCCTGTCTCATTGTACAGTTTTATGGCATTATAAAAATTGCAAGCCAGTAGCTGATAGTTGATAACTGAAATATATGTTCTATAAATGTGTACAATTTTTTTAAAAAAATTCAAAATTTATCAAAGAAATGCAAATGAAGTCTATGGTATGATTTTTTTACCCTTGAAATTGACAATTATTATAAAGTATATTAACTTTTTTGAAGGTGCCTGGAAAAACTGATCACTAGGACTTTCCTAACAGGGAAGTAATTCAGTACATATTCTAATATGAAACTGAGGCAGGATAGTCAACCACGTCCTCAGGACATGGCAATCACGGAGACCACACCATCACTGCAAAAAGCCCCAGCATTTGCATCGCAGTCAACCTCGTTCAAGCAAAGTTATCTCCAAAGTTATTCCCCTGTAGAAAGCATGCACATTTTGATTTTACCTGTCCTGAGACTGAAACTTTGCTTATTATAATAGTAAAAAACACATCCCTGGGTGGAGATTTGAGATGCTAATACGACATGCAATGTATGAACAAACGTACAGCTATTACGCATGTGCCCCCAGAGGACCACGCAAAACATGCTTACTAGTAACACCTCTTTTCGCCCTCTTATGTATAATCATGTAAGGCTCATATAAAGGGAGTTTCCCCAGAAACAGTTAACGCTGTCTTACCCTTAGGAACAGTGCGCTCTGAATCAAAATAGACAGTGTACTGTCTATTTTGCACCTAACTTTCAGACTATTCTTTTTCCTTTGCAATAAATATCTCTATGCTGCATCTCCTTGCTGTGCATCTCTAAAATTCTTTTAAATTAAGAAGACAAGAGCCAAGGTTTCACAACTGTTATCAACACAACCTGGCATTGCAGGACTAATTAGTTATGATGAAGTCATACTAGCATAGTTGAGCCCTCAATCCAGTATGACTTGTGTCTTTATTTTAAAAGGAACATTTAGAGACAAGTACACACAGGGAGAGCACCACGTGCAGATGAAGACAGAGATCAGAATGATGCAGCAGAAACACGTAACACCAAAGGTTGCCTGCAAAGCAGCAGAAGCTAGGAAAGGGGACTGGAAAAGATTTTTCTTCACAAACCTCAAAAGGAGCAAAACCTACCAACACTTTAATCTTGAACTTCTAGTCTCCAGAACTGTGAGACAATAAATCTCTGTTTTTTAAGCCGCCTGGTATGTGGCAATTTATTTTTTACAGCAGTCCTAGGAAACGAATACACTATGCTTTGAAGTTTTATGCATTAATTATGCTTCTTTGTAACAGGAAATAAAATACTTTGCTATATTTATGAATATCAGTGCTCATTACACAGAAGATTCCACTCTCCAAAAAAGTCTCTTTCTTTTGGTTGTATTGACCCTGAAAAGGTCTACATCATTCTGTATGAGAAATAAGAAAATGTCATGTTTTAATCGTGGCTAGATGCACTGAGCTTTATCTTGGCTTCAAAGACAGTTATTTCTTGGGGCAGTATAGAAGGAATTAAATTCATATTTTGTCATTTTTTTCTAAGTAAATTCTAATTCCATTTATGTATCAGTAAAAGAATTTTTTAAAAGAAAAATCATGACTCATAAAAATATACAATTTTACTTCAAAAACACTATTTATTTCATTAATTAATGATGGCACCAGTAAAATATCACAGGTGGCTCAAAGGATAATCCAAAAAGCCACATATATTTTAACAAAAACGTAGACTGACATAAATTTAGAAATAGATGCAAAACTGTAAAATTGCTTTCCACAGGAAAGTTCATTTGCATTTGCATTGTTTGTGTTTTAAAGAATTTATAGAGTTGTAAATTAGCTCATACAATGAAAGACAGAGATAACCTGAGAGGATGCCCTAGACAATGCCTACATGTCTAACTAGTTACCAGTAATTTTCTTTGGTCCATTTCAAAGGCTTTTACAGTTTTTCCTTATAGTACTCTACTATGTTGGCTAATATTGTTACAGCTAGCCACATGTAGGTATTGAGCACTTGATATGCGCTTACTACTATTGAGAAACCAAAATTCTTAACACAAACCTCACTAAACTAGTTGCTGTCAGAAAAGTTGATTCAGATAGAATGATTTTTGCCTGCACAATGATGTAACATTTTAACAAACTAATTTGAAATTTTATGTAGGCAGCGTGAATTACAGTGATACCTATACAAATCAAAATTTTAAATTAAAATACCCTTTACTGGTTGGGTGCAGTGGCTCACGCCTGTAATCCCACCACTTTGGGAGACCACGAGGTCAGGAGTTCGAGACCAACCTGGCCAATATGGTGAAACCCCGCCTCTACTAAAAATACAAAAATTAGCTGGGCGTGGTGGCATGTGCCTGTAGTCCCAGCTGCTCGGGAGGCTGAGGCAGGAGAATTTCTTGAACCCGGGAGGTGGAGGTTGCAGTGAGCAGAGATCAAGCCACTGCATTCCAGCCTGAATGACAGAGTAAGACAATATCTCAAAATAAATAAATAAATAAAATACCTCTGACTTTAATTATACTCTATATTAGTTTTATATTGCTGTGGCAACAAACTGTGACAAACTTTCATGGCTGAAAATAACAAACTTATTATCTTACATTTTTCGAGGCCAGAAGTCCAAAATGGGTCTCACTGGGCTGTGCTGAAGCTGTCGGTGATGCTAAGCTCCTTGTAGAGTCTCTAGGACACAATCCATTTCTTTGCCTATTTCAGTTTCTAGAGGACATCCACATTCCTTGGCTCACAACTCTAGTCTACCATATTCCAGGGCAGCAGCAATAGGATCATTTTTTCTTATACTACTGATTCTCTGGTTCTCTTCTGCCTCCCTTTTCCACTGAAGAACAGTAGTGATTACTTTGGGCCTACCCAGATAATAGAGAATAATCCCTATATTTCAACCTTGATTTCATCTGCTACCATAATTCCCTATTATCGTATTATCATACATGCAGGAAAAGATTAACTCAGCCTGGGTTGCACACATCCCTGCACATTATCAAGAAAGACTTCTTTCAAGAATTGGCCCCTGACTGGCTCCTGGGAACAGCTCTTGAATTCTATGGACTGTTCTACCTGATATGAGTGTTTTTGTATGATTGTGACCTTGGCTCACACTATACTAATTTGATCACATGTTGTATACTAAAAATATGAATTTATGGTGAACAGTTTATTTTTGCTCTGGGGGTCAGGAATCTGAGCAGATGAGGTCAGTCATGCAGGCACTGTATGCCAATATGAGTGACCTCTCCGCAAAAAATCCTGGACTCAAGATTCAGGTGAGCTTCCTTTGTGGGCAACATTTAAAATGTGTAGCTACACATCATTGTGGGGTGAATTAAGTGTGTCCTGTGAGACTCCTCTGTGAAGAGACACCTGGAACCTAGGGCTTGGTTTCTTCTGAACTACACCTTTTGCACCTTTTTGCTTTGCTGATTTTAATCTCTGTTCTTTCCCTGTTATCAAATGTAAGCAGGAGCATAACAGTTTATGAGTCCCATGAGTCTTACTCTCAATGATTACTGAAAGTGAGGATAGTCTTGGGAAGCCCAAGTATACCATATAACTTTACATCATTATAGGTTCTGGAGATTAGGACATGGCCATATTGGGGGATTGCTAGTCTACCTACAACATAATATAGTTTAATTCATTTTTTTTAGCTTACAAATTAACTATGAACATTTTAAAAAATTAAAATAAATGCATACTTCTGAGCAGAATCAAGTGAGGATGCAGAAACTATTACCAGGACCATCACAGTAAAAAGAGAAGAAGAAGAGGAAGGGAAAGAATAGAAGAAGAGAACAAGAGGAACAGGAGGAAGAGGAGAAAGAGAAAGAGGAATGACATTGTAATTCGCTGCTACATGAGAAAATGTAAAGGTTCTTCTTTGCACAATAACTTTAAAGGTAATAAAGTGGACACTCTTAAAAAGTAGTGTCTTAAAAGATACTACTTGCAGAGGCATAGTGAATTTAATAAAAAAGTCAAAAATAATCAGTAAAACTCATCACCTAAAATCTGAATTAAAGTAGAATAGAAGTTTCTTAATTTTAAACAAAATCTGAGCTCGTAAATTTGGAGAGGTGCAAAATACGAATAAGAAAACACTATTTAGCTGAGGTATTCACTCAATATTTAAGTTGTATACATCTTAGAAATGTTGGAGAAAATACCATTTTTTTTGTAAAAGTGAGACACATTTATTAAACATTCAAACAATTAATTGCCTATAGAATACAAAACCTAGTTAATAATATCATAGATCAAAGGATTCAAAATTTGAAAAATTATATGTAGTTTTCTTTAGATTGAGTTCATGATATGCAACATTGACAAATTAATGTTGGGCATATGTTTTGTTTCAAATGACTTGTAGATTTAAGAAGAAATGTAATCAATTTGTGTCATATGAAATAAAACCATGGCACAGATGTTTTACAATCATTTTGTCTCAGTAGATTAAAAATAGGTTTTATTATCTTTGACCATGCTTTAGCTATATAGCTAAAATTTTGGCCTGGAATTTTAATACAAGAGACAGATAATTCTCTTATTGAATATGTTTGCCTCCATGGTACATATTAAACTTTTGTGCTCACTTCTCTGAAATGGACATTCTATCCTGAGTGCAGTTGTAAAGAGTGTATTATGTATACATCCAAATGGTATGAATAATTGCTAGGTTATGAAAATGTTAAAAAAAAAGACTATACGTTTTTAAATCGTGTGTTTACTTATCAGTGCTTATTTGGGTGAGTTGTGGAAAAGTTTACAAAAATTTACAGTTAATTCCTCTTTAAGATTTTCTTGGAACAATAAGAATATTTGCCAAGTAATTATCAAAGACAAAAAACACAGCAGTTTGATTTATGTTTACTTAATAATACCACCCTGCGTATAGTAGTCTATAAGAATTTATGTCTACATAAAAACTTTCTTAATATAAATATATCGTCATCATTTTATACACTTTTCCAATGTCCATCAACAGGCAGATGATTTTAATTGTGATGGACAGGGACAGTGTTATGGCAGCAACAACTACAAGGAAAATTTAAAGAATGTTTCTTTGATATTAATACCCCCAAAATTTCTTTTCAATTTTGCTTTTCACTTTATGCAATATCCTTTTGAATTCGATGTTAAGTACAACAAATTGACTTTAGTATGAGTAAATTTCCTTAACTTGTATAGAGTTTTTAAAGTAATATGCTATTACTTTGAAACCAGATTATTCTAAAAAAATGAAAAAGTGCCATTAATGTATATGTGAATATCCATAGAATTAAAAGTTTGGTATTTGATCTAGTTATCATAATACTTTTAAGTATATTAACTATACTTGAGTATGTAAGTTCACTGCTTTAATTGTATATTTTATGCCACCTAAATATAGGTCAACTATTCCTGATACAATTTTAGCTCTGAATTGAGGTATTTTATAAATGCAAAATAAAAGATGGAAACTTAGTTTGAAAAAAAGAATCTCATCTATTTCATTTATCATTTATATGAGTTTTATGTAGAATGAAAATATTAGAATACAATATTTTCAAATTACATTATATTTAGATTAACTCACCTGTTTTTTTAATATGGCAATAAACATTTTCAAACTACATATGGGAATCAATTTATTTTTCTATTGTACAGTGTTGCTGTACTATAATGAATTTAAGGTATAATTGTAGGTGTGTCATAATACCTTCAGGCTAATTACTTCATTAAGATGAACACAATTTTTTAAAGAACATTGTTTCTAGAGACCACAACATGGTCTCTAGTATTTTTGAATTAATAATCAATGTAAAAATGTCTAAAGCAAATAGTTGTTTTTTTCTTAAGAGGTCTAAAGCCTGGTCAAAGTGATTTTCCACAGAATTTCAATAACTATTGCATTGAAAAAAATAGTCACAAAGAAAAGTTACCTCCAAAGGACTTTATCTTATTATTTAACTTCAAATTTCCATTTATTTATTACTCCTTTATATGCTAAGCAATTTTCTAAATGGAAAATGTCTACATTCATCACATTGTATATTCAGTTCGATTATCATATATTAAAACTGTTCATGTTGGCAATAATAGATACTTGACAAACTGCAGAGACCATGAGAATCAGAGGGGTTACTGATCAGCCGCTTCCTCACAGAATTAGATGTTGGCATGCACTTGCATGCTTTTTAGTACTTACTTTAAACTTTTTTTCCATATATAAAACCACGTTCTAAGACAGTTGACTAGTGGAAATTACTGACATTGCATGTGAGCCTTGGAATAAAACTGCTAGGTCAAAAAATATGAAACCTATATTTTCATTGATGTCTTTAGTTAACTATGATAAAATTGATTGTAAGAAAAACATGTATATCAGATTTAAATCAAAATGTATTTGAGGGAGCAAATTGAGAAAGAATATGTCTGTGGGAGTTTGTAACAATGTTTCTAAGAAAACTCAACTTTTGGGAAATATTTGGAATCATCTGAAAGTCTAGATACATTTAATACATTTGTATTAACTGCTTTATCAGGATTTAATTGACAAACTGCACATAGGTAAAATGCAAAATTGTATAAGTTTTGACATTTGTATGTAAAAGTTGATGATAGGCATTGGATCATTCTTGTGATACTTAACTAAAACGGAGTTGAAATGCCAGAAGATAGAGGCACTCAGGACTTAGAACATTGCCCCAAAAATGTAATTCTCTGCAAGCCTGGCTGCTGACACTGCCTTTTGTAATCTGAAACCGGTTTCACCTAATAGCTACTGAAATGACTAACTACAACTCTAAGACTAATTTATCTACCTCCATCACTCACCAATCTAAACTTGCTAGCTCCCTAGACCCTTACTAGTGCCAGTAAACTTTCTCAAAGGGCAATATATAACATTTCTCCTTTTTGTAAAAATTCCGAATGCCTCTTTGTTTTTGGAACATGCCAAAAGGCACTACTCTGCATGTGTGTTCTTAATTGCGATTTTTTATTCCCAAATAAAATATTAATTTTAGAGATTTATCTCTACGTTTTTACTTTTACTTCGACTTGTCTATGTCAAGAAACTGAAGGGTCTGAGATTTTTTTTACTTATAAGCCAACAGGTTCACATAATTACTTTGTGATTTATCTCTATTCTTGCTTTCATTAATAGCTCATTTTTTGTTATTAGTGATAATATTACATTGTATGACTATACCAAAATTTATTTTGCCATTTACCTTTGCATTGTTTTTCAGTTTTAGCTACTACAAATAAAGTGCTATACACAATTGTGTCCAAGTTTTTTTTTTTTTTTTTTTTTTTTTTTGAAACAGACTTGTTCTGTCACCTAGGCTGGAGTGCAGTGGTGCAATCTTGGCTCACTGCAACCTCTGCCTCCCAGGTTCAAGCAGTTCTCCTGCCTCAGCCTCCCGAGTAGCTGGGATTACCGGCATGCACACCCATGCTCAGCTAATTTTTGTATTTTTAGTAGAGATGGGTTTTCACCAGTTTCATCATGTTGGCCAGGCTGGTCTCGAACTCCTGACCTGGTGATCTGCCCACCTTGGCCTCTCGAAGTGCTGGGATTACAGGTGTGAGCCACCGTGCTCAACCTCAAGTTTTTATATGAGTATTTTTTTTCTCTTAAACAAACACCTAATACTACAATGGCAGTACAACATGGTAAATTGATGTTAATATTTTGTGAAACTCCCGAAGTATTACCCAAGGTGGTTGTATTATTTGTAACTTTTACCAATAGTGCAGGAGATTTCCAGTTTTATCACATAAAGTGTCAACACTTTATATTGCCAGTCTTTTAACTGAAGACATTCTAATTGTTGCTAATGGTTTCATACTGTGGGCTTACTTTGCATTTCCTCAACTACTAATGATGGTAAGTATCTTTTCATGTGCATATGTATTATATAAATATGTGTGTGTGTGTGTGTTTGCACGTAACCAACTTCTGTCAAAAACTACAAGATATATGTTTTCCACCTTTCCATATTTACAACTGCATTCTCATTGTATTCACAAGTGAGCTAGATTTGACTTGTACTTTAAGTTCTTCCAAAATCTCCATTTTCTGAGCTCTACTGCTTATTTCCTATTCCACATTCTTTATCTGATATTAGTTCTACTCTTAAAATTCAAAGCCCTCATAAGTGTGCCAATGACACCATCATAAAACACTGAATGTCACGAGAAAACAGACTTCTGCTTTGTTGAAGATGGAGACTTGAGGATAAGTTAAGATGCTTAAGACTTCAAGCAATAACATCAAAAGAGTTTATTACCTCACATAACAAGATGCTGGTAAATAGAGAAGTCCCAGGTTAACTCAGTAACTTGTATTGTTTCCAGGAGACTCGTGCGTCCAAGTTTACATGTTGCCATTCTAAGCATTTTAGTTTCATCCTAAGATTTATCTTCTTATGGGCTTAAAATGCTGCAACAACTCCAGATATTATATTCAACTGAACATGGTAGTAGGAAAATATAAAGATTCATGACTTCTCACTCTTTTTAAAATTGAGAAACTTTTCCAGAAATATCCCTAACAGACACTTCTCCCCTACATCACTTGCCTGAACTAGCAGCATTTCTACTGCCAAAACAATAACTGGTAAAGAAATGTGAGCATATTTTCCCCAGATGAAGATGGTCATTCAAAAGAGAAGAGTAAACAGAGTTATTTTCAGAAGGAATGAGCTGAGGAATAATTCCAGGGTAGGAAAGGAACATCACAATAATTCCACATAGTTATTTTGTTCACATGAACAAATACACGTTCATCATTGGCATAAAAATTATTTAAAGTCTTAAGTATATTGAATATACATGTTTAAAAAATGGAAAATGTCTTCTAACAAAGACATATATGCTTAATTTTATGCTTGATTTCTTAAATAGCAGAATTATATGAAAGGAAAGTTGTATTTGCAGATACAAGATCAAAGGTATTTGTTTGCATTTAATGGTTACTTTAGTATTCTTTAGTAGTAGTTGACTAGAGATTATTGTCCCACCTCAAAACAAACTACCTTCACTTATTTAACACAAATACTTTAATCACTCTTCCAGATACTGAGACTGTGGTAGTTTATGCTAGATGAGTTCTTCAGTCATGGTCAGCTAGCTCTTGTTGTCTCAGCAAAGTTTGAAAATGCCCACATTATCAGTGGTGGTCTACTGACCAACTTAATCTAAGGCCCCTCTGGTTCTAGAACCTAAGAAATTATTCCTGTCACTATGCAGATGAAGTAGACATAAAGATATGAATCGCCTTAAATGGCAGTTAGAAAATATGGCCCATGGGGAAAAACTAGTCCACTGCATGCTTTTGCAAGTAAGGTTTTCTTGGAACGTAATCATACGGAGTCATTTGTGTATAATCATTATGTTTGCTCTACCATGGCAGAACTGAAAAGTTGTGACAGAGATTGTAATGCCACCAAAGCCTGCATTATTGTCACCTAACCCTTTAAAGAAAAATAATTGCTGACCTCTGCCTTAAATCAAGAAGAAATGAAGATACAAGACACTTGAAAATATATTAAGTAAGGTAAACTGGGTAAGTTCTGTGATTCAAGTGAAAAGAAATGTAATTCTGTCATCTCTGAGTTCTTTCCTGCACACATTTTTTACTCTCTTTTCTTTCCTGTATGTTATTTAGACTGAAATAAAAAGAAAATAGATTTTTGAAAAACATCCAGTGGGCTTTTTTAAAGAAGTTTTCATATAGTGCACACACAAATACACATTCTAGAATATATAATTTAAAACAAGCTGGAGAACAGGATGGTGGAATATTAGCTATCTCATATGTTCTGTATTCTTAACAAAACATTGACTCTTCTTTCTATCCTTTCCATGTATAGGAGGAATGTGGATCAGAAGGCACCTCAGGATAGTAAAAGGTGCAAGTGTAGTTACATGTGTTGGCTGTTTCTTTATACCAATGAGAATGCAGGTAAGGCCATTCTGAACAGTACCAGGCAATATGAATAGTATTTAATAAATATTATTTGACAATATGAATATCATTTAATAAATATGAATAGTATTAGCTGAATACTGTTCATATTGAGATAAGAAAAAGTAAGTTTCTTAATTTCTCCCAGGTTGAGATGATTAACTAATAAAGAGTATATGGGATGGGGAAAATACGTAGATGCATCCTGTAATATCTAGCATGTAGTCATTTGAAGAACGTTTAACATGCAATTTTTATTTTTTAAAAACTGCATTTGTTTTGTGTTTGCATATGTATGTGCATGTGTGTGTCTGTGTCAAATGAAAAAATAAAAGTGGATCAGCAAACTCTCATGATTTCAAAATTTCCCAAAGCAAATTTATCTTATAGAAATAAAATATTGCTAATATCTCTATTGGCATTAGCAATATTCTAAAACATTGCATATATTTGATTGAGTCAATATTTTGTAAATGCTTTCTAGAAATCATTGATAACCAAGTTTAAAACATAAATAAATAAATGACAAATGAGAAATCTAGAAAGCCAATATGTTTTACTTTTACTGTTTCTTATTATATGCTTCAAACGACCTCACAAAATATTCATAGACCTAGAATTATGATGATCAGTGTCTGATATTTACTAAGATGACTTTTTCTAATTATTATTAAATCTCAATTCTTTTATGACATTTAGAGATATATAATAAAATCATTTATTAAAAAACAGAAAATTGGAAATATTTACCATAAACAAAATTTCGATTATTATCGTTACTGTAGAACAACATACGATTGAAAGACAAGGACTCACAGAAGCAAACAGTAGCTTTCATGACCCTTTAAAATATATTACAGACTGTAAGACCAGAAATATTGACTGATCATCTGAAATTTGTTCTAAGCATTCTGATACCAACTATGGGAAATAGGGAATTTAGTATGAATGTCAAGCAATTAGAATAGATCATGTTCTAAATCTTTTCTTACATAACATTTAAAAAATCATTTCAGAAACTATAGTGCTCTAATTATCTAATAAGAATTCCAGTGCAGTTTACTTCCTCCTTCTTGTTTAAGGGGGTAACCATGCTGTATATTTTACATTTCTTAAGGCAAATTTTCAGAAAGAAATATAGAAATAAGACATTTCCATAGTCTATAAAAAACTTGACTCTATACTTAAATAAAAAGCTATATTTTTCTATTAAGAAATTAGAGTACGTAATCATTACTCTATTAATTAATAAGGAGAACTGCTTACAATTTGTTTCTAGCCAAAGAAAATTCTAAGCTAGAGATAGGATTAAGACGTAACATCTTTGAGCACAAATCACATTAATGCATACTGTTAAGGTCCAGCAGAGGATCTCCTGAATAATGCTAATACATCTGCTTTCCTTTCCATTCTCTTGTCACTACCTTATTTCAGTTTCTCCCTAATTTATGATTTCCTAGTTGTTTTTAGGATTTAAATTTGCCATTTTTTCTTTTTTTTTTTTTTTGACGGTGTTTTGCCTTTTCATCCAGGCTAAAGTGCAATGGCACAATCTCCACTCACTGCAACCTCTGCCTCCCAGGTTCAAGTGATTCTCCTGCCTCAGCCTCCTAAGTGTCTGGGATTCTGGGTGCCCACCACCATGCCAGGCTATTTTTTTGTATTTTTAGTAGAGACAGGGTTTCACCATGCTGGACAGGTTGCTCTTGAACTCCTGAAAACTTGCCAATGTTTAAGGCTATTCTATCACCCTTGTCTTCTTCCATACAAATTGGATCATGACCTTTCTGCATATAACCCTTTAAGGACTTCCTTCAACTTTAACAGCATAATACACATATAGTTCATGATTGCTATGTTTTGAAGGTTTGTCACCTCCAAAACTCACATTGGAAATTAATTGCCGTTGTAACAATATTACGATGAGGGAACTTTCAGAGGTAATACGGCCAAGAAAGCACTGCCATTATGATTGGGATTAATGCTATTATGAAAGAGCAAGCTCAGATACGTTTTGCTTCTTGGTTCTTCTGTCTTCTGCCATGTGAGAATCCAACCTTCCTCCAGACACCAAACTTGCTGACACCTTGACTTTAGATTTCTCAGCCTCAGAACTGTGAACCAATACATTTCTGTTGGTTATAAATTACTCAGTCTCAGATATTCTGTGACCACATTGCTAAGACAATGATGATGTGATTTAGACTCCAGTCATCATTTTCATTTTAGTGTCTTTACACATTTTATTTCCTCCTGGATGCTTCTTCCCCCCTTCTTCATCCAGCCACTTCGATTTTTCAATTCATTTAAAAAACTCAAATATCATATCCATCAGTATGCTTTTTTCTGAATCACATGACTTTTGTTCTCCTAGTGTTTTAACATCTTCCAATTATCTTGGAGTTCTTCATATTTATTAAATATTTATTTGCCAATCTTTTCCTCTACAAAATGTCTTTGAGGGCATGTGTTATGTTTTATTGGAATTTTTGTTCTTAGAGCCCATCTTAGTGCCTGGCAAATATTAGCTGTTTAAAAAGTATTTCATAAACTTTAATGAAGGCTGGCAAAATGTTAGAATAGAGATGTTCAAGTTGAGTGGATTAGATACATTTAAATTATACTCCTAACATTGTTTCTTCTTTTATGTATCTCTTGCACTATGTTCATACCTCAGCTTCTGTAGCACTGTTTATCAGTTACGTAGAAAATCGATTTCAATTAATTTCAACAATGTTTATGGCTTTTAAAGTAGCTATCATTTCAAAGAGAAAGTACTTGTTTTCAGACAGAATAACCCAGCACAATGACTCACTCTCTATATAGAGTAACTGAGTAAACATAAAGTTTTATTTACATTTTACATGTGTGTTGGGGAGAGGGGAGACAGATCTCAAATCTGGTGGAGAATACAGGGAGGACTACAGTTGAGGACATAGACCTCTGCAAGATCTGTGCGTCTGTTCCATGTGGGAGTGAACATAAAACAGATTAACTTTTATCCTTTATTTCTCCATGTCATAATGTATTTTTATCACTGTTTCCTTCATGAATTTTCATCATATACGTATTAACTTGTCTTATTACCTAAGAATGCTCTAATTTCAGAAGATATATTCAGAAATGCAATCCCTTCGAGAACTTCATCTGGTTTCCAACAATCCTTTGGGGATGATGTTACTCAGTAGATTCAGTGTCTTTAAGGGTCTAGTGTTCCACTCAGCAGCATTTAGCAGGCAGGTGAGCATTTGCTTGAGAGTGACAGATGGAAAGTCAGGCTAGAGAAACATGACAAAATCTCAGACGGACTGAAGGTACATTATGCATGAGGCAAATGTACAAGAATAAGCCTGGAGGGTAAACATTGGCAAAACAACAAGCCATACAAGCTTTGCTAAAAAAATTGGTTCATATCCAGATATCATTGAAAAAAAATAGTGCATTTTGTAAACAGAGTTTTGACATGGCCCGTCCCTTTTATTTTATTAAACAAGGGACCAGATGCAAGAAGATTTTAATTGTTTATTTAATGAAATTAACACATTTTTATTAAATGTCTACTATACTTTTTGCAGACATTATGCTACACAAAGTTATCCAACAAGAAATTATAAGAGAATAGTTTAAGACAGTTGTCATGAAGGTAGGAAGAAAAGGATAAGCAAAGGACAGTTACAAATAATAGAAACTGTAAAGAAGATAAAGAAGTTAAAGGCAATAATCAGGTTCCCCCCATGGGTAGATGAATATATGACAATCTTCAAAATATAAAATTCAGAGTTTTGCTCAAAATTATAGTAAAGAAAATCAGTTGAGTTTTGGTCATTTTGAGGTTGAAGTGTCATGTTTGCATTCATGTTTGCATTCAACCAGATAGTTCCCTGGTGCCATAAAGTGACGATTGTCTGGGAGAAAAATGTAGATTTAACAAGTAGTAAAAAAAAAAAAAAAATTGTGAAAAAATGGACCCACATAGGTAACTCTTATAAATCCAGAAGTTCCATTAATAGGACATAGATTATTGTGTGAACAAAATATACCTCACATAAAAAAACTATGAAAAAAATTATTTATTTCTCATAAAAATGAGATTAAAAACAGTGAAATGAACATTCCATATATAAAATTGGGTAAGGCAAAAAATATTTTGGCAACAATTTTTGATTATTTTTGTGCCTTCATTGTAAGCGGAATTGGTGCAAGTATTTGTAAGGATAGTTGTTGATTATGTATCAAAATATTAAATATGTTTATATTATTTGATAAAACATTTTCATCTGTTAAAATCTATTTTGGTTAAATATGTAGAGACATATCTTCAAATATAATTATTTAACATTTTTGTAATGTGGAGAAAGTTGCATCTATTTCTACAATGGAATTTTTTTTTTTTTTGAGACAGAGTCTCACTCCGTCGCCCAGGCTAGAGCACAGTGGTGTAATCTCAGCTCACTGCAAGCTCCACCTCCCGGGTTCACACCATTCTCCTGCCTCAGCCTCCCGAGTAGCTGGGACTACAGGCGCCCGCCACCACGCCCGGCTAATTTTTTGTATTTTTAGTAGAGATGGGGTTTCACCATGTTAGCCAGGATGGTCTCCATCTTCTGACCTCGTGATGCACCCACCTCTGCCTCCCAAAGTGCTGGGATTACAGGCGTGAGCCACCGCGCCCGGCTCTACAATGGAATTTTTAAACATATTAGGTTGAATCTTTCTGGTGAGATAATATCTTTCAGTTTAAAAATTGTGATTCTAAATAATTTTTTATGATACATGGAAATGGCATATTGAATGCATTTCATAAATATTTGATGACAAAATTAAGTAACATGGTATGCAAAACTATATCACTCTGATCCAAATCATGCCTTGTATAAAACATTGCATATTTACATATGCATAGACACACGCACGTAACAAAGAGATGGAATTTATATCTGAATGATTTTAGCTCCATTACGGTTTTCTGCATCTTGTCATTTTCCTATCACAAACATATTAATTTATAAATGTAAAGCATCACATTTCTCTGATATAACATTGATGGTCTCTGCAGATAGTCTAAAGACAGTCTATTTTGGCATGGTAAGATACCAAAATACTGTAAGTTGTAAATGACTTTATGTGGCTTTGTAACCACCCAACGGGTTCACCTTGCTGCTGCCTAGTCAGAGCTGACTTATCAAGACAGAGGAATTGCAATGGAGAAAGAGTAATTCACGCAGACCCGGCTGCGTAAGAGTTTCATTAGTACTCAAATCAATTTCCCTGAGCATTCGGGGATCAGTGTTTTTAAGGATAACTGAGTGGGGAGGGGCTTGGGAAGTGGCGAGTGCTGATTGGCTGGGTCGGAGATGAAATCACAGGGGGTCTAAGTGAGTATTTCTTGCTCTCTTCTGTTCCTTGTGTGGGATTACAGAACAGGTTTGTACATATTACTGGTCTAGGTGGTGTCAGCTGGTACATTGGAACTCAGGGTCTGCAAAATACCTCAGGCACTGATCCCAGATTTTATAAAAGCAACATTATTCCCAGTAGCAATGTGGGGAAGTTCAGAAACTTGCAGCTGGAACCTGCATGGCCCCTAAACTGTAATTTCTAATCTCTAGCTAATCTGTTAGTCCTACAAAGGCAGACTGGTCCCCAGGAAAGAAGGGGTTTTTCAGCAAAGGGCTATTATCATCTTTGTTTCAAAGGTAAACTATAAACTAAGTTCCTCTCAAAGTTAATTCAGCCTACGCCCAGGAATGAACAAGGACAGCTTGGAGGTTAGAAGCAAGATGGCATTGGTTAGGTCATATCTCTTTTACTGTTTCAATTATAATTTTGCAATGGTGGTTTCAGCTTTGAAATCTCATTTTTCTTAATGAATTTGCTGATTCCATTTGACCTTTAGAGGAGAGATCAAAATACTTCTTTTCAAATAAATGGAGTTATACAAATTCTTTAATAAGTAAACGTATCTGTGTTTATGTGATCAATGACAGTAACATATATGTTTGGCATTGTGAAAGAATAATAAATCTCAGGATCTCAATGTCAGTAAGCTAAGGGAAAAGTCGAGCTGGGAGCCAGGTCAGGCAAACCTGCCTCCCATTTTATTCCTAAATAAGATAGCTACAAAGAGGAAAGAGCTACATACCACCCTCACAATTTGCCCACAGGGAAATTCCTTGTGGGCCTCTAGATCTTTATCCTAAAACAATTCTGTTGAATTTCACCCTGGCAATGCAAACTGATAGCTTATCTTCACAGGTGCTGCAGACAGAAAATCATCCCTAGGCTCACCTGAGACAAATGCATATCTGATTTCTTCCTCCATCCTTGTGTATGCAAAAATGCAGATTCACTGAATTGTGTATTCAGTGAAAGGCTGATCAAAGACTCAAAATAATGCAAACTTTATCTTTTATCTACCTATGACCTAGAATTCCCCCTTCCCCCTTCCCTCTTCCAGTTGTCCCACCTTATGGGACTGAACTAATGTGTATCTCACAAATATTGATTGATATCTCATGTCTCCCTAAAATGTATGAAAGCAAGCTGTACCCTGACAAAGCAAGCATATGTCCTGAGGACTTCTTGGGGCTGTGTCATGGGTGCATCCTTAGCATTGGCCAAACAAACTTTCAAGATTGACTGAGACCTGTCTCAGATATTTTGGGTTCACAGCATAAATACTATTCCACTTCTTTTGAGAGAAGCTTAAATGCATCTGGAGATGGAGAGAGCTGGGCCGTCAGTGTTAAGAATCTAATTGAAGCAGCTAGTCATGAAGAAAAGAGTTAAGCATTTGATCACTTACTGTCATGCTTTAACAAGGGGCTAAAACCATAAAAAGTGCCAACTCCCTCCAATCCATTTCCTTTCAAAGAATGGCATTGCAGTGCAGGGTCAGGTGGATCAGCACAGATGTGCGGGTCATTGCCTGGTGGAGAGAGCCTCCAAAAAAGGCTCCAACAGTTTTAAGGACTTTGGGGGTCAGGGGACGAAGGTGAAGGAGAGAACTAGGTATGGAAAACTACTGAGAATTGAGTCACAGCAGACAAAATTTCAGTTTCCTCTTTTCCCCTGAAAAGGAGACCTCATTAGAAGTGCCGGAAGAGGGCCTCAGATGAAGGCAAAGAGATCTAGGAATAAAGGTGACTGTGCTAGGAAGAACTGAGAAGAAACATGTAAGAATCAGAGATATTTATGGAAAATGATGATACTTTCTTTACTTCCAGGTATTAGAGGAATATGATTCGCAAGAGGTAGTGGCCTAAGATTTTAATATCTATGTTTACTAGTATTATTCTAAAAGTAGACAAAATATTTCTTACTACAGGACTAAGTCATTTCCATTTGCCCTAGGGTAATCTAATGAGAGCCAGATGTCTTGCTATACCTACTTATGACTGTACTGTGAGAGCACCAAAATAGGGTCTAGGTGTTTATTCAGGAGAGGAACCCTTGTACCCTCAACTCCTCCTAAGAAAGAAAGATGAACACACCACAGTGTAAACAAATTCTCCTCTTGAAAAAAGTGGGAAAGATTCTTGGTTCCTATGATTTAGAAATGTTACTAAGTGTCTCTTATATGATAGGGGTTTTCAAATTTAAAACATGGGATTAATCCCTTTTGGAATATAATTACATAGGAAGATAACTCATTAAATTGCTCTGGAAGTTTCTTGGCTATTCAGTTACCTTTTCCATCAATTCAGGACCCTTCTCCTTGAAATTAAATGGTCAAAAGAGATAAGAAAAAGATTTATATCTTTTGAATGAAAGCAAATAGTTTTAAGATTAAGGAAGCCAATGGCTGCAAGCCTAACACCTATAGCATGTAGTAAGGAAGCCAATGGCTGCAAGCCTAACACCTATAGCATGTGAGGAACAAATATTTCTGGGAGATACAAAAGCAAACATACTCTATTTCATAACATATAAATGTCCATAACTCTGGAGATCAGGACTTTGAAGGAAGATTGAAAATTGTGGGAAAGACTTGTCTTCCCTCAGTGACATAACTGAATCCTATAGAAAGTTTTGAGTGGTAGAAATAATAAGCTAGATAATTTCAAGGCAGATGTCCTTGAGAAAAGTGTCTTGTACCTCTCAATTATAATCAGAGACAGCTATCCAGTTTGCCTAATTGCCTAGTTGCTGGGTCAATTGTGACAGTAGAAAATAAGGAAAATTTGCATTTTTAAAGGAACCTAAAAGGTGGCTATTTTCCTATGAAAAAAATATGAATTACAAAGTATTAGAAAAAATACTAACATTTTTTGATGTCTTTTCTCTCATAAAGTATTAGAAAACATACTAACTTTTTTTTTTTTTTGAGACGGAGTTTCGCTCTTGTTGCCCAGGCTGGAGTGCAACGGAGCAATCTCAGCTCACCGCAATCTCCGCCTCCCAGGTTCAAGTGATTCTCCTTCCTCAGACTCCCAAATAGCTGAGATTACAGGCATGCACCACGATGCCCGGCTAATTTTGTATTTTTAGTAGAGATGGGGTTTCTCCACATTGGTCAGGCTAGTCTCGAACTCCCAACCTCAGGTGATCCACTTGGGGTTACAGAGTGCTGGGATTACAGGCATGAGCCATCGCACTCTGCCAAAATACTATCATTTTTTATGTCTTTTCTCTCACAAAATATTAGAAAAAAATTAACATTTTTGATATCTTTCCCCTCATAGTATAACTATGCTAACTTAAAGATATTAGTACTTTAAGAATAATGTTGTGTCGTTAAACACGTAAAAATGAATGCATGATACAAAAGTTTATTTAAAAACTCAAGTATGCTTCTCTAGTCTATAAACAATAATGCTGCTTGACTCTGCACAAATTGGCAGTGTCATAAAAATTCTGTAAAAAGGCATTTTTAAAGATATAATACTGAATTTCATGATCAGAAGGGCGTGTATTGTTATTGTGAGCCTGTCAGATGATTAATGAGGATGCAGCTTCCAAAAATTAATTAGCTGAAAAGAATATCTACCGATTTCAGTAACTTTCCATGGAAAGCATGCAATTTTATGACAAACATCTTCTCCTTTTGTAGCTATTACCTAGTAATTTTGTAGATCCCTAAATCTGAATGCAAATGAGCTAAGTGTTAACCCATCTAAAAAATGCAATTATTGTTTGAGTAAAATTATCATTACAAGAACATAAATTTAAGGCTATAAAATTGATTATTTTTGCCAAGTATCTTCCATTTGAAGGTTAATGTATACTTAAAACACTTTAAAAAATTTCTTCTGTCTTCGTAAATGTCAGTAATAGTCAATGCTTAGTGTTTGTTAAAAAAAAATGTATAAAATGTGTTTAATCCAAAACTCACCATGGCTTTCTATTGATCTGTTATAATTTATCATCTATTTATCTAAGTTTTAAACTGCTTCTACATATATTTTAATTATTTTGAATTTATGGACAACAAGCTACATCTGTGTTATTTAATAAAGCATCCACTAAAAAATTGAGCTTACTCAAAAGTGAATATAATAACAACAAAATATCAGATTTGATTTTTCTGGTATTTGATTATGTCACACAAACTTTATCTCTTTTGTTACTTTATTAATCATTCTTTGATCAAAGATTTATTAAGGCCCTGCTATGTGCCAGAGAGTATGCTAGGTATTATGCTTTGCAAAGATTACTGAGCTTTGAATGAACTATATTGCATGATAATTAATCTCTTTGTCTTTGAAACCAGAAAGACTTGAGTACAAGTCCAATTCTATCACTTAGGGTTTGCAAATGACACTTCAGATGATTATTGTATACTTTTCCTTATTGCTAACTTAACTATACATAAAATACCAATAATATAAATAACAAAATTATGACTTCAAATGAATATAGACACAGAACTTATACCTTCACAAAAATTTATTGAAAGTGGGTCAAAGATGTAAACATAAAATATAAAAATATAAAACTCCTAGAAAACAACATAGGAGAAAATTTAGATTCCTTGGTTTGGCAATCACTTTTCACACATAAAAACAAAAGCATAACCCATGAAAAAATCTGAAAATGTGAACTTCATTAAAATTAAAACTTGTTATATGCAAATAATACTTGTCAAAGAATGGAAAGAGAGATCTCAGGGTCAGAGAAAATTTTTGCAAAATAGATGTGATAAAGGACTGGTATCTAAAATATATAAAGAACTCATAAAACTCCATAAAATAGCTAAAAAATGTGCAATAAATCTGCACTGATACTTCATCAAAGAAGATATGCAGATGGCAAATAAGCATATAAGAAGATCAACATCATATATCAGGTCATTAGAGATTTGCAAATTAAAGCAACAGTAAGATATCACTACATATCTGTTAGAATTGCCAAAATTTTCAGTAATGAAAATGCTAAATGCTGATTGGGATGTGGAGTAACAGAAAGTGTCTTTCGTCGCTGGTGGGAGTGAAAAATGGTACAGCCACTGTGTAAGATGGTTTCTTAGTTATTTACAAAATAAATATCCTCTTGCCATACAATCCAGCAACTGCATTCCTTGATATTTACCCAAATGAGTTGAAAACTTATATATGCACAAAAATGTTTATACCAGCTCTGTTTATAATTCCTGAAACATGGAAATGACCAAGATATAGTTCAAGAGATGAATGAATAAACAAACACATACTGTATGATTCCAACTATATGACACTTTGAAAAAGGTAAAACCACAGAGACAGAGAAAAGATCAGTGGTTGGTGAGGGTATGGGGGTTTGAGTAGAGACAAAAGAAGAAGGAGTACAGGAGATGTATAGGGCAGTAAAAGTATTTTGTATGACACAGTGATAATTGAGAAGTCATTACATATTTGTCAAAACCCATAGGATGTATAACACAAAAAATGAACCCTAAACTATGAACTTTATTAACTTTAGTTAATAATAATATGTCAATATTGGTTCATCAATTATATCAAGTATACCACACTAACAGAAGATGTGAATAATAGATCAACCTGTATGTGGAGAGACAGGGCGTACGTGGGAACTCTATACTTCCTGTTTATTTTTATGTATGGATAAAACTACCCTAAAAATAAAGTTTATTTCATAAAAAAGATGAAGGGAAGATTCAGAGAAGACTGCAAAAAAATAGAGCTTTATGTGTTTTCATCTTGCTGTTGGCTCAGTGCATGATGAATAGATATAAGAACTATAAGGCAGTAGTGTTGCTGATGAATATGGTAAGGAAGATAATAATAGAAAAAAGAGAAAATCTTAGATTGATGTGATATGTATCACTTTACCAAAAAAGAGCTTACCAAACTCAGAAGAATAAATTAATACCTCCATTAGGGTTGGGAGACTGAGAACTATGTAGAAAGTTTTTATAGAAAAATGCCATTTAAGCTGAGATTTTAAGGACAAGTAAATTTGATTAGACAGAGCAGGAAGTAAAGAAGCTTCCCAGAGTAGAAATGGCATTTGTAAAGCAAAAGTATCATGCAAACTGGCAGATTTAGGAAAATGACTAGTAAACATGTCAGAAGTACTAAATGCATGACAAGATATAGAGATGAATTTGTAAGCCAGGAGTCCTTTAAAGATATTCTACAGATTACTTGATTTACATTCTAAAAGTTTAAACAATGAGTATTGGAGTTATAATAATAGCAATTTGCTTTCAATATTCAGATTAAAAAGTTATCGAATAGGATTTTCAGACTGCTTATCCAGCAATCTAGTATTCAGTATTTTTGAGGTTCATGAAAAGGCATAATTTTAGGTAGGATTTTAGATTTGGGGTCAAACCTAAGATTAAATTGTCAGTAGAGATAAACTAAAGAACCTACAGATATTTATGTATTGAAGTACTTCAGAAAATTTTTATTGATTACTTCAACATGAAAGACAATAGTAAAATATGCGTTTCTCATTTTCTCCATCAAAAAATTTTACTGAGTGAGAATGAATGGATTAAATTTTATTATTGCTGATTTGCTATGATTGAAATGTCCCCTTCAAAACTCAGTTGAAATGTAATTGTCATTGTGATGGTATTAAAAATGGAATAATTAAGATGTGATTAGGCCAGGAAGGTACTCTCTTCATGAGTGGATTAAATGTTGTCATCATGGAAGTGTGTTTTTATCACAAGAGTGAGTTGCTGTAAAAAACAAGTTTAGTTCTCTCTTGTTGCTTTCTTAGGCTTTCTTGGCCTTCTGCCTTCCACCATTAGATGATGCAGCAAGAAGACCATCACCAGCTACGGACACCTTAATTTTGGACTTTCCAGCCTCCAGAAGCGTAAGAAATAAATTTATTTTCTTTATAAATTACCCAGTCTGTGTATTCTATTATTGCAACACAAAGTGGACTAAGACAGAAAATTGGTATCAAGAAATGGGACTGTTGCTATAACAGATGCTTGAAAATGTGAAAGTGGCTTTGGAACTGGCTAATGAGTAGGGGATGGAAGAATTTGGCAGAGTAGGCAAGAAAAAGCCTAACACTCTGAACACTGAGTAGTAAGGGCAATTTTGGTGAGGGCTCAGAAGAGCATAGCTGTAGGGAAAGTCTAGAAATTCTTACAGATTATTTAAATATTGTGACCAAAATGTTGGCAGAAATATGGACAATAAAGTTCATTTTGTTGAGGTCTCAGATGTAAAAAAGAAGTATCTTATTGGAAACTGAGGTAAAGATCATCCTTGTTATGTAGTGGCAAAGAATGTGGTTAAATTGTGTGCATGCTCTAGGGCTTTATGGATGGTGAAATTTTAAGGTGGTGAACGAGGATAGCTGCTGATAAAAATTTCTAAGCAAAATATCAAAGCAGCTGTGGAGCTACTTTTAACTACATACAGTAAGACGCAAGAGGTAAGAAATGACTTAAAGATGCAATTTCTAATTACAAAATAAACAGAAAGATTCCAAAAATTTTCAGCATGGCCATATAAAGAATAAAAAAGCATTTTCAGGTAAACAAACCAAGTATATGACCAAAGGACAATTAGCTGAAGAGATTAATATGTACAGGAGAGATAACCAACACAACAGGAGAATGATAGAAATAAAGGCATTTCTGATATCTTCAAGGATCCCCTCGTTTCCCCATCACAGGCCCAGAGATCTAGAAAAGCCAAATGGTTTTGAGGGATGGGCTCAGGGCACTCTCCATGGGCTCACTGCTTAGGGCCACCCTGGGTATTTGCTTCCCACACTGGCACAATACGTCTTGGCAGCTCCAACCATAGCTCAAGTGGGTCCAGTTGTAACTTACTTTCACATGCCATTCCACAAGATGCAAGCCATAAACCTTCACAGACTCCACATGGTGCCAATTCTTCAGGCAAACAGAATGCAACAGCTCTGGGACATGGCTTCCTTTACCTACATTTCAAAGGAAGTTGTGGATAGCTTGGGAGCTCAGGCAGAGACTTAGAGACAGAGCCACTGAAGAGAACTCCAGGCAGGGCAATGCCTAGTGGAGCTGTGGGAGTAAGAACACTCTCAGAATGGTACCCAAGAACTGTTAAGCTACCATCGTGCAACACCAGCCTGGGAAATCTGCAGGCCCAACTCCAACTTGAGAGAGCTGAAGAGTATATTGAGTCCACTAAAGCCATGAAGGTGGAACTGCCTGAGGCCTTGGGGGCCAAACTCTCACCCTAGTGTGCCCAGGATGAAGTAAAAGGATATTATTTTGGAGCTTTAAGATTTGCAGTTGTTTTACCTGTTGAGTTTTAAACTGACTTGGAACCAATTACCCCTTTCTTTTTGCTATCTCTTCCTTTTGGAATGATAACGTCTATTCTATGCCTGGAAGCACACAACTTGATAATTTCACACACTTGCACCTGGAGAGCAGTTTGCCTCAAATAAATTGTTCCTTCAGTCTCATCCATACCTGATTTATATGAGACTCTGGATTTTGGACTTTTGAGTTGGTGCTAGAATGATTTAAAACATTCAAGGCTATTGACATGGATTGAATGATTTTGGTATATGGAAATTACATGAATTTTAAGGGGCCAAGAGTAAAATGCTATGGTTTGAATGTCCCCTTCAAAACTCATGCTGACGTTGAATTGCCATTGAGATGGTATTGAGAGGTGGGACTGTTAAGGGACGAGTAGGCCATGAGGGCTCCACCCTCAAGAATAAATTAATGTCATTATCATGGGAGTAGGTTTGTAATCCCAAGAGTGAGTTATTCTAAAAGTGATTTTGGTCTTCTTGTTGCTCTCTTATGCTCCCATGCTTTCTATCTTGGAATGATGCCACAAGAAGTCCCTCACCATATGCTGGCCCTTGATATTAGACTTCCCAGGCCCCAGAAGTGTAAGAAATAAATTTATTTTCTTTATAAGTTATCCAGTCTATAGTATTTTGTTAAAGCAACACGAAATGGATGAAGATTTGACTTGCTATTATCTTAACTTTTAAATAGAATCACTGAGGAGGCAATAATGGACAATTTGTAGATGATTAAATATAAAATATTTGACCAGAGAAATAATTTCCAAGGTTTATATGCTATAAGCACTCAACATAATTATGTATATTCAGAAACACTGAATACATTTTTTCTAAATTATTTCCTAGATCAATAAATGATGTAACATTTTCTTACTTATACTTCTGTAAAGACTCTGCTACATACAATTTATTGATTACTAACAATTAGTCACTATGAGTTTATACATCTGAAATCTTTTATAAACCTACTATGCTATTTAAAATATATTTGCTATGACTGTACTTTCTTCTTAAAATGCATTATTTATTTATTTATTTTGAGTGATGGTTTCTTTAGTGCACTTTCTCTAAGAGTAATGCTGTCACCTTTTAATTTTTTTTCTTTTTTAACTAAATGCTAGCAGGACCCTAATAACAGTGATATATGACTCAGAAATCACAAGGTGATTGATGGCTGCCCATAGGTCTGATAATGACATAGTCTGAAATGAAAATTCCATTTATCTGATGTGAAAAATAGAGTTGTCCCTAAAGCCTCTAAAGCATCATTGTGGATGTTCGTAGAAAGTATCAGTAGTGATTATGGTCCAAGTATACCACAGTTAAATTTAGTCTTTGAGGCACCATTTATTACTGTCCCAAGTACTTTCTTATAGTATCTATAAGCAGAATTCATGGTCATCCAAAAGAGATCAAACTTATAAGTTACTATATCAACTTCTAAAAGTTAACGAGCAGCCTGGGGACTTAAGATTTACTGTCAGTCCACCACGAAATGTCAGTGTCCTAGAATATGAGGAGGCAAGTGTCATCTAACTGGATTTGTGAACTTTCCTTTGCCATTCAGTAGACAGCAAACAGAAAATTAGTCTATAAATAATTGAACTTGATTTTTTTTTGAAAATCTATCACAGCATGTTAAAAGCAATTTCGTTCTTGAATTAGCTCTCCACAAGTAGTAAATATGTCAAACAGTCTTTAAATAATGCAACATATAGAGCAACAGATAAGAAGGTTTAATAAAAATAAAGGAAAGGAAGACATTAGAAAATATACAAGATATATGATTTTGTTGCTTGTATTTTCCTTCTCAGAAAATTGGAATATAAATTCTGGTTTAAAAATGCCAATTAAATGTAGATAATTTGCATAATGATGT
Organism: Hylobates moloch; assembly: GCF_009828535.3. Lineage (NCBI taxonomy): Eukaryota > Metazoa > Chordata > Mammalia > Primates > Hylobatidae > Hylobates > Hylobates moloch. The sequence goes on from NW_026652279.1 coordinate 125,879,280, forward strand.
TTTAATATTCTCAGAAAGTGATTCAAACTTGTAAACATTTCTAATATGACTTTATTCTATACACAAAAGAACATATGTTTTAACCTTATTAAGAAAGAAGATAGAGTTACAAGTTACTCAAATGGCTCATAAAGATATAGAAAAGATATAAAGAAAATATTATTTCAATAAAATACCTACTAATCAGACATACAAATAAAAAGACAAAAAAAATTTAGGTGGTTTTAAAGAAACGTATGCATAAAACTAAAAGGTTGATTTTTTTGTTTGTTTATATTTTGGTATACATAATTAGGTAAAAAATGTATAGTTTAACCCTGATGTAAATAAAATACTAGAGTTGATTTGGATATTTGGTATAAAATCTAAAGTTATTGTCACTAGCGAGTATAAATACTTATGAAACTAAAAGTACTATGAAATAAAGGGTTGCATGCCAATAAATATCTATCAAAGGAATCATTAGCTTACTTAATTAGATTTATTGTTAAATATTTTTTAAGGTTAAATAATCTAAAACTTACAGAAAGTTGCAAAAATATCACAAATAACATTCTTATCCATGAGCTAATTGAGTGCAAGTTGCTGACATGATGTCTGATTGTCTAAAAATACTTGGGCGTGCATTTATTGCAAATAAAAACATTATCCTACAAAACCTGATACAATCATCATCATCAGGCAAATAACACTGGGGAGGTAGTTTAAGACTATGGAATTATCTCCTTTATCAAACTTTTAATATTTACTTATTTCTTTGTCTCTTTTCATACATGCCTATCTTATTTATTGGCAAAAATCCCTTATTATCATTATTTATTTTGATACTGAATTTTTCCCAGATTTGTGGAGTGAAAGTCTCTTCAAGGTAGCCTGTGTGTGACTTTGACATGTTTGCATTACATGTGAGCACATTCTTACTTCCTGTCATGTGTGTGGAACCTGTAATGCAAACATGTCAAAGTCATGCACAAGCTACTTTGAAGGGACTTTCACAGTCTTACTTCCTGTCTTGTGTGTGGAACACACAGACACACACACACACACACACACAGACACCATGTTCCAGGTCATTTCCTAGTTTTCTCCTCAGCCTTGGAAACAGTCATTTCTCCAAGGAAACTTGGTTCCTTTTAAGGGAGAATGGTATTATAAAGTGCTATTTATAAACTGTTATTGATAAATGGTATTAATAAACTGGTATGTATGCAACACACACATATGCATGTGTTTATACATACATATGTACACATGTATATGAATAATACGTATTTATACACATATGTATATATATGCGCTGTATATATTTTACATATATACACACCTCCATACATGTATGTATATCTACATATATATGCATATACATGGAGGTATGTATACAGATATAATATATAATATGCAGCTATGAGTTCATATCTCAAATTTCTATCCAAAACTACAGTGTTTATTTTAGTCTTCTCTCTTAACATATTTGTGCCTTTCTGCTTTCTCAGTGAAAAGCTTTATATAAACATCTTAAATCAATTTACTTGTTTGACCAATCTGATTGTATATACTCAACTCATTACTGCTACTGTTCATGGTTCTTGCAGAAATACCTGCCTCAACCTACTAGGTTTCAATCTCCTCCATTTTCATGATAATTTGAAGATACCTACCTGACACATAATAAGTGTGGAGATAGCTGAGTAAACAAATTGGGGTAGAAAATATGGCTTGTTAGCCACCATCCATTTCAATATTCTAAAATGTCTTCTTCCTTAGCAAAATTCAAAATCTAAAAACTGTATTTCCCAGAATCCTTTACATTGTTGTTCTTGGTTTGATTTAACTGACACCAGATAGATGTACTCCTGCAATTCTGACAAATGGAAGGGAAGAATATTTTGTAGGCCACTCTTGCTATTTCTTCATGTACCTATCATCACGGAGGTTTTCAGTGTTTTTCTCTCATCTTCCTGGTACTGATAGTTTCTGATCGTGGTGGCTTCTAATCATAATTGCCTTACTTAAATTGTGTTTGTCTAATCATAGTTCTGTAGTCAGAAGTTGTTACGGCAGCTTCCTAAATAGGGTGCCAGAGCTGCCTTAGCTACCTGATTCTTTAGAATAATCCCAATGTCATTTCTAAAATCCAAGCTAAAGTTTATTTCTTTAGATTTCCCAATGGTATTGTAATGCATTTCATAGATAACAATATTTTCTTTCGGACAGAAAGTATATTCCATAAATATAGGAATATGGTCTATTTTATTCACTGATACATGCAGACACAAATACCTAAAACAATGATTGGTCCCAAGACTGTGCTTAACATGGCAATAAAAGCCCTGAACATAATCACTTGATAACATTTTCTTTTTCTCCATGCAATTAGAAATTCAGTCCATCTCACTCACTATACATTTCTCTTTCACCATAAAGTCTCTCAGCTTTTGGTCTATTCAAGACACGTATTTCAAGAAACCAGACGTCAATCATGGACTACCAATACATGACCTTCTTATGCTAATGGAAACCTCTTTTGCAAGAAAGTGATGTTATTCTTTTGAAAATTTAGGGGTCTGGCTTTTCTAAAACATTTCTGGAGATACATTAATTTGAATTCGTTGGGCTACTGTATCCAAGTAAAGACAAAGGCAAGTTGCTTTTTAGAGTACTTGCTATATTCCATTGTTCTGTGTGCTGGGATAGAAACATTGCAGAAAAACAGACAGAAATGCCTGTCTTTATGAAGGCATGAAGTTTGGAAGAGAGGTAGTGTACATGATTGGTATGAAATGATATAACCTATTAGATGATAATTATTGCAAAGAAGAAATATAAATGCAAATGCTGGTCCTTTTCCATTTGGGCCTTTTAACTTGGACTTTATAACACACTAGATCCAAAAGGTGTTTGAAATGCTTTTGGCAGATAAGTGATAAGCATAATAGGAAAATAAATAGAAAAGATCTAGATGTATTTCTTCTTTGGAAAATACCTATTTTCTTTATGAAAAACTCCTGGACTTTTTCGGTCTTGAACAATCCTGAATTTCTAACAGTAAGTTACCATGTAAGCATGCAACATGAGCTAGCCACATTGAGTAGGGTGTGATACAGAAACCCAAAAATATAGGTGGATGTAGTAGCAAGATTCTACTGTTACTTGGAAGTTGCCTTTGCAAGGAAAGATTCAAGCAAGTTTTGACTGTACTAATAAATTGGATGAACTTGTGGCTTGTGCTTTCAATGTACCTACTTCTGATTCAGTGACACTTCTTCCTCAATACACACCTAGGATTCCCAGATAAATTTGTTATGATCTTTTGCCTGAAGAAGAAACAATTGGCTTTGATTTATGCATTTTGCATAATATGCTAGTACCAGCTGGGATTAGACTATTGGAGCATGGAAGCTCCACTTGAGGGTGTTCTGGAAATATGAAAAAAAATAGAATCTCTTTTAAAGGGCTAAACTTCAAGCTGTATATCTTTGCTGTCCACTGTAGAAGGGGAATTGTTTAGAAGTACCAGTCTATGATTCATAGACAGTTGCTAATTGCTTTGTAAATATATCAGGTATTTGCCATTATTGAGAATATGAATTGGTTACAAGGAAGTTTGGGTTACGCATGTGGAACACTTAAAATGGCTTAATATAATAGAAATGTTTCCTTCCATTCTGAATGTTGACCAATTTTTGTAATAAACAGATGGTCAAAGAAGACCTATTCTGTGGACTGTTTCTGTAGTTTTATTGAGTACTTGTTATAGCACAAGCATTTTCTATGGGATTCCAAACATTACATAAAATAAACAAAAATGCCTATTTTCACATAAACTTTCTAAAGTTGTGGAGAGATAAAAGGGATACCATCAATATGAAAATATATAATGCATTAAATAATTCCTATGGTTTGAAAGTTTGTGCCCCTCCAAAATTCAAGTTGAAACTTAGTACCCAATGAAGTATTATTAAGAGGTAGGCCCTTTAGGTAATGATTAGATCATGAGGACTCTGCCCTTTTGAATGGGATTCATGCCTTTATACAAGGACTTAAGGGAATTTGTTAGTCTCTTTGGTGCTTTTGTCCTTCTCTCATTTGAGGAAACAGGGAGAAACCACCATAAATGAGAAATAGGTCCTCACCAAACTCTGGAACTGCTGTGACATTGATCTTGGACATCCCAGTTTCCACAACTGTAAGAAATAAATTTTTATTGTTTATAATTTGCCCTTAGCAAAGTCTAAGGTACTTTGCTATAGCAGCAGGAACAAAGACAGAAATTGGTACCAAGAAGTGGGGTGTGGAAGCAGCTTTAGAACTGGATAATGGGTAGAGGCTGGAAGAATTTGGACATGCAGGCTAGAAAAGGTCTATATTACTGCAAATGAAGCATTAGGGAAATTTTGGTAAGGGCTCAGCAGAAGAGAACTGTAGAGAGACTATATTTTCTTAGAGCTTGTCTGTGTGTTCATGAATAGAAAGTTAATAGAAATATAAACAGGAAAGGCAATTCTTTTTTTTTTTTTTTTTGAGATGAGTTTCACCCTTGTTGCCCAGGCTGGAGTGCAGCGGTGCGATCTCGGCTCACTGCATCCTCTGCCTCCTGAGTTCAAGTTCTCCTGAGTCAGCCTCCCAAGTAGCGAGGATTACAGGCATGTGCCACCACACCCAGCTAATTTTGTATTTTTAATAGAGGTGGGGTTTCTCCATGTTGGTCAGCCTGGTCTCAAACTCCTGACCTCAGGTGATCCGCCTGCCTCAGCCTCCCAAAGTGCTGGGATTACAGGGGTGAGCCACCACGCCCAGTTGGGAAAGGCAATTCTCATGAGAACTCACGTGGAAATGAAGAACATGATATTGGAAACTAGAGGAGAGGCCATCCTTGCTATAAAGTGGCAAATATCTTGGCTGACTTATATCCCTGTCTTAGTACTCTGTAGAAAGCAGAACTTAAGAGAGATGAGCTAGGATATTTGGTGGAAACAATTTACAAAGGAAAGTGATAAAGGTGTGGTATGGCTTCTTTTGACTGCTTATAGTAAAATGCAAGACAGGAAAAAAAAACAACACAATTTTTAATTTAAAAGGGAAGTAGAACTTAATGAATTGGAAAATTTTCAGCCAGATCTGGTTGTGAAAAAGGAGAAAGTGTATTTAGGACAGAATACCAAGTGTGTAACCAAAGGAACACCTGAAGAGGAGATGAGTTTTAATAGAAACATGCCAGTTGCTATTCATTAAGTCAATAGAATAATAACCTCAAAGGTATTTCAGAGAGTGTCAGGGCCTGAACGTAGAACAATTTCATGGGAGGGGCCCAGGACCTGTGGGACCTCAGGATTCATTGCCCAGGGCCTCTTCAGTTTTCTGCCCTATGCATTCTGGTGCAGTGCTCCTTAGCCAACCCAGATGTGGTTCAAGCATGCCCAGATGCAGCTAGATTGTCCCTCCAGGAGGCACAGGCAATAAATCTTGATAGCATCCTTGTGGTGCTAACTCTGCCCAGGCAGACAACTGCTACAGAAATGGAGCCACTGTAGAGGGCTTCTACCACTACAATGCCTAGTGGAACCATGGGGTTGGAGCCATCACAGAGAGTCTCAATTAAAGCATTGCCTAGTGGAGCTGTAGGGTCAGGACCACTGTAGAGAGCATCCACTAGGGCAATGTCTAGTGGAGCCAGGGACATGGGGCCACTTCTGGGACCCCAGCACTGAAGAGTGACCAGTATGCAACTCCAGCCTGGGAGAGACACAGGCACAAGACTCCAACCTGTGAGAACTGCAGTGTGTACTGTGTCGAACAACGCTGTGGTAGTAAGGTTTCCCAGAACATTCGGTTTCCAACCCTGGGTGCCCCAGTGTATCTGGAAGGCAGAACATGGAGTCAAGGAATATTATTCTCCACCCTTAACATTTAAGGTTGTTTTCCCTGTTAGATTTTGTACTTCCTTGGGACCTATTACCCTTTCCTCTTTTGTAATGGGAATGAATATTGAAAAAATTTACCAACTACCTTTCCATCTGCCATTTATTTGTCTTTCCTCAAGGGACTCAAACTCTTTTCCTCTGTCTTGTCACTTCTCTAAAAATGTTCTGCACTTTATTGAAGATGCAATGTATGCTGCAATTCAAAGTTATCTCTTTGATAACTATTCATTCTCTGGTGTCTCCTGTGTATATATAAAATGTTCATGTTGATAAACTTTTCTTTGTCTTTCTCTTATTAGTCTGTCTTTTGCAACAGGAGTCTGTTCCAACTAAGAAATTATGAAGGTTAAGTTTCCCCTGCACAAGGTTGACATCTTTCTTTCCATAGGTAACCATTTTTTTTGTCTACTTACTAAATCTAAGAATTGTTAATATAACACAATTTAACACAAATTTCAAAAATATGAAAAAGTATTTCATGACAGTTATATATAAAGACAAAAAACTAAAAGAAGAAATGAATTAAAACTGATAATATAGGAAATCATAAAACATAACCAATGTAAAATATATTCTTTGTTTCAATATATTTTTGTAAATATTTAAAATAATTTGGTCCAAGGAAAATGTTGTGACCACACTTTGAAAAGAGAAAATATATAACTCTTGAAATTACTGATCCTTTAAGTCTTTTACTAAAAAAAAAAAAAAAATAAATACGAAATATGTGATAAAATAAATTTCACAGTACCTGAATGAGAAAAGGTTACTCTGAAGGGCAAGACTACAACTGAGAGTGATTGTTCATTTGCTTAGTGACCTGACAAATAACTGGCATCTTTTGGAATTTTCTTGGTTGGAGAGAGTAATACTTGCCTGCTTTTCCCAGCAAGTTTGCCTCCTGGTCAGTCAACAAGGGAATTAGTCTGGTCTATTTTAAAGAGGTAATTTACCCCTGGAATTAGTTAATACCAGCAATGGCTTTGTAAAGTACAAGTCCTATCAAACTAATCTAAACTTGATCAATCAAGGGCAAGCAATAGATGCAATCTTTCTTGACATGAGCAATGATTTTGGTGCTAACTCACATGAAATATTTCTCAGAAAACTGGGAAAATGTGTTCTTGTTAGAGCCTGATTTTTAGTTCACTGTGCAACTGTTTGGTCCTGCTAAACAAATATTCACTGCCTTTTTGGCAGTCAAAGAATAATAACAGCAAGAACAACAATAACAAACATAAAAAGCATATAAGAGGAAAGAACAAATATCCTTTATATGTGAACTAAATTTAATTTTACTTACTAACAATGATAATGTCTATTATATTTAGAGTAACGTTGGGCACTTTACATCCAAGTATGTGCTGGTTTACAGTGGGTCAACCGTGTGTTAGGTATTATTATAAGGATGTTAAATTTATTTCTGCTTAAGAGCCAAAATTTGTAAACCATGGCTGTAGCTCCTAAACTGATAATTACCACATTCTATTCTATCATCTCCCAATGCATCATTTTTAATCTGAATTTTTTGTTTCCCTCTCTTGAAACAAAATAATGTTGCACTTTCTCAATGTATTTTTTGGAAGGGGTAGATAATCCCTATTCCAGGCCACTCTTATGCACCTGTTAGATAACTGAAATGTATACACAAATACAGGTTATTTTAATTGGTGTGAAAAATATGTATTTCCTACATAAGCTTGCATTTCTTTGACCCCTTTTCTAAGTGGCTTCTATTTTTTAAGTAAACCAGAAATACTTCTTCACTAGAAATGTTTCCAAATCCATAATTCTGATATCAAAGAATCATTTTACTGCATTTCAGAGTTGGAAGGGATATTTGGGCTTATTTAATTTAATCACTCTTTCTGGGCTTGAATTCCTTTAAAAGCATCAAATTAAACTTTTCAGTTAAATTCGATTAGAATTGCATTTATTGAGTACTTCCCCTTAAGCTAACACTATGCTAGGCTCTAAATATACAAAGATAAGTATAAAGTTCCAGTCTTAGATACTCATTATCTAATGAAGAGGTAGGGACAAGCATAAAAGCAAATATAAATCGATAATTTATTAGGCAGGGCATGGTGGCCCATGCCTGTAATCCTACCATTTTGGGAGGCCAAAGAGAGAGGATCACTTGAGGCCAAGAGTTCAAGATCATCCTGGACAATATAGTGAGACCCTGTCTCTACACTTTTTTTTTAAAGTAGCCAGGTGTGATGGTGCATGCGTGTAGTCCCAGTTACTCGGGAGGATGAGGTGGGAGGATTGCTTGAGCCCAGGAGTTTAAGGCTGCAGTGAGTTGACTGTGCCACTGCACTCCAGCCTGGGTGATGGAGCCAGACACTGTCACTGAAAAACAATAAAAATAAAAGTAAAAAATTAATTTATTAAAGTTTTCATTGTATATAATAATAGTACAGTGTATAGATACCCTAACATTGTCTAAGGAAGCCAGAGATTTTCAAATAGAAGATTAAATTTAGGACAGGACATAGTGGAGTAGGAGGAACCACAGGAGGAGTCTAGAAAATAGGCAGTCTGATAGAGCATCTTATTCACATATGCATGATGAGAAGCAACTCAATACACTTGAGACATAGCACTTGTCATATCACATCAAATTGTTTTTTGCCCAGTTGTCTCTGAATAGATTGAAAGGATTTGCAAAAAAAAAAAAAAAGTACTTTATTTTCCTATTCCTAGTTCCCAGCAAAATATCTACCGAATTGATAATTTTTTAAGAAAAATTTACCAGACTTTATAAAATCGTGACTCATAATCATTAATGGTGTAGCTGGAACCATAGGTTTAGATGAGATTGCTCATAATGTCTATATAGAGTTAGATGAAATGTCTGAAGATTTAACTTAATATATATCAATATTGAAAGGTGAGAATGAGTAAAAAAATAACACTACACAAATAATTATAAAGAGTAGTTAGATATGATAGGAGATAGAGATATTAATGCAAAGGCAATCAAGATAGACACATTTTTCGAGAATACGTGTTTAGGCAGAATGGTAGCAAAATGTTAAGCAAAGGAAATGTATTCATTAATTATAACTGGTAGAGGGTAACTGAAGAACTTTGAGGAATTGTTTCATAAAGGGGTTGGGATTTAACTCATTATACTGAGCTGAGGAGGAAACTAGCGGTAAGAAATTACATCAAGTAATTCTTAGAGTAGTCCTATAAGGCAGGTTCCGCACACAGCCCATATTACAGGTAAGAGCACTATGATTCTAGAGCTTAGAGAATTAAATAAATAATCATGGGTATTTCAGCTAATTATCTGCATAGCTGAGATATGAATCCAGGTAACTGACTCATGGTGGTGTGTTAGACCTGGCTCAGATTCTCAAGAGCCATTTATTAAATGTCTAGAAAATGTGAAAGCCAATGGTCAAACCATTGGTAGTTGGAAATGTGGCGTGAGGTCATGTTGAGAATATTTATACCACAAAAATTGAGAAGCACTATGTCAAAACCTTTCTTTAGTTTGTATTTTTTAGTAAGATAGCCAGTTTACTGCCAAATCACTGCAGGGTCCACATTATTAACTAATCCTGTACTACGTGTTTAGGTCTAAGGGTAGTTTATAATTAAAGAAACTTACGTAGACTCAAACTTAAGGTGTTGTACTCAAACATATGTTGTTGTTGTTGTTGTTATTATTATTATTATTATTATTATTATTTTGGAGATGGAGTCTCACTCTGTCATCCAGGCTGGAATGCAGTGGTGTAATCTCAGCTCACTGCAACCTCCACCTCCTGGATTCAAGTGATTCTCTTGCCTCAACCTCCCAAGTAGCTGGGACATAGCATTTGTCATATCACCCACCACCACACCTGGCTAATTTTTGTACTTTTAGTAGAGATGGGGTTTCACCATGTTGGTCAGGCTGGTCTTGAACTCCTGACTTCAGGTGATCCCAAAGTTCTGGGATTACAAGCGTGAGCCACCATGCCCAGCCATATTCTTATTTTTGATGGCAGCAACAGCCCATCTGGAACAGCTGCTGCAAGGATGCCAGCTGCAGCAGGGGAGGTGGGGCCAGGGCTGCATGTTCTGCAAAGCCAGCGGGAGCTTGAAATAGGCAAGATCCCCACCCCCTACCAAGTTAGCGAGGCGGGAGTTCAGATTCTTGGGTGCCAGCATAGCTGCCCAGCCATGGCTCCATATCCCAGCATCCCTGCACTTTCAGAGGCCCAGGAGGACCCCTGACCCTGCAGACTTGAAAGTGCCTGTTCCCACTCCCTGTCCTTTCTGGGCTCCTGATGCCTGCTGACGGGCCAAGCAAAGTTGTGGACAATTCTGGGTGCTGTTACAACCTGGCTGGGTGGGCGTACACTGAGGGTGGTGCTAACATACCAGCCCCTTGCTACCTTGGCCCTCTCTGGACTTTGGGCACCAGTGAGAGCAGGAAGGAAGCCAGAGGCACTGAGGGTTGCTCGGCATGGGCCTCCAGGAACCTCTTGGCACAGATAGCCTGGGCTCCATGGATGGCATGTTAAAGGCAGAGAGATTCTTAGGTGGGAAGGGGTGGGTCCCTAGTGAAACCCACCTTCAGGCCAGGGACATCTGAAGCCTGAGTTCTGCACTGCCAGTTCTGAGCAAAGTCTGCTCCCAGAGTGAGAACTTCATTGATGACCTTCAGCCAATCAGATGGTGCTTTTTCCAGGCCTGCTGGTGGCTGCCCATGGACGAGTCAGCATGCACTTCCTCCATTCTGAGCACATAAAAACCCCAGACTCACTGCTTCATCGGGATAACCTGCCTGCAGAAAGGAGCTACCCTCTACAGGTCTCCTCTCTGCTGAGAGCTGGACATTGGTCGGGACGTCTTGCTTGAGGAAAGGAGCTACGCACTTCAGGTCTCCTGAGAGCTGTTTTGTGGCTAGGGTAAGCTCCTCTCTGCCTTGCTACCCTCCAGTTGTCCACATATCTCATTTTTCCTGGATGTGGGACAAGAATTTGGGACCTGTCAAATGACTGAAAGAGCTGTAACACGAACAGGGCTGAAATACACCCCCCTCCCCCACCTCCACCACATTGTGGATGACAAGGAGAGAAGAGCTGTTGCCGTTCAGGGAGTGCAGACCTAGGGGCTCCCTGAGCCAGAGCTGTGACACCCTCTTTGGGGCTCTGTGGTTCCTGGTATCTCCAAACTTCCAGGTGCCACCATGTTTCCCTGGTCCAAATGTGGGTACCCGGAGCAGAACCCACTTGTGGTACATCTGATCCTTGCACAGAGTTGGTGCCTGTGCTGGCGCCTGGAGCTGCCCACCCCACCACAGCAGCCAGCATGCCTGGCTGTGTATAGTGCAGTGTCTGGACACCACGTTCACTCGCTGACACATCACTTGCCTCTCTACACCTGACTTGCCCTTGGCAGGTGTGGGATCCAGTCTGGTAGTGTGAGCCAAGCGGGCCGAAAGAGCCCAGTGGGCCTGAGTAAAACTCGAGCAAAGGCCCCACTGGTCACAGAAGTTTCCGGCTGGAAAAGTGTCACCCTAAGGATCCTGTGACATTTGGCTTCTATGTTTTAGGATGCTAGATATGTTCCAGATCTATAAACTTCCGAAGTACCATTTAAAATGTATAGAAGTTATCTTACAAACAAATGCTGAGGCAGGGAATTTTCATATAATGAAAATGCGAATTTTCATTAGCATTGTTTGACATTGAAAAACTGGATACAAACTAAAAACTTTCATACATTAAATACTATGAAGGTTTTAAAAAGAATAAAGCAGTTTTACATATTTGCCTAGGTAATAATCTCTAGGATATATTATTAAAGGAATAAAACAAAGTGCACAGAATTGCATTTAATATGTTATTTGTGGCCAATATTTAACTACAGGTATATATGCATAGAGTATATATGAAATGTTTTATAAGAAACTGGTAGAAGCAGCTTCATTTGGGAAGGAGCATTGGGAAGCTTAAAGAAAAAATTTTGAGTAAGACTTCTCATGTATTGCTTTGTGCTTGGATTACCTATTAAAATAATTCAGTGAAAACATTAAGAAGATGTATACTTAATGAAGGACTGTTAATAGATATGAAGACCTTCCAATTTTAGATATTTTAATGTTTACATAGATTTTAAAAATTCTAGCTATCTTCAGAACCAGCTTTCTTACTGTATTCCCCCATCCCCTCCCCCAAATATGCTCCTAAGGAACTCCTGGAAATCCCTTTAACTCATTAAACTGTAAATTTTTGACCCTTGATCTCTTATTGCTAAATTAACCTAAGCACTTATATTTTTAGTAGAAATCAGTGGTACCTTTGATCTCTCTGATAATACCCCAGATTTGCTACACACCAAATATTATTTATTCTTCTCACAAGGAAAAATGTTTCCACTTTTTCTTTAAAACTCTTATTGCTGCTGTGTTAGGTAATGTTTTTAGCGGTAAGACTATTACTATTTCCTCTTTCCTAACATTGTACCATCGCACTCTATTTTTAATGTATTGCTGAATTTATTTTTCTAAATCACTAATTTGTGTTACCCAATTAATTAAAATATTCAATCAATGGCTTCTACTCTGTACAAAATAAAGGTCAAATACTTTAATCTCCCAGTCAAATCTCTTTACATTGTAGTTTGGAATTAATATAATATGATCAATGATTTAAATTAGGACCAGGTACATGAAAAGGACTCACTCAAGATATGGAAGAAGTTATTTTGCATTAATGTGAGGATGCAGTACACACAAAGTAATATAAAAGAACAAAAGTGGCTGGGCGCAGTGGCTCACGCCTGTAATCCCAGCACTTTGGGAGGCCGAGGCAGGCAGATCATGAGATCAGGATATTGATACCATCCTGGCTAACACAGTGAAAACCCGTCTCTACTGAAAATACAAAAAATTAGCCAGGCGTGGTGGCGAGCGCCTGTAGTCCCAGCTACTTGGGAGGCTGTGGCAGGAGAATGGTGTGAACCCGGAAGGTGGAGTTTGCAGTGAGCCGAGATCGCGCCACTGCACTCCAGCCTGGGTGACACAGCGAGACTCCGTCTCAAAAAAAAAAAAAAAAAAAGAAAGAAAGAAAAGGACAAAGAACAAAAGTTATGATAAAATGATCTAAAATCATTACAAAATATAAACTTCAGTAGATCAGAGAGATCTTACTAGTTGGTCAAATGGCACCCCTTTTTAACAGTAGAAATAGCATCTTTCTGTCTATAAGGCTATGGAACAAAAAGACACCACCAAAAGGCTGATAAAGTGATTATAGGTATTGATTCATGGAATTGTTTCTCCCACAGACCAAGCTAAATGTTCCATCTATCAGGTCATCATATCTGTGAAATTGTATGTATGACTAAACATGCAGTTTTGAAATTGACATTGATGAGTACTATCTGCCACAAATACCAAGGTCTATATAGATATAAATGAAAATCTATATCACAAGCAAATTCCAAATCTAATTGTCTCTATTTATTTGCTAATGCAGGTCCTTGAGAAATCAGGTTTCATATTCACTTACTTATGTCTGCTTTAATCTCTTTATCTCATATTTATCATATTATTTGTTATTTCTGATAGTCTACATTCTTACATTGGAGATTTACTTATTTCTTATTATTTTGCTATACAATACTTTAATATCTCTAGAATTTACTTTTATATATGTTAATTATATGGATATCTATTTTCAGTCGATCTATCTATCCTATGTATCATCATCATCTACTAATGTTTTCAATTCTATTTGCTCGAAGAAAATTGCAGATTTTTTTTCTTCATGAATTAAGGTAGATCCTATATCACATTTTAAAATCACTATTTAGGTATAATATACATAAAAAGTGTATAAATCATATCGTTCATAACTGGATAAGGTTTTACAAATTGAACATGCCTACGTAACCAGCACCCAACCCAACAAATAGAACATTAACATCACCTTTCAGGCCCCTGCTGCCATTCTTTCTTATCCTTAACCCCAAGTGTAACAGCATAGAAAAATTCATCTGTTTCTGTGGTTTATACAAATATAATTATACATCATAATTTTTTGTTGCTTTTAGCTTTCTTTGATGAAGAGTATATTTGAAGGATTCATGTATTGTTTCATGTCCTGAGAGACCGTTCATTCTCATTGCAGTAGAGAGTTGGTATGTTAGTATGTCACAATTTATTTATCCATCCAACTGCTGGTGGACATTTGAGTGATTTTCAGGTTGTGACTATTAGAAATAATGTTAATATGAACAGACAGTACATATCTTCCTAGGTATGCATTTCTGATGGATATATGCCTGGGAGTAGAATTACTGGATCATAGGAAATGCATATGTTCAACTTTATTAGGTGCTTCTGAGCAGTTTTCCAAAGTGTCTGTAACAATTTACAGTCACACTATTATTTGTGTATGAAAGTTCCAGTTGCTCTAAATTCTTGCTGTCAATTACTTAGCATTTTTTATTTCTAGTCATTTTGGTGGGTGAGAGTAAACACTTTTGCAAGTCTATCTTAATGCAGTATTTATGATAAATTGCTTCCTATTGATATGTGGATCATCGTGTACTGACTGATATTCCAGCTAAAGTATATTTATATGACTCCTCACTGCATGTCTCTCCCAAATTATTACTTTTGTCATCGGTTTACACAAATGTACTTTAGAATAATATTCCTAGAAATTTTGTTGAGATTGCATTAATTATATAAATTAATCCAAGGAAACATAAAATCTTTACCATAGACAGTGTTGTTTTACAGGATCACTGTATTGCATGTGTATACATCGTGTGCCAAGGAGTTAAGCAATGAGGTGGCCCTGTTCAAATACATGGATATACGATTTTTCATTTATTCCTGAGTTCTTAAGACTTTCAGTAAATTTTACCATTTTTGTCAAGATCTCTGAAAGATCTGAGTAGTTTTTTTCTACTTAAGGGCTATATTAATTTTCTATTGATTCTGTACCACACATTTAGCAGATAAAACAGCATCTATTTATTATCTCAGATCTCTGTAGGTTAAGTCTAACACCAGCCTCACTGGGCTAAACTGAAGATATCAGCATTGCTATATTCCTTACTGAAGGCCCTGGAGGAGAATCTGGTTTCCAGGACCTTCAGGTTATTAGCCAAATTCAGTTCCATATGATTGTAGGACTGAAATATCCATTTCTTTTCTGGTTATCTACTGGAAGTTTTTCTTAGCTACTGCAGGCCATGGGCTTGACTTACATCACACTCCCCATTGTCTTCTCCAAAGCTGGCAATGGTGCACTGATTCCTCCTTACTTTTGAATCTCTCTGACCTCCCTTTAGGCTTCATCTGTCCTGCTTTACTCTTCTGCCATATTTCTCTGACTCCAGCTGGCAAAATGTCTCTGCTGTTAAGGGACTTGATTGGGCCCACAAGAATTATCCAGATAATGTTTCCATTTGAGGTCTGTAATATTTATTACATTTTCAAAATGTGTTCATATCAGTACCTGCATTAGTGTTTGAATAACCAAAAAATGAGAATCATGGGAGTTATTTCACTACTACACGAACTAATGGGTTAACCTGTTACCTCTTCATGGATGCTGGCACCCATTTGGGACTCTAATGAGACAAATAATTTTATTACTCATGGCATAGCAAGCAGTACCTGTATTAACATATTTGTTCAGGTTTACATTTCCCCTAAGTCCCTCAGGTGCCATGCAGAAAGCCAGATGATACTTGTACATGCAGTAGGTTGGATTAGAGAGGAACCAAGCACTTTTCAAGCAAGCCATAAATATTCTAGTTGGCAGCAAATAAGCCACTCCTCCTCCCATCAGGGAGCGTGCAGTTTCAAAGTTTTCACACTGTGGTTTTTTCGATCTATTTAGTTGCCTATGTGACTAGCCATAGAGACTATTATCAAAAGGTGGATAAGCCTGGCATTCTGGCAAACTCAGCAAGAGTGTGCAGGGATGCTCAGGGCTTGTGGCAAACTGCCTCTCTCAACACATTTCTTCACGTAAGTATTTCATCTGTGGCTGCTCACTCAGTTCCTCTTTTATATTATTTCTCACTTATTTTTCTCTTGCTCATTCCATTCCGACCGAATAATGTTTCTTCAAATGGCGCTTCCATTCATTTTTTACATTGTGTATGTGTACGTACATGTGCATATATGTTATCTTTGTATATGGTTCTAACATAAGGTCCTCATAAATCCATCGCTGCCCGAAGAATTTTCTGCAAGGATGGAAATTGTATGTCATTTGCACTATTCATATGTGGATACTAAGCACTGATATCCAATCACATAATTAAATGTTTACATTTAATTCAATTGAATTGATTTTAATTTATATAGCCACTTGTGGCTAGTGGACTACGCAGCACTAGGTGTTCCAGCTACTTGCAGTAACCATCTCTGAATACTTGCATGCCTAACTCTACCTCTATCTTCTCAAGCCTTTGTCCAATTGATGTCTTTTGTGTGAGACATTTTCTGCCTTCTCTATATAATGTTGCACCTTCTCTATATAATGCTGCCTTCTCTATATAATGTTGCACCTTCTCTATATAATGCTGCCTTCTCTATATAATGTTCTCACCTCACTTACAACTTCCATCCCCTATCTGCTCTACAGTTTTACTCTATAGCACTTATTGCTTTGTTACATAAAATGTGGTTACACATTTTTAGTGTTTATATTTAAGATTTTTGGTGGTATTTGACTGATATAATTTATCTTTTCCCAATTGTAATTTTTTGTCCTTTGTTTTCTGAAATCGAATATATTACTTATTATTTTCAGTAACTTTCATTCTAAGATTCTCAGGCTTTTAATTTATTATTACACCTAATAGTCTCTATTAAAAAGAAGCAATTTATCTCTTCTGTAGGTATGGGGTATTGTATGACTGACTATCACTTGTTAATACCTTTAAAGAGTGAAACTTACTGTACACAAATTAAGAAATAATAAACAGATTTCAAAGGTCTCCACATGGAATGCTAAATGTGACAAATGAATCCAACTTTATGACATAATTAAATTGAGGACAATGGAGGGATAAGTAACCTTGAAAAATTATTTGAATGGATAACTGTGAGACTAAGAAAACAAAACAATAGCCAAATATAGGACACTTTTCTTGGGAAATTTGTTTCCCACAGGAATGCAAGAGTCTAGCTTACGAATTTTGAAATTACTTTCTATGTATATTAAGTTTGTACAAATATGTAAATAAATTATAGATAATGGGAGCCAGGTTTCTCACTGCCAGAATAGGACGTTAATAAAGCAAGAGAGGGAGGTTATAATAAACTCTCTGATGCTAGATTAGAGTCAAAGATATTATTATGAGCTCATGTTTATTTTAATATATACATGTGTGTATGGGAATATACGTATATTTAAAACCTTGCAAGAACCTTTGAATATTTACATGGTTCACTCAGACATCTATCAGTAGATAGCTGGCTTTCAACAAGTTGATGGATATAGAAAGAATATAGATACGTATGTATATATGAGTTAGCGTAATTATATAATTACTAGCTCTATCAACTGAAAGTTCCTAGAATCAGTGACAACACTGCAATAATATAGTTTTAGTTGTTTTTCTTAATTTACATAATAATTATACCTAAATTAAGTTATTTTTAACAAACCATGCTTAATTTTTATTACTAAGTGTGATTTTGGACATTATCAATTACTCTACTTTTGATTCTCTAAACAACTTAAGTTACTCTGATAAATAATGTAGGCTTAAATTGATTAATTTTGCCTCTTTAGTGTAAACTGTATTTGTGTTTAGACGAACTTCAGCAGAGAGTTGGGCATATAGACCTAATTCTGGACCATCAGGTAAACATTTTGGAGGGGTTTTCCTTAGTATATTCATATATTTTTACTTAAATTAGGTCTCGTCTAAGATTCTCATTATTTCAATCGTAGTGAATAGAAATCATCTCTAAATTGATAAGAATTTGTCATCTACAATTAAATTAGTAGTTAGTCCTAAACAAGATGCTATCTTAGTCTGTTTATATACATGCATAAGTTAAATATAGTAACTAAAAATACTAGGTATTAATAGAACCATCACTATTATAGAAGATTGATTGGTGGTCCCCCAAAAAATATGTGTATCCTGAAACTGTGAGTGTGACCTGTCTTGGAAAATGGATCATTACAGATAAAATTTAGTTAAAAATCTTGAGATGAGATCATACTGGATTAAGTGGGCCCCGAATCCAATGACAAATGTTCTTATTAGATGAGAGAAGAAGAAAAACACAGAGGAGAAAGTGATGAGATGACAGAGGTTTATTATAGTTATACTGTCACAGGACAAGGAATACCTGGAGCCACCAGAAGCCAAAAAAGGATCCTCCTCCAAAGCCTTCGTGGGGAACACTTGATGGAAGTAAGTGAACAAGTTGATTTGAGACTGCTGGCTTGCAGAACTGCGAGAGAATACATTTGTTTTTTCTTAAATTTGTTTAATTGCAATTTAATAATTGCACATATTTATAGGATACAAGGTGATTTTTTTTTTTTTTTTTTTTGAGATGGAGTCTCGCTCTGTCGCCCAGGCTGGAGTGCAGTGGCGTGATCTTGGCTCACTGCAACCTCCACCTCCTGGGGTCAAGGGATTCTCCTGCCTCAGCCTCCCAAGTAATTGGGACTACAGGCACCCGCTACCATGCCCGACTAATTTTTTGTATTTTTAGTAGAGATGGGCTTTCACTGTGTTAGCCAGGATGGTCTCGATTTCCTGACCTCATGATCCGCCCACCTCAGCCTCCCAAAGTGCTGGGATTACAGGCATGAGCCATTGCGCCTGGCCACAAGGTAATGTTTTTATATATATTTTATATAGTGATCAGTTCAGTGTAATTATGTATGTATCATCTCAAACATTATTTGTTTCTTTCCATTGGGAATCTTCAATATGCTCCTACTAGCTCTTTGATACTATATATTATTGTTAACCATTGTCATCCTGCAGTGGTATAGAACACTAGAACTTATTCTTCCTGTCTAGCTGTAATTTAGTATTGTGTTAAGCCACCAATTTTGTGATGATTTATATGGCAGCCTAGAAAAGTAATATACCTTTATTCACCTTCAATTGTCCTTCAGTGGAAATTTGCTGAAAATCTTTAGTGGCATAGATCACTTCTTTCACCATCCCTTTATCTTCCCTATCTATTGATCTGGTTTTGTGGCCTATAGCTGTTAGTACTAGAATAGTCAGTGACCTGCATCAGAGGCATTAGTATAAACTAAACCAAACCAAAGCAAAGTAAAAAATCCTCACTTTGCCTAACATGAAGTACAAGTTTCACATTTCATTAATTAAATGGGCAGATAACTTACTTTCTCCCATAAAGTCAGAAAATATGTACTTCTGGTTCCTTTTTACACTAGCTATAGTTTTTCTTTCTGTAAAATATTAGGAATCTGTCTTCTTATGTAATGTCAGATTTCTCAATATTGTGTTTCACACTAAAGACATAGAAGCTCAATTTTCTATGTATTCACCCCACCTCAAAAAAATCTTTTCAAAATCTAGTTTACTATAAAAATAAAATATTGATTGTTGTAATAAATTTTGACTTTAAGATATTTCTAACTAATTTTATAAATTATTGTTCTTAACTCACTGAATTTTTATTACCACGACTTTGTCTATACCATTATTACAAAATAATGAATAAATTAAACTTTTGCTTGTGAAGATACAATAATTATTGAACATTCAATACAACTGAATAAAATGTATCAAAGAGGAAGAAGTCAACATTGGAAAATAAAAATGAAGATTTGGTCAGAGAAATTATCACTCCTTTGACCATTATGATGAATATCACGAACATAATGAACACATATAAGTTGAAAAAAAGGTGAAAGCTGATCAGCTAAGAACAAGAATAGAGAATAAATTTTTGAGTGTTTGAAGAGAAAGGTGAGTTTTAAAAAGTCACATGGGAAGAGGGAGAGATGACTCAACCAGTGATGATTGCCTAGCAAGATGAAACATGCATTTTAGGTTCATTGTCATGAAGCTGAATTTTTAAAGTATTTGTCTTTAGTCAAATTCTACTGTGCCGAATATAAGGAGAATAGTATTTCTATAAGGTAATGGCTTTGTCAAGCAAGACAAATGGGGGCAGTCAGTTGAGAGTTTGTTAGGGAAGCAGGAGGAAACAAGGAGAAGGTATGGAACTGTGAGGCAAAGTAGATGGTGTAAAGTAGATGGTAAAGTAGATAGGAAACAGACACTCTTAATCAATATCTGTAGATAAAAGTTAAATCCATTATCCTTTAAAAATCCTTTCTTAGTATGTAGGTGTTTCTAGGGTATTATTTTGCCTTTTTTTTTTTTTTTTTTTTTTTTGAGACGGAGTTTTGCTCTTGTTGCCCAGGCTGGAGTACAATGGCACGATCTTGGCTCACTGCGACTTCCACCTCCTGGATTAAAGCAACTCTCCTGCCTCAGCCTCCCGAGTAGCTGGGATTACAGGCATGTCACCACGCCAGGCTACTTTTGTATTTTTAGTAGAGATGGGGTTTCTTCATGTTGGTCAGGCTGGTCTTGAACTCACAAACTCAGGTGATCTGCCCGCCTCGGCCTCCCAAAGTGCTGGGATTACAGGCTATTATTTTGCTTTTAATATTATTTTGTTATTATTTTTAGATAATTTCTCTCTCGTTTTTCCTCACCTAATATGTTTTGTAAACTCTTCATGAGAAGAGAATTTATCTTGTACTTTACTTTATACATACTCTAAAGACTCCTTAATTTTTATACTCATGCAATCGTCATTCAATAGATACGTGAAATGAATCTCTTGATGTTTTTACCAATCTTCATTTTCCAATTTTCAGCTCATATACATAATGCATAAATATACAGTCTACATTTTGACTCAATTTTAAGTAGGCTATTTTAGGATATGAGGTTTTATAAATGTAGATGATCCTTCTTAGCTTCAATAATATAGTGGCATTGATTCATCTAAATGGAACTTTTAATGTCACTGTACATTTCCTGCTAAATGGCATGCATACATTTCTGCATATATTAACTTTTTGGCATAAATTTAACATTTCTTTTTTACTTATTCTATATATATGCATGAATGTATACTTTTTCCTTGTTTGATTTTTCATATTTTCATGCAAATGGATAAATATGTTAAAAAATCATAATGGGTGTTAACTGAATAAAAAATCCAAATAAATTTGGAAAGAAGGACTTTCTCATAAAAGGTTTCAGTCTGCAGTGTGGCCATGATGACAGGCTGGGAACCATAGCTCTTGGTCAGAAGCTGAAAACAGACACTTCAAGGGAGTGGCAAAGGTACAGGAATTTATGCTGAGCAGGATGGCCAGATATACATATTTAATAAACTATACGAGGAATCATGAATATTTATGAAAGGAGAAACATGCACGTACACAACTGAGCTTCATGCCTGTCTGTGGGTCCCATGTCCAAAAAATTAACATGATCCAACGGTGGAGTTTCTGGCCCTCTGAAGTCAAAAGGTGAAGCAGAAGACATGAAAAATCCTCACTGTGCATTATTCATAGATTGGCCAGAACCACTTCCTGGTTGGTTGTCTCTTATCAGGAAGGAATACTGTAAGTTGTTTCATTGAAGCTGCTAAAAGGGAGGAGCAGCATTATTAGGTGGTTGTTTAAAATCGGCTCTGCAGAGCCTTTTGAAAGGGCTGGTTTCTGTTTAGTCCTTAGGGAAGAAAGCCTAATGAGGATTAGTGAGGGGTTCGGTGTAAAAAGTTATGTCCAACCTCCTGTTCTGTCACCGCTGGGAACTCAGTTTTCACGATTTCTCCTAGGTTCCCTTGGCCAAGAAGGTGTCCATTCAGTCATGTGAGGGGCTTGAGATTTGGTTCTTTTCTCACAAAGGAATTCATAGGAAGTCAAGTACCTGTGCGTTAAGGCCACGTGCTTAGTCATTCACTTTTACTAACACAACCTCACATTTAAGCTCAACTTTCTTCAGGTTCCTCGTCCTAAAAAAGTTGAATTTACACAAGTAATTTGTAAATTTGTGTTGCTTATGATTTAAGGCTAAGTATTTTTTAGGTAATGTTGCTGAAAAAAAGTGTAAGAAAAACAAAACATTATAAGAATAGATTAAACAACAAAAAGCTATTCTCATAAAAGGATTTGTATTAAAAAATGAATATTTTCCTAATTGTGCTCATAATGTGGAAATTTTATAAAATTATGCAAAATTTTTGAAGTTCCCTTATAGTTTATAAGGATAATGGTATATTATTAATAAGAAAAGGTGTATATTTCATTTTTTAAAATCCTACTATTTTTCAGAAATATTATTTGAGTTTGCAGAGATATGAGTTAAATAACTAAACACAAATTGCCAGCATGGATTGTTGAGAGACTATTTTCCATGATTGTCTTGCATTTCTGAACATCTTGAGATGAGGCAATTCTGCTTGTTGGTCTGAGCTATCTTTCTAAAGATGTCTGTATGCTAAATGGGTTTGTAATACACGGATAAATATCTATTGCCTGGAGGCAAAGGACCGATTTGCTTACAGGACTGGAAGGCAGAGGTAGTGTTTCTCTCTGTAGCAGACAGTGAATGTGTTAACTCTCCAGTTCAACAAATGCAGTGCCTGAATTCAAAGCAAAGAACGAGCATGCTAAGTCATGATTGTTTTCTAAGCTGAGGCTATCCTTTAATGCAAACCACTTCATATATAGGCATCCACTGGGCCTACATAGCCTTGAATCTATGAGATTTGGCTGGAAATCATGTGTTGATATTCACGATGATTGCTGTGCTGTGAGTAACAGGGTCCTTTTTCTCTGACTCATGAGTGTTATGTCTTCTGCCAGTAACTACGAAATTGTGGCAGGCTAACTTGTTGACTGGCAGGTAAGGTAAAATTTCAGACCCTTGTTATTTCTTGACATTTTGGTGTGAAAAAGTGAATGCTCATAGTGAGATGGCTTTTTTTGAAGATTCGGTAGACTATTTATAGGACTTAAGGGAGTCCATAGAAATTAGTAGCAAACATGTAAATCAATTTTAAGGAAAGCTGGCGATATGCTCCAGGATTTTGTTGACTTTTAGAAAAGAGGAATTGAGACGTGAGTGTTGGAAAATGGTTCAAAAATCAGTCTTCTGAGTATTGTCTTGGTTGGCGGTAACTCTTCTCCCAGAAGAGGCACTTTCTTGCTGTCTGGTATTCAGATAAGTTTGCTCCACTGCAATCATTAGTACTATGATTTATCCTGGGTGAGCAGAAGGTTCTGACTTTTCTCTCACTCCGTCATCTGACAATGGATACAGAGATATGTTAACTCTGCTGCACAAAAAAAGAAGAAAATTCATGAATGCTCTCAGCCAAAAATCAGAGTATTTTTAAAACTTTGGGTCACTGGGAGAGAAAGAGGTGCTAGTTAGGAAAGCATGGCAAGAGGTGGGCCATCGTACAGTTCAGAGTCCTCTATCATGACAGCATTGTATTAATTAAGAAATAAATACATAAATAATCTTTATTGAGTTATTGACAGTGAGTATAGGGTACAATAAGGGATTTGGCAGTCTTGGGAAAATTTCTGTGAGACAGACAACTCTCATGTGAAAGCACAGATAAAGTGTTGAATACTATTGTAGATTTTATTGCTCCAAATCTGGTTTAAAATACCAGTGAAGTGAACTGCAAGAGAATAAGCAACAGATCCAAATAAATCTATATAAATTCTTGCAATCATCCTTTCTAACATGAAAAACACCCCTCTCTCTTGAGTTGAAACTGGCCAGAAATATGAGAGATAGTATCAGGATAATTGTACAGAAAATCACCCAGATAAAAATAAACTTTTAAAAAGGGACTATTTAAGCTTCCTATAGATTCTGGATATTAGACCTTTGTAGGAAGCATAGATTGCAAATGTTTTCTCTAGTTCTGTAGGTTTTCTTTTTACCTTGTTGATAGTTTCTTTTGCTGTGCAGAAGTTCTTTAGTTTGATTAGGTCTCACTTGTTAATTTTTGTTTTTTGTTGCAATTGCTTTTGAGGTCTTCGTTGCACAATTCACAATAGCAAAATACGGAATCAACCTAGATGCCCATTTATAGTAGAGTGGATAAAGAAAATGTGGGCCATGTACACCATGGAATACTATGCAACCATATAAAAGAATGAAATTATGTCCTTTGCAGCAACATGGGTGCAGCTGGAGGCCATTATTCTATGCAAATTAATGCAGGAACAAAAAAATCTAAATAGCGCAGGTTTTCACTTATAAGTGGGAGCTAAACAGTGAGTACACATGTACTCAAAGAAGGAAACAATAAACACTGGAGCCTACATGAGGGTGGAGGGTGGGTGTAGAGTGAAAATCAAAAAAATTATCTATTGGATGCTATGCTGACTACCCTGGGCAACAAAACAGTTTGTACACCAAACCTCTGTGACACACAATTTACCCACATAACAAAAGTCCACGTGTACTTCCTGAACCTAAAATAAAAGCTGGAAGGAGTATCAAGCCTTGGTCAGCCAGAGAGGTAAACTGTATGGTTCCAGAGGAAAAGCAAAGTGATGTGGCTGTGATTGATGAGTCAAGGGATCCTCAAAGCTGAAGTTGTTGGTGCTGGTAATGACTTTACAGCCAATGTGGGGTACAAAACATTAGAACAAAACATTGTAAATTTGGTTGAGCATCAAACAACCATAATGCTGCATGAAACTAAAAGTAAATATCCCTCAATCACTGGTTTGGAGACACTCTTGTCCTCTATTGATTCTCATCTGTCTTCAGCTGCTTTAATGTAAAAGATGATTTTCTTCTCACTTCAGCTGCTTTAACGTGAAAGATGGTTAGGGGTGGAGATGAATTCCAGGAGTGACTGATGGCTATACATTCTCAAAGAAACTTGAGGAGGGAAGAGAACCAAACTTTTATGTCTCTTTTAAATATGGATGTGGAAGTTTCTGGAGTTTTTGGTAAGTTTTTCAGTGGAGAAAGCACACTAACATGAACTTGTGTGTGGCACCCTTTAGGACCGTGTAATGTATGTTGTTTCTATCTCTATATGTATAGTAAGAATTGATGTATTATGAACTGCTTCTTATATTCTATGCCCCCTCTTCCCCATCCCGTAAGTCCCAGAGTGGATTCTCTGATTGAGGGGAATTGGATGTGCAGAATAGCTTGTATTTTTAAGATTCCAACATACTAAAAAAAACCTATGAGTTAAAACCTTTGCAATTGATATTTTGATGATTAGAACCTCTGGTAAATGGAGGCAACCTCCACCGAGAAGCATTCTTTGGAATTTTGAATGTGTTGCCTATCTCTAATAGGTTCAGTTGTAGACAGCTACCAGATACACCGTATTTAAAAAGCACCTGTTGTCTTGCTACTGGAATTTTGTTGAAACTGCATACCTGACCCAACGAGGCCATTTGACTCTCTGGTTTGAAATTCTCAGTTTGCTGTGGATCATCTTGGATCTCATGACTAACATGGTGGGTAGTATACAACAAATCTCACCAGTCAAATGGAGATGATATATTCTAGAATGTGCCGAACAGCCTCTGTAGCAACTTGATTATACATAAAATAGTAGCAGCTATCTCTTTGATGAAACCTTTATCTCTCATTTCACCATATGAAGAAAAAGCACTAGCATGATAGGGCCCTCCACTTACAGACTTTCACCTAAGTGCCTGGTCTATATTACACACACACACACACACACACACACACACACACACACACACACAAAATGCATTTATTAAAACATACCAAGAAGCTGATACATAAGTTTGAAAATTGTAGTTAAATTTACTAATATCAAAATTTCTTATTCCCTGGGACCATGGACCCCTAGTTTGAGGTTAAGAATAAATAACATGCTATTGTTTTTATTTTAGGGGTATGTTCTTTTATATAAAAGCTTTATTTTGATATAATTCTCACATGTATTTCACCAATTTAATGTATAAGATTCAGTGGTGTTATTATATTCAAAGAGTTGCGTAACTATCAACAGAAACAATGTTATAACATGTTCATCATCATAAAAAGAAACTCTGTGGGCTGGGTGCGGTGGCTCATGCCTGTAATCCCAGAACTTTGGGAGGCTGAGGCGGGTGGATCACCTGAGGTCAGGAGTTCAAAACCAGTCTGACCAACATGGTGAAACCGCGTCTCTACTAAAAATACAAAAATTAGCTGGGCGCAATGGTGGGCTCCTGTAATCCTAGCTACTCGGGAGGCTGAGGCAGGAGAATAACTTGAATCAGGGAGGCAAAGGGATCACGGAGCCAAGATCACACCATTGCACTCCAGCCTGGGTGACAGAGCAAGACTCCATCTCAATAAAAGAAAAAAAGAAACCCTGCCCCATTACTAGTCTTTCCTCGTTTCCTCCCATACTTTACTCTGGGCAAATGCCAATCTACTTTCTGTCACCATAGATTTGACTATTTTGGACATTTCATGTAAGTGGAATTATAAAATATGTAATTTTTTTTACTAGTTTTTTCACTTAGCATAATACATTCATTGATATTGTAGCATTGAACATGCTATGTTATGTTGAATGTTTAAATGTTCAACATGTTTGATTCACATTGTAGTATATATCAGTTATCATTCTTTTTTATTGATGAATAATATTCTATTATGCAGCTATACTACATTATCCACTCATCAGTTCATGAACATTTGTTTAGTTTCTGATATTTGGTTACTATGAATAATACTCTTATAAATATCCACATGCGAGTGTTTGTGTGAACCTATGTTTTCATTTCTCTTGAATACATACCTAGGAGTAGAATTTCTGGGTTATGTGGAAACTCTACATTTAAATGTTTTGAGAAATAGCCAATCTGTTTTCAAAAGTAGGTGCACTATTTTACACTCCTACAAGTAGTGTATGTGGGTTCTGTTTTTCCACTTTCTCTCTAACACTGATTATATTTTTATTTTTAAAAAGTGAATTTAAAAAATAGTCTTCCTAGTGTAGGAAGAGGTTTTCATTGTGGTTTTGATTTGCATTTCCCTAGAATAATGATATTCAGCATTGTGTGTGTGTGTGTCTGTGAGAGAGAGAGAGAGAGAGAGAGAGAAAGAGAGAAAGACAGAAAGAGAGTGAGATAGGGTGTCAGCCTGTGCAATGGCGTCATCTTGGCTCACTGCAACCTCTGCTTCCCAGGCTCAGATCATCCTCCCACCTCAGTCTGCTGAGTAGCTGGGACTATAGGTGCATGCTACCATGCCCAGCTAATTTTTGTAGAGACGGGTTCAATCATGTTGCCCAGGCTCATCTTGAACTCCTGAGCTCAAGCGATCCACCCTCCTCAGCCTTCCAAAGTGCTGGGATTATAGGCATGAGCCACTGTGCCTGGCCAACATCTTTTCGTGGGCTTATGGGCCATTTGTATATGTTGTTTAAAAAAAGTCTATTATTATTCATTGTCTATTTTAATTAGTTTTTATTATTGAAATGAAGGGGTTATATTTTATAGATTAAAGTCTATTATCAGATGTATATTTTGCAAATATTCTTGATTATCTGAGTTGTCTTTTCAGTCTTGATGGTATATTTTGAAGCACAAAAGTTTTTAATTTTGATGAAGTTCAACTTACTCTATTTTTGTGTTGCTTGTGATTGTTTTATGTATGTTATAGCTATAAAGTCTCTATCAAAACCAAATTTGTAAAGGCTTACTCCTATATTTCCTTCTAATAATTTGATAGTTTTACTTCTAACAGTTATGTATTTCATCATTTTGACTTAAATTATTTATGTAGTTTGCAGAAGGGCAACAGTTTCATTCTTTTCCATGCAGATATACAATTATCCCGTTTATTTGCCCCATCAAATGGTCTTGGTATCCATGTCAAAATTCATTTGCTCATAAACACAGGGGTTTATCTCTGACCTCTCCATTCTATTTTATTGAGCTGTGTCTATCATTACAGAAGTATCACAATGTCTTACAGCTTTTTGGTAGTTTTAAATGCAGAAAAGATAAGTCATCTAATTTTTTTCTTTCTTTTATAAATTGGTTTCGCCATTTTGGGACTCATATGTATTAATTTTAAAATCAACCTGTCAATTTCTTCAGGAAATGCCAGCTAGAATGTTGACAGGGATTGTGTGAATTAATTTGGTAATAGCATTTTAGCAATATTAAATCTATGAAAATGAGTTTTTTCCATTTATTTAAATATTACTTCATTTCTTTAAATAATGTTTTATAGTCTTAAGTGTACATATCATGTCCTTTTTGGTTAAATCTTATGTAAGTATTTTGTTCGTTTTGATGGTATTTGAAATAATTTTTTTCCTTATTTGATTTTCATTTTGTTCATTGTCAATGTATATAAATATAATCGATTCTTGTATATTGATTGTACATCCTGTAACCTTGCTGAATTCACATATTAGATTTAATATATTTAGTAAATTCCTTAGTCTTTTCTATATATGAGATTATGCCATGAGCAAATACAGATTGTTGTTACTTTTTTATTTCCACTGTGTATGATATTTACTTTTGTTGCCTGATATGCCTGGTGAGAACTTCCAATACAATATTGAATAATAGTGGTGAGAGAAAACATCTTTTTCTTCTCCAAAGTTAGGGGGAAACCATTTAGTCCTTGACTATAAAGTATGAGGTTAGGAAACCATTTAGTCCTTGACTATAAAGTATGAGGTTAGCTGGGGGTTTTTCGTAGTCACTATGATAAATATCAGGGTGAAGAAACTTTATTTTATTCCTAGTTATGTGTTTTTATCATAAAAGGTGTTGGACTTTATCATAAAGGTATTAAATTTCTGTCTATGTCAGAAGTTTTTTTTGAGTTTGTGGAGATAATAATGTAGTTTTGGTCTTTTGTTCTATTTATACAATATATTGTATTAATTTATTTTGGGATGTTGAGCCAACCTTGCATTCTGAGAATATTTTCCATTTGGTTATGGTGTGTAATCTTTTTCAGTTAATGCTGAATGTACTCTAGTTGTATTTTTTCTGTATTTTTTTATTCTCCATGTTATTAGTTTTCACCATAATTTTTATTATTTTATTTCTTCTCTTTATATTAGATTTAGTATGCCCTTATTTTTAATGTTTTGTTCCTTTGATTGTAGGCATTTATAGGCATACATTTCTATCTAAGCACTGATTAAGCTGTATTCCATGCATGGGGGTATGTTTTGTCATCATTTTCATTAATATCAAAGGGCATTCTAATTTCGCTTGTGATTTCTTCTTTGATTTATTGATTGGTTATTTAGGTGCATGTTGTTTAGTTTAATAATATTTGTTCATTTCCAATAATTTTTTCTATTATGGATTCTAACATTATTATATTTCAGTTCCAAAATATATGTTGTGTGCTTTCAATTCTTTGAAATATGTTGAGGCTTATTTTATTACCTATAATTTTTTTTAAGAATATTCTGGGTGCACTTGAGAAGTAAATTCAGCTTTGATTGAATGGAGTGTTTCATAGATGGCTGTTTGTTAGGTATAACTGACTTGTAAAGTTTAAATCTTCTATTTCCTTTTTTATTTTCTTACTATTTGTTCTATTTATTATTGAAAGTGGCATATTAAAGTTTCTATCTATTGCTATTTAATGGACTATTTCTCTTCAATTCTGTAAGTTTTTGTTTCAGCAACGTCGGCACTCTTTCTGGTTGCATATTTGTTTATATTGTTATATATTTCTGATGGATTGATTCTTTGTTACTATTAAAATAACTCTCTTTTTCTTCTGTACATCTGAAAACATTTGTCTATTAATAAACTCACTCCATTTTTTTTCTCCTAGTATACTTATTCTAGCCTTCTTAAGTTCACTGATTGCATAAAGCACAGTTTCTGCCCTTTACTTCTGAATCTATTTCTGTCTTTGGATCTAAAGTGTTTCTCCTATAGACTGCATAGACTTGAGTCTTGATTTTTGTTTGTTTGTTGATTGGTTTGTTGACTTTTTTGTAGTCTGACATTTTCTGATTCTGATCAGTTCGTCTAATCCATATATATATATGTAATGTAATGATTATGATTTCATTGTTAAGTGTAATATATTTATATGTGGTATACACCCATTGATGCAATGGTATAACTATTGTTTTATAGAATTACTACATAAGTTGGCTAAGTGTATAAGAAGAAATATGTATTTTTACTATCATTCATACTTACATAATTATTTTTACCTGTGCTCTGTTCTTTTCATGTGGATTCTAATTACATTATGGGGTCACCTGCTTTCACTATAAAGAACTTCCATTATTATTTCTTGTCAAACAGTTTTGCTTGCAAATAACCTCTATGATTTTTTTATTTGGGCATTTCTTATTTCACCTTTATATTTGAAAACATGTGCTCTCAGTATAAGATTCTTGGTTGATATTTTTTTCTCTCAGTGCTTTGAGTATGTCTTCTCACTTCCTCTGTCCTCAGTTGTTACTGGTCAGAAATTAGCTGTTTCTCATGTTGGGGCTTTTTTGAATGTGATGAAATGTTTTTCCTTGTTACTTTGAAGATTTTTTCTCTGTCATTGTCTTGAAGTATTTTTACTATGATGTACATGGGTATGAATCTCTATGCACTTATTCTACTTAGAGTTCATTGAGCTTATTTGTGTAAGGATTAATGTATTTTATAAAATTTTTAAGTAATTACTTGAAATATTTATCTGCTACTTTATTTCTCTCATGTTCTCTTTCTTTTGGTATTCCGTTTACATATATATTGTTGTGCTTAATAGTGTCCCACATATTTCTGAGGTTCTATTTATGTGTTTATTCTTTGTTTATAGAGCACATAATTTCTACAGATTTGTCTTCAAGCTTGCTGATATTTTCCTCTGCCAATTCATATCCACTTGTGAGTCCATTTGGTAAATTTTTATTTCAAATATTGTACTTTTCAACTCTAGAATTTTAATTTGATTCTTTATATTTTCTATTTCTCTAGTGATATTCTATATTTGATAAGACAATGATATTTTATCTTTTTTTTTTTTTTTTTACATCTTTAAGCATGGTTTTCCTTGGGCTTTCAAATGTAATTATAATAGTTACTTTGAATGTTTTGTCTACTAAGGCTGACATTTGAGCCATCTCACATCCAGTTTTTAACACTGCTGTTCTCCATCTCCCATTTCTGGGGCCACAGTTTTCTGTGTAGATACCTCACAATTTTTTGCTTACAGTTGGACATTTTGGATAATTTATTGTGTCAAGTCTAGATATTGATTTCCCTTTTCTTTTTCTTCGGGGATTGCATTTGTTTTTATTTCATTGTGTGTTTATTTGTTTAGTAACTTGGGCAAGACTGTTTCAGTAAAGTGTATTTTCTTTTCTTTTTTCTTTTTTTTTTTTAAATTTAGTCTCCCTCTGTTGTCCAGGCTAGAGTGCAGTGTCACAATCTCAGCTCACTGCAACCTCCAGTAAAGTGTATTTTCTATACAGTGTAAAGCCTCTGCTGTCACTCCTCCAAGGTATAAGGAGATTATCTTTGTGTATGAAGACAATCACCCTGGTATAATAGTGATTCTACAGGGCTTTTGTAGATAGTCTTTCCTTGATATTTCTCTTAACCTGTCGACCTCTGTTGGCATCTCCCCTATCTGGTAGACATCATGAATTGCCTGCTGATTGCTCTATTGAGTTCAACAATTCCCTGTAGCATAAATTACTTCACAGTCTCTTTGAAACAGTAATTTTTAGAGGCTAGTTTTTGAGGTTTGTTTTTACCACATGAATGGTCTTTTTACCTTTCTTTTCCTGGTGTGTGTGTGTGTGTGTGTGTGTGTGTGTGCGCGCGCCCGAGTTGTAACCTGGTAGCCTATACTTTGTCCTATTGTGTGGTGAGATATCTAAACTCCTCTCCATTGCTTATCACCAAAATCTCTGTTTTGCAAATGCCTTCAAGTTCCCTACATTGTGGTCTAAATGAAGTCAATTCTCCTGGTGAACACTTTGGAACTACCTTGTATTTCGACTTGTTTCACCCCCTGGGAAAAATCTCTGCATGACTTCCCTATTGCTTGGAGTAGAGAGAGTGGCCCAATTCTTTTAGAGTGACACACTAGCTTCACGAATAGAGCACTTTTTTGCTGTCCCAACATCTTCTGTTCTCAGCTTGACTCTTTTAGTATGGAACCCATCTGACTTTTGAGCGTCTGACTTTTGAGCAAGTTGGTTGAGGGCCTTTATTATCCTCAGCTTTCCATGCCTAGTTTGAGATCGTACCCTCTAAATGGGGTGGAGAAAGCCCTTTACCTCTAATATATCCTCATTTGAAATATAGACCCTGCCACATGCTGCTGGGCAGAATGAGAAATAACAGTGGCATGATTCTCCTGAAGTAATACTGTTGCCCTTGGCTGCAAGCTGGGAAAGAATAACCTCTATTGTTTTGGCTCACCCCTTCAGAGTGGAGCTTTCATCATGCTGAACTGAGGGGGGAAAAGATTGGTTCATGGTTCAAGTCCACACATTGTTGTTTTTCTTATAAAGATTTAGTACATTTTCTTGAACAAGTGTTTATTTATCTTTTGTATGCACTTAGAGCAATTTCTGGAAACTGTATTTTTATTTTTTTAAATTTGTTATGGTTATTTACTGGGGAAAGAGCTTTTCATACCACCATTCTGAAACTATTTTTCCTCCCTTGCTGTACTTTACAAATTACTAGACTACTCTTAATGACAGCTATTCAGTTTGCAATTTGGAAAATAGCACACTAGCAGATTGAAGATAACCCTTTTAATGTCTGTGGACAGTGGAAATAAATTTCTGCTGTTGGTCAAAGTATCTAGGTCATTTATGAAGAGCTTCAGAGTCAGGGACTGCTGATACCAAGTGTAATCAAATTGCTGATTGAGCTCAGATAACCATCACTGGTGCCCAGATCAACCATCCTATAACATTCATTCATTGTAACACATCTACTCTCATAGGCTAACCATGAATAATAAGACTATATGTTTGTAATATAAAGGCTACTGCTGCATGTCCGACTTTAACCTAATGCCATTTTTTTTTCTCATAAAGAGAAAAGCACATTGTGCAGGCCTTTGCCTCTATGTGCTCTTGGTAAATTGACTTTCAATTGACATCCTCATGTGGCTTTCAGTGTTGCTTCAAAACTGTTGACAAATTTTTAGGTTAGAATTGTACTGCTCTGGTCTTATCAGCTAACTCCAACCACATAATTGTCTTCTTTGAAACTAATATGTCATATTTTCAAAGTTCCAGAAAGTTTATAGTCTGTTTTATATCTATTTATATAAATAATCTGTTTTTATATATATGTTATGTTTGTAGTCTGATATATAATCTGTTTTACGTATGTTATTTTTATAGTCATATATACATGTTATGTCTGATATACATATATATGTCTGATATATATAGGTTATATACATGAGACATATATAACATACAAACATATATAACATAATGTAACCTGTATATCAGACATATATATGTATATATAACATATATATGCTATAAGGACACATTTCTATATATATGTCACTCAAAAATGGGCTGGTAGTCAAGGTATGTTGCTAGGTATCCACAATGCCTGCTGTAAAAAGTGAAGTAGAGGTTCCTCTTCAAAGAGATTTTCCTCCCCGTCTAATTAAGAACAAATAGTAACTTCTCTTAAAAGCAAAATGTATTGAAAGACCTGTGCTAACAATCTTAAATATCTGCTAGCCGTAATAAAGAAATAAATATACTTTGTGTTCTTAGCTCTCACAATTTAGCCTAAATATTTGCCCTGGCATGCTTATACTGGTTCAAGCAAGCATTAGATCATAGCCTGTTCTTCTTCCTTATTTGGAGGTGTTTTTACCTTTCTCAGCATTCCACAAGTTACTTCCTCCTTCCTTTGTTCTCCTCCCTCTTTGCCTCTTTTGAAAAGTTCTAAGTTGCTAGCCAATCAGGACAAATACAGAATGTGAGGTCCCGTTCCAGCCAATGGAAACTGGACACAGTAGTGGGGTGGATGTGTCAGGTTACGAACAAACCTGTCTCCTTTGTTCAGTGTACTCTCATGGCAAAACTGCTGGCAAGCGTACCCTTTCTGCAGAAAGTAAAAAAATGGTATTGCTGAGAAAATTAAATTTATGTTCAAGTGCTATTTCTTTGTGGCACTGGGGAACAAGCATTTGTAACACTACCATCATTCTATTTTTTTGGACCTACACAAATGTCAATTTAAAAAAAAACTTCTAACCCTGTCTCTCTTACTTCCTCCAGGGCCAAACATCTTAAGCCGATTTGCTGTATGTATATAGTTGACACAAGCAAAAAATCTTCTTCTCTTAACCACTTCCTGAAAATTTTTTTAAACTATGGAGTTTTATTAAAATATTTTTGAATGTTCAGGAATTAATCTTTATCGTTCCTAGACATACTATTTTTTCTCACATAGCACCACACCCAGACCATCTGGTTGGTGCAGCTCAAAAGTGACAGCCCAGTGAAAATGGGATCTAAGAGGTTTAATTTTGATTGAAGCATCTGCATTCACTAGTTTGACTGACATGATTTCAGTTATGAAAAATAATGATTGAGTACTTGGTTGTGTACTGTGTTTTCCAAGTCCACCAAAACTGGCTCAAGAGGAAAATGGCTGTGGAAATAATGTATTTCTGTAAGTTTTACACAACTGTGCTTGTACTTCCTGCACCCAATCCCTCTAAATGACAAATCCGGTGTGATTATGTGATATTTAGGGAAAAAATTAAGTTATAGTTACTTGACTAGAACACATCATTTCTGTTATAGTGGAAAGACAGCAACAACCTTAGGCACTTGTGAAGGAAACTCTTTAGACCTTGAGAAACACAGGAGAAAGAGGGACATTAATGATCTTGTCTTCCAGACGTGCCCCTTAATCTTTTCTCTCAAAGAGAAAGAATCTGATGTGGCTCCTTTAAACTATTATAAACACCTTAATTTGGCCAGGCACAGTGGCTCAGGCCTGTAATGCCAGCGCTTTGGGAGGCTGAGGTAGGTGGATCACGAGGTCAAGAGTTCAACACCAGCCTGGCCAACATGGCAAAACCCCATCTCTACTAAAAATACAAAAATTAGCCGGGTGTGGTGGCACACACCTCTAGTCCCAGCTACTCGAGAGGCTGAGGCAGGAGAATCACTTGGACCTGGGAGGCAGAGGTTGCAGTGAGCTGAGACCACGCCATTGCACTACAGCCTGGGCGACAAAGCAAGACTCCATCTCAAAAAAATAAATTAAAAACCAAACCTTAATTTAATCTGACTTTTGGATCTGCATCACCCTGCCAAATGATTCTGATCATAATTTGATCAACATATCCGTCAATACTACCAAGAAGTCTTCCAGAAACATCAGGAGGATGACCCTGATACTGTCCCTCCAACACAAAACACCTGGCAGCAATTATGCATGACTTTTGCACACGCAATTCCATAGCCATTTCTCAATTGTCCTATGTAGCAGATGAATGCAACCTGGGTGATGGAGTAGACAGAAAGGACAGGCTTGGATACATGTCTTCTAATTGAACTATGTTGATATTCAATACTTTAAACTGAACTAGGAATTTAAAGACCAGCTAGCTCTCTGGAAAGCCACACTAGAATCATTGACTGATATAGGTCTCACCTGGGAAGCCTCAACTGTTGTGCTCAACATAATCTTTCCAAGGTCACCATATGTGACCTAGGACTGAACATCTTATGTAAAAATAAAGCATTTGCTTCCCTCTTTCCTGGAAACATAACCTTAAACCAAAGAGGTTGCAATAGGACTTTAAAAAAGCACAATCAGTAGATCATGTAGCCCTCAGATTACTGCATATTCCTCCCTCAAATAAGGCTTCTAATGGTCTTTGTGGGAGGTTTCTTGTAGTATAAGTGACTGATTACTTATGCTTACCATTTGGGAAATTATCTCTACAATGGGAGTCATCAAATTAGAAAAGACAGTAGAAAGATTCTTCCTGACGTTAACTGAAGTGATCAGTAACACCTCTTCAGTCTCCAAAGTGATTTAGATCAGTCTCAACTCTCTGGCCAGGGTTGTTATGAATTCTATAATTTCTCTACTTTTTGTTCTCACAAACCAAGTTGAAGTCTGTGAAATAGTTTATGGGATTTTTTTTTTCTTGGGTCTGGCTAGATGTGGAACTCAGGGGTGAGGTATTGCTGAGGTCAATAATGCAGGTGGGTTTCATCTTCCTGTATGGAAACCTATTGAAAGTAGTGTTAGTTGAATGCTGTATGGGACAATTTAAATAGATATGGTCCCAGCCTTTTTAAGTTAAATTAGAGTAGATGGTAGAGTGGTATACTTATGTAAAACATGCATAAACCAAAAAGTTACTAAATCAAGGTAGGAATCTCTTTGGATTTCTTGTGTTTGTATATCTTTCAAGCAAGTAACTTGATGTCCTTAGCAGTGGACAATCTTTTTATGAATGTTTTTACAGCATACATTCTTAGAAGATTAGTGTCTCTATCTAGAACCAAGTCCAGTCATGCTGACTATGTAGTATTGTAAAGATAATATATTCTTCCTGAAAAAAGGGGCAGTCATGCTTATTGCCCAGTATAGGAGATTCAGAGTTCCTTTCCTTTTAAGCTAACTTATTGCAAGTGCAGTACATCTGGGCCCATATTATGCTGTTTCCTTGGGACTTGGGATCTAGAGAAAGCAACACAGATGCTAATGCTCATGAAGCTGACTGACCTGTGACTTATAACATTTTAATCCTTGATTCATAAGTCTAATGTCTTACAAACAGAATGCGAAAGATTGTGGTAGACAAAGTTTTAGGATGCAAGTGGCAGAAAATGGTGGACCATAAATATTTTTTGGCATAGATGTAACATGTTGTAACCATATCTTTTGGATTATGTTAAGTGAAGAGTAGGTATAGACGCAATTCTAAAAGGAAATATTTTTTTTTTTATTATACTTTAGGTTTTAGGGTACATGTGCACAATGTGCAGGTTTGTTACATATGTATCCATGTGCCATGTTGATTTCCTGCACCCATTAGCTCGTCATTTAGCATTAGGTATATCTCCTAATGCTGTCCCCGCCCCCCCCACCCCCCACCCCACAACAGTACCCGGAATGTGATGTTCCCCTTCCTGTGTCCATGAGTTCTCATTGTTCAATTCCCACCTATGAGTGAGAACATGTGGTGTTTGGTTTTTTGTCCTTGCGATAGTTTACTGAGAATGATGTTTTCCAGTTTCATCCATGTCCCTACAAAGGACACGAACTCATCATTTTTTATGGCTGCATAGTATTCCATGGTGTATATGTGCCACATTTTCTTAATCCAGTCTATTGTTGTTGGACATTTGGGTTGGTTCCAAGTCTTTGCTATTGTGAATAGTGCCGCAATAAACATACGTGTGCATGTGTCTTTATAGCAGCATGATTTATACTCCTTTGGGTATATACCCAGTAATGGGATGGCTGGATCAAATGGTATTTCTAGTTCTAGATCTATTTTAATGAAAATAATATAGCTAAGTTTATATTTTTTCTTATTTTAAGACAATTTTAATTTTATTAAAACCAGAAGACAATGAATTTTCTTTGTTTAAAGACAGTTAAACTCCTTTGAATTATTTACAGAAGAAAAAATGTGCTTTGAGACTTTAATATCATATATAAGGCATTATACATTCTGTAAATAGCACTAGTAAGAAATACAGACTTTAGAATGATTAGTGTCCATTCTTGAGTGCTTTAATAGGAATATATATAAATATTTCTATATTTTATGAAATATAGTATTTCCCCATGAATAGTTTTTGTAACATGTTTTGTAATATTTTATTTAATATGGTTTAGCATAATACAATGTCCACACTTGAATATAAAATTAATACAAGTCTAAGTTGCAAATGTGGTGACGTTCAACCTTCATTTTAGGAAATAAATGCTAAAATCTCATTTTTATACTTGCAAGATAAGCATATTTCCCCCCTATTTTGTGTTCTTAGAGGTCATTTGACTGAAGGCCACCAACAGTTGTCTCATCAAGTCTGAAAAGAGGTATTTACAAAGACTTGAAACATTCTTTCATATTTCCAATGACAATATTTCAGGCAAGTAGTCAATAATGCTATAGTATTATAAAGCTAGGAGAAATACATCTTAAAATAAATGATTAAGTTTATACAGTTCCAGAGCTGAGCAAACACTTTTTCTTTGTTTTTCAAATATTTGAGTATTGTGGTAAAATAGCTATTATGCCCTCTCCAATAGCTAGTCTTTTATCTTTAGACAAAATTTATTTTTAATATTGAATAAGCAACACTTTTGTTTTGTTTTTTTTTTTTTTGAGATAGAGTCTCGCTGTCGCCCAGGCTGGAGTGCAGTGGCACGATCTCGGCTCACTGCAGGCTCCGCCCCCCGGGGTTCACACCATTCTCCTGCCTCAGCTTCCCGAGTAACTGGGACTACAGGTGCCCGCCACCTCGCGTGGCTAATTTTTTGTATTTTTAGTGGAGACGGGGTTTCACCGTGTTAGCTAGGGTGGTCTTGATCTCCTGACCTTGTGATCCACCCGCCTCGGCCTCTCAAAGTGCTGGGATTACAGGCGTGAGCCACCGCGCCCGGCCGAATAAGCAACACTTAATTGGAGTTTGCATCTGATTGTTGCCTAATAAAACATAAATCATATAATAATTTCAGTTTGCGCATTTTATGTATCAGCACGACAGATTAACCATAACTTAGCAGGTGTGAACCTGAAAAAGCAGCCCTATTTTGGAAGATTCAAAGAAATATATCTGATTATGCATTAAGTTCTTACAATATAGACAAGTCAATAAAACTATTATTTTCATATCAATGAGTGCTGGAAAATTTTAGTTAAATTTGTTAGAGATCCTTGAAGAAACAAGTGGCTTATTTTAGACATAATTAGTAAGACTTGTTCTTAATATTTTAAAAATACTGTTTGAGATTAATTCTTCTTTTTTCATTATTTCATTTTAGATCACTATATTTTGTACAAATGAAGAAACTGCGTTAAAGAAAGATTAAATATCCTGAACAATACCAATAACTAATGACTGATGGGGTGGTAAGCCTAGAATTGTATCTTAATTGGTGACACTCAAGACCGTCATGGTAAAACACTTTTTATATGCCTCTCATGGACTCAAATATAAAGGAAGAAGTCACCATACTAAAAATCCATAAACCCAATCACTGCTCTCCCAGTAGAAATCTCTATTTAGCAGTAATATATTTTTTCATTTGACATTGAAAAAGTATCACTTGAATTGCTTTTAAAAGATATTTCTTTTTCAAGTTAAAATAAAAAGTTATAGAGCACTAAGAAAGAAGTCACATATTTGCAGTTGATATAATTTAGGAAATATTTCACCAAATTGCTAATGAATTTTACCCTGTTTACTTACAGAAATTCAAATTCCACATACCAAAATATTAAAATAGAAATCAATAATTTTAAATATAAAGAAAATACAGACATGACTAGCCTACATATAAGCTCATAATACTGTCATGTGCCAGGCTACATGAACAGCCTACACATAGTACTGTTACACATAAGCACATAATACATAAACACATGATACTGCTAAACAAGGGACAGTCACTTTGATCATTTTAAGTGAAAATTTAAAATAATTTATATTCAATTATAATTGTCAATTGTCATCTAGAGTAACTATATTTAAAAATATAGTTTCTTAAGTTACTATCGTAAATAAAACTGTAGGTTATTGAAGATGGTCTTAGAAGAAATTTAGTATAGTACTATCATTTTTATGAACATGATTTTGGTAGATTTCCTGCATAATTCTGTAATATTTCTTTATTAATTAAAGGCGTAGTAATGTGGGCATAAATTATGCTATGTAGTTACCGCTTGACTCTCTAGGACAATTCAATAGATTTCACAAGAAAGATTTGTACTATTCAAAGGGAATAGACTGATTTTTTTTGAAGAGTTTCAATACCAAAAAATATGCCACGTCTTTAAAAGTTACACGAGTGTGTATACCTAAGGATGTAAGAGGAGATAGTGTTTTCCATTCTATTTAATTTTTCAAGCAAAAATAGTAGCAACAATAGTCTATATGTTAATTTAATCTTTTAAAAATTGGCTTTGAAAAGAGTAAAAAATAAACTAGACATACCCTATACTTTCTAAAACATATACAAATTTTGAAACGTATCATAAAATTCATTAATGTCATATGTACAATTCAATACTTATCATAAAAGTGTTTTAAAACATTTTGTAACCTCAATAATCTTGTCTATTAACTGTTAATTCTCATTCTCTTACCTCTTCCCTATTTCTTGCACCAGGAAAAACAGTATCTGCACTTCCTTGTCTAACTTGTTACTTTTAGATTTTAGGCTTACAGAAAAATTATCAAAATTCAGAGATTAACATTGGTATGATGTATTAGTCTGTTCTCATGCTGCTATAAGGACATACCTGGGTAATTTATAAAGGAAAGAGGTTTAATTGCCTCACAGTTTGGCATGGCTAGGCATGCCTCAGAAAACTTAATCATGGTGGAAGGGGAAGCAAACACATCGTTCTTCACAAGGCAGCAGGAAGGACAAGATTGTGGGCAAAAGAGGCAGCAGTTGGGGGAAAACCCCTTTTAAAACCATCAAATCTCAGGAGAACTCATTCACTATCATGAAAACAGTATGAGGGTAAGCAAAGCCATGATTCAATTACCTCCTACTGGGACCCTCCCACAACACCTGGGGATTATGGGAACTACAATTCAAAATGAGATTTGGAAGGAGACACAGCCAAACCTTCTCATATGGTATAATGAACCGAACAGCAGAATTTATTTGGATTTCACCATTAATATTCATTTTCTGATTTGGAATCTAATCTAGGATTGTTCTATTTCTTATCTTCCTGTGATAAGTAGAATTAAGCTCATCCTCTCTTCTTCCCCAAGATGTCATTGTTTAATCCCCAATGCCTGTGAATATTTCACTTTACATGGTAAATAGACTTTGCAGATGTGATTAAAGGTATAGGTGCTGAGTTAGGCAAATTATTCTTGACTTTCCAGGTGGGTTCTTTCTTATTGCATGAATCCTTAAAAACAGAAAGTTGTTCCTGGGCGTAGTCGTAGATAGATGTGAAGATAGAAGACAGGTGAGTGAGTTGTGAAGTTGTTTGCATGAAAGATAAGGAAAATGAGTCAAACCAAAAAAGGTTAGTCATCCACTGGAAGCTAGAACAGCCAAGGAACTATATTTTATCCCAGAACCTATATAAAGAAACATAGCCCCGCTAACACCTTCTTTTATCCCATGAGAACCATGTCAAACTTCTGACATACAGGAGAGTAAGACATTAAAGTTGCGTTAAGCTACTAAATTTGTGGTATTTTTTTTTTTTACAGCAGCATGGGGAATCTAATACAGTTTTCTCCAATCTGTGACAAAATTCAGTGTTTCATTACATTTTATGATCTTGATATTTTTTAGCAGTCAGGTCATTTATGTATAGAATGTTTCTTAAGTTTTTTTCTCTGACTTTTTAATGATCAGATTGGAAAAGACACCACAAAACTGGTTTGCCCTTCTCCGTGCATACATCAGGGAATTACATGGTGTTAACCCAGGCATTGTTTATGGTATTGACCTTGAGCAATTAGTTAAAACAGTGTCTGCTAAAATTATACACTGTACATTTACTAGTTCTCTTTTATAATATAGTTTATAATTCTCATTTTGGAATTCTATTGGTGATTTTCTATCCCTCATACTTTCTACAATTTTAATTGGGTCTCTTCTCTAAAGAGTTGTGTTTTTCTTTCTTCCACTCTTTCTTTCATCAGCAGGGATTCATGAGTGCCTATTTTATTGTTTAGGTTATAATTCAATGTTATTGATTTTATTTGTCAAAGTATTGTAAGTTTGCTGTGGGGAAAATTTTCAGGTTAGTTCCCTATGCACTTTTGACATTCCCCTGTTTTCTTTTCTTTCTCCAGCACCAGAATCAATGAACCCTACAAAGATCCTGGACTCCTTCTCCTGCTGCTAAAGGTCTGGGCACTGGGTCTGCTTCTTGCTCCTGGGGTATTACTGATGGATTTTGAACTATAGAAGGGAAAAATGTTCTTCAGTGATTTTTAATATTATTAATTCTCAAGTGAGTATTGGGTTAGAGAAGCAATTTACACAGGAGTTTAGTTTAGAGAAGCAATTTACACATTAATTTCTGTTGTCTTGAGTCATTTATTTTTTATTTCTATTACTCTGAAATTTTAATCAGAAACCACAGTTTTTATTGTGCTTATTATCATTGTGTAAAATGAGCACAATACTATAATAGGGATATTCAAGAAAACAATCATTGTTGCAGAGCATTATTGATGATTATGTTTTGAAGGAAGATAAAATTAAGCATGAAAAATATTAT
This sequence comes from Hylobates moloch, assembly GCF_009828535.3. Taxonomy (NCBI): domain Eukaryota; kingdom Metazoa; phylum Chordata; class Mammalia; order Primates; family Hylobatidae; genus Hylobates; species Hylobates moloch. The sequence goes on from NW_026652279.1 coordinate 125,921,702, forward strand.
TGTAAAAGAAATATAATTAAATATCAAAGATTATCTCAAATAACTATGATAATAATGTTGTTCTTAAAGAACTCAAATCCTGGGCTAACTGTTTCCAACTGTCAGTCCTCAGAGCTGTCATAAATAGCCTTGTATGTGCTTTTAGTATTGATTTGTACTAGGGTCTTTGGAAATTTTACTTCTTTAGTCAAAACCGTTGATAGTAGAAGCTTAGAACTTCATGTCCTAAAATAGGTCTTGACTTCAGGAAAGTGGCTTGACACCCAAGTAAAAACTATTGCACTATTACTTAACTTTATTAAACTTTAGGAATTTTATTTAAAATTAAGAATAGCTGAGCGCAGTGGCTCACACCTGTAATCCCAGCACTTTGGGAGGCCGAGGCAGGCAGATCATGAGGTCAGGAGATCAAGACTATCCTGGCTAACACGGTGAAACCCTGTCTCTACTAAAAATACAAAAAATTAACTGGGCGTGGTGGCGGGCGCCTGTAGTCCCAGCTACTCGGGAGGCTGAGGCAGGAGAATGGCGTGAACCTGGGAGGCGGAGCTTGCAGTGAACCAAGATGCACCACTGCACTCCAGCCTGAGTGAAAGACCCAGACTCCGTCTCAAAAAAAAAAAAAAAAAATATATATATATATATATATATATATGTTGATTTTGTAAGGGTTAGTTTAAATTCTACAGTTTATTCATATATATATATAAAATTTTGGAACATTCTTTAAATCGGTATCTTGTACCTCCATATATTCTAAACGATACTGCAGTTAACTTGGTATTGTTTTAAATGAATTGCTCAAATCTGCAGTGGAATCAGAATAAACTAGATAGACGAACTGTTTGGCATTATTTTCCTAGGAAGGTCAGAAATATCTGAATGAGAGCCTAAGGAGCTCTTCTATGAGTAAAATGCATGGACTTTGGTGCTTAATCCTTATATTATCTAATTTGGCAGCTCTGAGAAATTATTTGTTCCGTGCTTCTTATTTGCCCCAAATTGAACTCTTTCATGCTTCAATGGGTGCTTCTAATTTTAATGTACTTTCCGTTGGATGACTATGCCTTGCTAATCCTGTCCACATCCCCCATTAGTTTATTAAAGACTTGGCAGTCATAATTTCAAAAGGCTTAGTTTTATTAGACAAACAGTTTTAATACTTTTAGCCTCTCTTCAAAAAGCAGTTACAGTGTCTTTCTGCCCCTCTATACCCAAGGTGAAATATTACTTATCATTTACACTGGGAGAATATTGAACGTGAAAGGGGGTACTAGTGGGCTACAGGACAAGTGAAATATGCATTGGAGTACATAAAGTCTATTGATTATGCTACATATACAATTTTTATAATTGTAAATAACTTTAAGTTTTTTTAAATCAGATTAGTATTCCAATAAGGATGCACTATAGTTTATAAAAGGGATCAAATTATTTGCATTTAACATCAGGATTTTACTTTTGTCAGGATTTTTTTGATAAGAGGAAGCTTTACCAGAGTTTTTCTGTCTGTCTTTTTCTGTTTTCTATCAATTACCAGGAACCATGAGTTGCTCAAGCTACTTAGATTTTTTCATATAATTGTCCAACATATGCATGATATTTATATGATTACATGTTTTCATTTGATAAATCCGAAGCTAGGAGAATTTAAGTGTAATTTCTAAAACTTCTGATAGAACAGAGGTTCAGATTTGTAATCAAGTGCCATATCATTTCAAATCCTCCTTCACAAATCTCATGGAAAAATAGTATTATTACATTTATATTTTAGGTTTCCTCAACTTTAAGTTTCACAATTTATTAAATATTAATTGTTCAAAGACAAAAAGTATGGAACTTACAACAGTATACCCTAAAGCTATATTCCTCAGATGAAATCACAGCTCTGCTACCTAAAGCTATGCGATCTTGGAAAAGTCACAAGCTTTCTGCCCTGAGTTCCCTCAGTCTGTGAACCCTCCCAGGGGAACCCATAGTTGTTTTGAAGAATAAATCAGTTTATGTAGTTAAAGTATTTATCTATTTTATAATAAGTTTGTTACCGTATGTAAAGTGTTTATTTCATTCTAATTGTTTTGAACTGTAATTAGATTTAATATATCTAAATAATTTAATATGTTTAGTTATAGCTAATTAAAATATAAAAATTTATATAAGAATATATAAATATATTCATACATATATTTTATGAGCATTTTATATATGTATATGCATGTTTTTAAGTAATATATCTTTATAAGTATATCTGCTTATATATTTTACAAATGTGTATATGTAACTATAAGTGATACATATTTGTAAATAAATATAAACATAATATATAAGGTAAGTGAAAAATAATACTTTACGACAATTTGGATAATATATGTAAAGTGCTAATATTTATTACATCTTAGTTATTTTGATACTTCATTACTAGGAAGAATTCTATGTTATCTACAAACTTAGAAGTTTTCACTTTAGTATAATTTCTACACTGCTGAGAAAAATATTCATAAGAGACTGGTCACAGAATGGGACAAAGGGGAAATGTTGCTATTTATTTGATTTAGATGCTATAATAAGAATATACCTATAATCTTTGTTCCCATCTTCATATCCTAAATCAATTCCTCATTCATCTAGGTATACTTCGTTAATCTCGGTAACCCTATTTTAAATATGGTGTACTTTAGAGCACTGCTGTTATTGAAAATTTGAATAAAACATATCCTTTGGTTATACTTTTTCTCCATGCTTCTTATCCCCTCAAAACAAAAATTTAGAAAATTGTCATCATCAAAGCTATTTTTTTTTGAGATGCTGTCATACACTCCTCAGAAAAATGGTGCAAAGTTGGTATAAAGTTCAGGCAAAATAACAGCAAGAAGAACATAGTTGAAATGTGAGGTGTCAGGGCACTTGCCCAAGCCTGGAGAATTGCCAATGATATAGCTGTGATATAAACCCATATATGCTTGGCTCCAAAGCTACTATCTTTTCACTGTGTTGATTTTTCTCATGAAGTGAAATTCTGCTTCATCGATGAATAATAGGATCTTATATAAAACTTTGAATGACATAGGAGGGACAATTTGCATAGAACAACAAGTCCTCAAACTGGCCACAAGGTATTTATAATGTATAAGCTAGGTTGTAAATTTTGTTATATTTTTCATGAAAAATACAATTTATGCAAATTTATTTTTCTTACTAAAACCATGGATCAAATAAAATGTGTGCGTGTGTGCGTGTGTGCATGTGTGTGTGAAAAGAGAAGTTTAAAACTGTTAGATGAAAAAAATCATTGAGAATATACTAAAATATGTCAAAATCATGTATATTTTGACTTGCAAACTGAATCTTGGTACAATTTAGGTCAAACTGTTTATATTCCCTATGGATTAAGTAAAAGCATAATATGTACTAAATAAATTGTCCAAGGTCTCGTAAATTTTATGAAATCCTGAATGAGAACTTACTTCCCCGACATTAAAGAGTTGTTCTTTATTTATTCCTAATGCATTGCCTATACATTTTTATAATTTAGAGAAGTATGTTACATAAATATTAGTATATGCAAAAACCAAATAACTATAAAATACACATGACAACCCTGCTATCAGTTTGACCTACATAAATTGATGTGCCACCTCTAATAAGTAAAAAATAATTACTATGTAATAACTTTTCTTATCTTCTCAGAAATAAGAAATACTTTCATTAATGTGGTCATAGATGTTTTGTATGTCACATGTGTATTTCATAAGTGCAAGTTATTTAACAAATAAAAGTTCATAAGTGTTTAAGAAGATTCTTAGCTGCAAGGTGAAATCCCTGTAATAATTGCATATAGTGAATAATTATTATTAATTATAATTTGACCTTATTCATGAGGATTCAATAAGCTATAATGTCTGGAATTTTATTAAATGCAGAGGCTCTGAATTAAGAAATATTTTTTACAATTTGCTAGCTATGTTATCTTAGAAAATTTATTGTTCTTTCTGTGCCTCCGTCATTTTTCTATAACGTGAGAAGTATAATAATATGGGAGAAGCTGATTATGAGGAATAAAAAGTTCATCTGCAGCATTTACAAAACACTGCTTTGTTTTTGGCCTTATTTCTTTTCTTTTGAGTTTGATGTAGCATATACCTTTGTAAATTTTTTATAAGACTTCATTAAATACATTTTTAATGAGGCTAGACTGTACCAAAAAACTGCTGGCATTTTGAGTTTTGCTTTATACTTACCTTTCTTGCTGAAACACTGCCATTTTCTAGAATTGTGTCTGTCTTAACAATGAGAAAAAATAGTGTGTTCTCCATAGTATTATGACACTCATGCAATCAGTTTTTGGAGGAAGTGGTCTACATGTCATGGTCAGGTGCTTAAGTCAGCTCTGCCTCTAGCAATATCTACCAAACAGTATTTCTTCTGCTGATATATGTTTCTCTAGTGGAAAGCAGTTTTGTGATATCGGATAGCAATGGTAACTCTTGGTAATGTTAACTTTCCTGTGTACCCTAGGAAGGTAAGTTTTTATAAGCAATTAACACTAATTTCTTAATATAGTAGAAAAAGCTATAACATTTATATGTGTTTTACAGTTAACATTTCTCTACTTTTCCTTCTTGTCAAGTGTGGTTTAGTTTAGTGATCAACTTGGATCTTATAGCTCAACTAGAAAGTAGTAAGTAGAAGGTATCTCTGAAGTTACTTTAAACTGTTATCTCCTAAAGTTACTACTATTTCTCTTTAAATGACTACTCCATGATAGTTATGCATATTTTTAAGGCCTTACCCTACCTAGCTTAGATTTGGTCTAAGTCACCAAATTTCTTCGTTAGCAACTGATTTCAACTCAGTATTTATAAAGGATATTCATTGCCATTTGAGATAACCTCAATAACCTGGAAGAATTTATGCAATATATAAATGAAGAATAATTATATATTTCCTCTGTGTAAGAAAGTTAGAATATAGAAAAATTTTTTTGCAAGCAGTAGAATAAAATATTTGTTAAAATAAAATATGAAATATTAAAACAAAAGCCTATATTAAGTGCAAAAGAGGGCAAATATATGTTTTTAAAAGAATAGCAGACATGTTTAAAGAGATAGAACTTGAAGCAGTGTGGACATAAGCATATATCAAGATACATTCAAATCTGTATCAATATAACTTTGCTTTTATTATATTTAATGTTATAATTTCAATGTATCTTCATATCAGGGAAGTGTTAATCCTATTCTAATTTTTCAGAAAAATAATTATTTCTTCTTGACTAAGGGCTGATGATGCTTTTTATTTTAAATATAATAGTTAATAATAAATTAAGAGAAAATCAGAAGAAAACCAACATGAATGTTCTTCAGGAGAATTATTAATGATAAATCACACTCAATAGATTTAAACACTACTCACTTTATAAATTTTATTTTTTAAAATTATACTGCAATTCTGAGGTCTCTTAAGGAACATTGTGCTTTAACTGAATGTATGTATCCTACAACTGTTGTTTTACCAAACAAGAACATCTTGAATGTGTTTATGTTGTAGACACATTAATAGATTTCTTTTCATATTCAAAATACCAAGACATTTCCAGATTAGAACATTGTCTAATTCAAGGCAACTTAACATCAATATTGAATTATTACTAAAATTTATGTGTTCCATAAGTATTGTTTAATCAATGAATATTTTTATTGTTAGGAACAATATCATTAGATTGAGAGATATTTAAGATAGAGGATAATTTCTCTTAAATCTTCTCGATTAAAAGCACCAGGAAAATTAATAGACATAATTATATTTACAAGCAAACTTTTCAAACTTTCTTCTACCCCTTCTTTGCTATTACCCTTGCCTCTGAGTGTTAATTCATCATTCTTTTTATGTCAGCTGTCTGCACTGCTAGTTCAGGATTTCCAAAATGCCAGAAGGTGCACTAACAGCTGTAGATACTTGAGTCAACAAGGTAATCAGTTGATTTTGTTCTAGACAACACATATACATAATTGCACAGAGTACATGTTGTGGAAGCACTTGGCACATTTCAAAATATAATCTTTTGTTATTGCACTAAGTGCCCGAAGCGGCACAGAATTTTCACAACAATATTTCTGCCAATTATTTTTTAAATTCTAAAAGTTTGGGGATCAGGTATTGTTCAAGAGTCACAATAAAAAATTTAATTCTCATAATACTTGGATAAATTACTAAGCAATCTAACCTCTGCATTGCTCTACTTCTTAAATGCACTTCAGTGAATGAAACTGAATGTCCCTATTCAGGAAACATGCGCATTGCATCGGTGGAGTTATACCACATATATGCATGTTGTTAATTTAAAAGTTTAGATAAAAAAGCAATCTCTAATTTATTTATGGTATAAGAAGAACAAAAGTAGATAGATAGAACTACTCATAGATATTGTACTTAAAGAACTTCAATGTCTAAAGGGAAATTTAACTCTGGTCCTTTAAGAGTAATCCTGTAAGTTATTAAATGAAACTATATCTACATAGTGTTAGTTATAAATTTAGAAACCTAAATTTCCCATCTCATATATTATTTGAGGGTATGATCACTCCAGTCTCTCGGAGAATATGCAGAACATACATCTCTGGTAGATCCATCTCACCTGAATTGATTGGATTAGAGCGTACTGAAAGTTTAAGAGGCTACCTTTAAAGTACTAGCAAAGGGAGTGATCAGTTAGTGAGTTCAATTTTCCAGATTCCAGGTAGGATGCAAAAACACTTTGGTCTGTGGCAGGCTGTGCCTCTAGTGAATACAATAGGAAAGCAAACTGAAAGCATCCTGAAGAATACAGAAAGCTAGAACCAGGTCAGAAAATCAAGAGTAAGAACACGGAACAGTCGTTCCAGTGACTACATAGAAATTAGTCAGGAGAAATACCTAAAGAGTCAGGATTCAAGCTCACATTTCAAGTGATGCTGGAGATGAAAAAAAAAAAAAAAAAAAAACAAGACAGCACTTAAAGTTCTTCCACTTTAAAAATTATGTTTGTTTGGTATTTCCTCCTTTACCAGATCTGGCTTACATTTTTATTTTTAGAGGTTGAGTTCACCTCACCCTTTAAGAAGTTATAATCTATAATATCACAGTCAAGAACACTCTTTCTGTAAACTCCAACAAAAATGGATTGCTAGAGGAGTCTAACTTGTTTTCAAATCATGTCATAAACAATGTATTATCAACCTTGTGAAGTCTTGCACATATGTATACATATTTGAGAGGAACCTGTATTTGTATAATTTCATAGATGTATAGCATCACAAACATATATATTAAAAATGTTATTATATGTATGCCAATATAATTGTATAAACATGTATTTTTATTTGAAGGCAAAAGTTGGTTCATTGGCTGGGAGAAATAATTTTCCCCATAATGTTCATTAGTTTATATGTTCATAGCATAATATTCTAATTCATTTTCTAAATGCATTGTATTCAAGCTTAGATATAAGAATTTTTTTGAATCTAAGTTTTCATAATTCACTATTTGAAAACATCACTCATTTTTTTCTTCCTTGCAGAAACTTCTGTACTTTTTCTCTCAAGGTCATACAGCCCTGAATCTGATAGCAACAGAGCTTCAGCAATAACAGCAGATGCCATCTTAGATTAATGTGAGTGAATGTTTTTTCACAATTTTTATAGTTTCTCTTCTTTGCACCCATTTCCACAGGGAACAATGTTGGGTTCAATGCTGGGTGCCCTAGAGGTGCCCTAGAGTTATTTTAATGGATTCAATTTGCTTTGCTTTTCACATAAGCACGGTTTTTCTTCTTAGATATTTTTTGAGGTATACGAGAAACTGTTTCTTACAAAAAATATTTTTAAAAGTTTACTCTTTATATAAGCCTTCATTATAGAATCATAAATTAAAAAACCAGAGACTATAGAGATCATCTATTCTACTGTTTCTCAAGGATAATAAGGCAAAAACCTCTGTCTACCACTCATTTCTATTTTTGTTTCTTTTCATGAATATAGTGATTCTCACCTGCTTTGCCCACTTTTCCTATTCCTTCTTTAAGTCAGTAGTGGAGAATTTAACTAGTTTACTTTTTTGTAGTATATTTTGAATTATGAAACACTAAAGTGGTTTTAACTCATTTCACATAAAGAAACTACGTTGCAGAACAGCTTAGCTAATCAACGAAAGAGCACACAAATATCTAGTAGCAGAAGAAGGTCCTGAATGGCTCAGAAATGCAGGGCTGTTTCCCCCTGTGAATTCTAACTTAGGAAGTCTACACATGAAACCAGAGCTTTCACTCCTTTCCTATTGAACATAACTGTCTGGAAGACACTCGTCAGTGGCCCTATTCTCCCGCCACCAACTTCATAATTTCCTGATTGAAAAACCTTAGTTCCTCTCTTTCCATTCTTTTTTTCTTTATGCTTGCTATTTTATTTTTATTTCATCTTCATTTGCTTTTTTTCTTGATTTCAAGAAATTTCCCATATTAATGTACGTAATGCCAGAGCCCATGGAAAAGTGAAGTCAGATTATGTCATGCTCTGGCTTGAAATAATCCAATGATTCACATTTCATTTAATGTCCTAATCTCAGTGTTTATTCCTAAAATTCTCGGTGATTTGGCCACAGTCTACCAGGCAGTTATGTGCAGTAAGAAAGAGTCAAAGCTGTGGTTTCACATGCAGACACCCTCGGTTAAAATCTTGTGTCTACCAACTATTTACAGTATAATCTTGGGCATATTATTTTACTGCTTTATTGCACAATTCCTTCATCTGTAAAGTGTAATAATTTTACCTACCTAATGAAATATTTCATAGGATTAAATGAGTTCTTCTGTGTAAAGATCTTAGAATAGTGCATGGCACAGAGCATAAGTATGAACTCTATTATTACCCCCTACATATTACCATCTTACCATATTGACCTTCTTTCATTTATTTGAACATTACTTCTTAGGCTTTTAACCCTTAGGATTTCACTTACCCAAGTGCTTTCTATGTTTATCACTTTTGTAACTTACAAACTTTCAGTTTATATGTCATATTCCTTATGGAGATTACATCTGACTCAAAAACACCCATCATGACATTCATTTATTTTCTGTCACATCAAACTTTTTCATCTTCTTCGTGTCAATTTTTAGATCTGACATTTCTTATTTCTTAATTTATTTATTTGTAAGATCTTCTACAAAGATCTTTATATTTCTGCAGATGATGAAATTGTCTATAATAGTTGTTACTCATTAGAGTAGCTTAAGATTTATCACTAGGGCTTGAACAGCCATGGAGTAGTAGACTCTCAAAATTATTGCAGAATGAACGAGTTTGCTATTTATTTATTTATTTATTTATTTATTTATTTATTTATTTAAGACTGAGTCTGGTTCTGTCACTCAGGCTGGAGTGCAGTGGCATTATCTCTGCTCACTGCAACCTCCGCCTCCTGGATTCAAGCGATTCTCCTGCCTCAGCCTTGCAAGTAGCTGGGATTACAGGCGCCAGCCACCATGCCCGGCTAATTTTTGTATTATTAGTAGAGATGGGGTTTTACCATGTTGGCCAGGCTGGCCTCGAACTCCTGGTCTCAGGTGATCCATTCGCATCGAACTCACAAAGTTCTGGGATTACAGGCGTGAGCCACTGTGCCTGGCCAAGCTTACTATTTTTTAATCTTCCTTTTTTGTTTCATTCTGAGCATTTTGTCTTGAAAGTCCTCAATTCTTCAGATATTACTCCATACATTTCTGAAAAATGTAAGTGGAAAAGCAAATAATTTTTTGACAATTTAAGAATTAAGAAACCAAGCAATATAATTTTATTTCCAAGGAAGATATTTTTGCCCTGGTTGTCTAGTCTGACTCCATCAACAGTTCTTTATGCCAGGGTCCAAGTACGTAACTTGTCTGCTTGCCTTGAAATAAAGAAGTATAATGAGATGAGCTTCCTTTGAATCCTGAAGTTGAGTGTGACTTTACTGGGAGTAGGAGAATAGAGCACCCAATGAAGATTTCACAATTGTATGTATATATAGAAAATAATGATTAATTAATACTGTTACCTAAAAACATACCACTAAAATGTTTGTACATTTGATGAGTTCAATAAACATGTTGATGAAATAATACAAATAAATAAGAGGTTAAAGAGCAAAACAGATTCATTTCACTTGATTTTTGAATATTTTAAACAAGAGCAACACTTAAAAAAATTAAATCCATTGCCTAAAATTTGGAAATATATATATGTTTCTAACTCATTACACTGATTATGCAAATTTTAGTTTTTATAATACTGGATACTTCTTGATATGAACTATGCATCTTATATTTATAAAAAAGTTTACATTTATATGCAACTATGAGAGTTTATGTGTAAAATATTGGATATGAAAGCAAAGTGACAACTATATTTGTATTAATCTACTTTTTTTTAAGAAATTGGAATTTTAAAAATCACATACCGGTTGGGAGGACCTGAGGTTCCCTTATTTGATTCATTAGCTCTTTGGTTTGTTTGTTTTATTCATGTATTATACAAAGCATAGTCACATGTAAGTTAGCTATTATTCTATATTCTTAAAATGGCAAAATTATCTTTAATTTTTGCTTATTGTTTCCTGGATTTGTTTTTTCTTGCTTTGCTTATTTTTCCCCTATTTGGTTTGTTACATATATGGTGCTTTGTAATTTCCTGTTACACAAGTATATTTTTTTCTCTTCTATCTATATATTTTGTATATGTGATTTAATTTCTCAATGTGAACCACAATTAAAGATTTTACAAATTTGTCAGAGCATGGTGTTAAAAAGTATGAGCTGATTCTTTAGACTAAAATTATAGAATAGACAGACATTGATTTAATCACAATTATAGGCATCATTAAAGAATTCTAAATTACATGTATAGATGAAGCATTGTACTCATGTATATTAGTTCACATATTATGATTATGATTATTGATATTGTTATTAGTATTTAAATAGCCTCATCCATTTCAGAGTGTCTTTTTCTACAAGTTGGTAAGTGAAAATAAATTATGATATATTGGAATAACCATGACTTTTCTTCTGAATTTCATAGTTTCTTGAACAATGTACTCCACTACTTGACATTAAAATTGTTCTAGTGTTTATGTTAGGAGTTGCTTCATTATATTTTAACTGGTTGTTTATGTACTTTATTCTGAGTCTGTATCTCATCAGTTTTATTTGAAAAAAGGTGAAAATACCTAATTCAAGAATTAAATAAGTTGATTAAATATACGTAATTGCTTAGCAAAATGCTCTATACTAAGCACAAGTTAACAAAAGTTAACTTTTTACTTCCTAAAAATTGTCAATTCTTACTCTTATTTGTTTATTCATTCATCCAGTCATTTGCTTTTTTTGTTGTCGTTGTTTAGTTTCTAAGTCATAGAATACTATTTACTTGAAAATGGTTCTTAAGATGCTAAGTATAAAAAGGTGCTATTGAAACAAGAATCTTGGAGAAGTGATGGTGTATGAACCCGTTACCATCACAGATCTGTGCATAGAATAAAATAAAAACAGAATTGCACATTGGAGACATCCCTGGCTCTGATTTCAGAGTTCAAAATTTATCCTTGATATCTGTGCTATGTAGTTAACATTTATTCCCAGACCTTAAGTTATTCATCAAATAAAGGAAAAGTATTTTCCTTATTTTATGCTTCTTCCACTATAAAAATACAGATGGTATACATAATATCAATTTAATTGTGATGTTGGGAAAGCTAATACCACTGATGTAAAATCCCTGTTGCAGAACTTTCATATAGCAGTAAAGAATTAGATCTGGCCAGGCGCGGTGGCTCAAGCCTGTAATCCCAGCACTTTGGGAGGCTGAAGTGTGTGGATCTCAAGGTGAATTCAAGACCAACCTGGCTAAGATGGTGAAACCCCGTATCTACTAAAAATACAAAAAAATTAGCCAAGCGTGGTGGCAGGCGCCTGTAATCCCAGCTACTCAGGAGGCTGAGGCAGGGGAATCTCTTGAACCCAAGTGGCAGAGATTGCAGTGAGCCGAGATCGCACCACTACACTCCAGCCTGGGCGACAGGCTAAGACTCTGTCTCAAAAAAAAAAAAAAAAAAAGTAGGTTTTTATTATTACTGCTATTACTTCTGTCTTTGAACTACGGTAAATTCATTTACAAATTTCTGATGATGATAATGATGACAATCTTGAAGAAGAAGACAGTGAGGGCTATTATAACTTTCTTAGTCATTTTAGGTACATATTTTTATTGCATCCTTGTGTACATTAGTAGCTTTGTATGTGTCTGTATCAAGTGTTCCTAAATATTGCAAACTCTGAGAGAAGACATTAGATCTTTGTTTGTATTCGTCACAAATCATGTAAAAATAGATTGCACAAATAACTGAAAAATATTTTTAAAGTTAGACCCAAAGCACAGTGCTTACATTTATTTCCTTTACTCCTTGAAAAAAGGCAGTGGGTTGTATTTCTATATTTTGTTTTTCCCCTAGTCAAATGCTTTAAAATAACACTAATGCCCTTCACACTTTTCTCTGGTGGTATAAAGGCACAAACATTTATCTATGTGGATATTGAAATTGGAAGAGTTTGGGAAAATATTCACTTTGAGAAAGTTTAAAAAAACAAATTTTTATTCTTGTCATTCTTGTAATCTATTTTAAGTTAATGATCTAATTCCTGTGAACTGTGCACCTAAATGAGTGCATAAAGTCAGTTCTTCCAGTGTTATTTGATTCTGTTATAGGCAGACATTATTGAATTAGTTGCTATTATATCTGACAGAATTACTTTCTCAGCATATCTTACTGTATAAACAAGGACATCTAGAAGACACAAGTTGCTGTTATTATTTGTATAGATTTAGAGGGTTACAAGTGCCATTTTTTTTTTACATGAATGCATTGTGCAGTGGTACAATTTAGGCTTTTAGTGTATCCATCACCCAAACAGTGTACGTTGTAACCCTGAAGCAATTTCTCATTTCACAACCCCCTCCCACTCTCCCATCTTTCCAAGTCTTTGATATCTGTTATTACACACATTATGTCCATGTGTACACATTATTCAGCTCACACTTATAAATGAGAACATGTGATTTTTTGACTTTCTGTTCTGAGTTATATCACTTAAGATAATGGCCTCCAGTTCTCTCCATGTTCCTGAAAAACACATGATTTCCATCTTTTTATGGCTAAGTCATATTCCATGGTGTATGTGTATGTATGTGTGTGTATAGATATATATATCTACATAATTATACATGTCTATATACATACATCATATATACATATGTGTATATCAATTTATCAATGATCTAGATATATCTCCAATCATCTGTTGATAGACACTTAGACTAATTCCGTGATTTTGTTATTGTAAATAGTTCTGCATTAAACATTAGTTCAGGTGTTTTTTTGATAAAATAATTTCTTTTCCTTTGGGTAAATACCTAGTAGTGGGATTGCTGGATCTAATGGTAGTTATATTTTTAATTATTTGAGAACTTTTATACTTTAATGCGGTTCTACTAGTTTAAATTCCCACCAACAGTATAAGAGCATTCCCCTTTCATTGCAGCTTTGCCAGCTTGTTATTTACTTTTTAATAATCTCCATTCTGATGGGTGTAAGATGGTATCTAATTGTGGTTTTGATTTGCATTCCTCTGATGATTAGTGATGTTGAGCATTTTTCATATGTTTATTGGCCATGTGTATGTCTTATTGTGAAAAAATGTTCATGTCCTTTGTCCAATTTTTAATAGGGATACTTTTTCTTGCTGTTGTTTGTAGATTCTGGATATTAGTTCTTTGTAAGATGCACTGTGTGCAAATACTTTCTCCCATTCTCTGGGTTTTCTGTTCACTGTGTTGATTATTTTTTCTGCTGTGCAGAAGCTTTTAAGTCTGATAAAGTCCTATTTGTCTATTTTTGTTATTGTCGCATTTGCTTTTGAGGTCTTAGTCTTGAATTTTTGCCTAGACCAATATCTAGAAGAACTTTTTCTAGGTTTTCTTCTAGTATTTTTATAGTTTTAGGCCTTACATATACGTCATTAGTCCATCTTCAGATTTTTGTATATGGTGAGAGATAGGAGTCTAGTTTCAGCTGCCCATTTAAAGAACTATGATGTAGCTGAGATTTTTCAGTTTACTTGAAAGCTAGCAAGTTAGCCTGACACCATTACATGGATATTGATAGAAGAGCCAAGACTCTTGGGTCAGATACAAAGGTCCTTATTCAGAAATTACAATAGCCTCAGCCGCAGTCATACAGAGTGATGTCAAGAGGGCCAGGTGAGACACGCGTATGTAATGTGATGCATTATAGGAGAGGGACCTGAAACTTAGAGAAACCCACTTTTATAATAGGCAGTAAACATGCCTTCTTAGTTCTGGAGGAAGTCACTAATACTACATATCAAGCTCAGAAAAGTTTGCTCTTTGCTATGGAGAGAAATACTGTATCTTTTAAGGCAGTTAAACGTTCTTGAAAACATTTAATAAGGATTTTTTTAAAAATGGCAATGAGTAATCAGTGTCACAGCTCTCAAAATGTACAGAAACATAAGAGACCCAGGGATCATTGTCTGCCACCCACCCCTTTCTACACAATGACAATGTCTTAATTGTAAGATCAAAAAATAGCATGACAGTTTAAACTGGAGCGTGCCATGTTTATTTTGTCAGTATAAACTGTCTTCTATTGTTACAGGATCAACCAGTATGTATTATTGTTTTAAGGAATACACTTAAAACATGGATGCACTTAGAACATTTTTTTCTGCCACGTTTGTTTGTTCATTTGTGTTATCTTGTGTTTTATTACCCCAGTTTAAGTCAAACTTGTAATATAAGGTTTCTTAACTTCCTCATAGAACTGAGAAAAAGACTGAGTTTTACTAAGAATTACCTTGACTCACAGCTTAGATATTACACAGACTAGATAGGAACATATGGCAATTTGTTGGGGTGATCAGACCCAACACCAGGTTGTGGGGATGACAAAGTTTGGTGGAGTCAAAAGATTGAGAAAAAGAATTTGAGAGAGAAATGTGGGACAGCAGAGGGCCATCGCTATCGTGGAGGCTGTGAAGGCCCCGAGCTCGGAGCCCACGGTATTTATTGGTAATCCAACAAAGAAACAGATGGTGAGAATGTGGAGGTCAAAAGGGCACGTTGCATTAAGCACATGATTTACAGCTGTGATGGTTTAGCATTTATATGGAACATGTTCTGCTACTTGAGATAACGGGAATAGGAGCCTAGGAGCAAGGAGCCAGCAAGTCTAGACACATTCCAGAGGATATTATGCAATCCTTGCCTCAGTTTCCCTCCCAACACTCAGTTTTTTCCCAACATGCCCCCCTTCTCTTTTTTTGTAAAAGAGAAGGTATCATTATTACTATCATTACTACTAACTATCATTATTACTAGCTTAAAAGGTAGCCTTTTAATTGAGCAAGGCGATTGCAGGCTGTGCAGCCCTTAATTGCAGGCTGGTGATCCAGCTTCATTTTTCTTAGCCCTTATTCAAACTGGAGTCACTCTGGTTTGAATGCTTCCCACATATCTCCCCCTTTCCCTTTTACAAGAGGGCCCTTAATCCTAGGGGTTGCAGAAGGATAAAGGTCTGTCTTCTGTAACTTCTTCCTGCTGAATAGGGGCGATGATATTCCTGCCTATTAGGGTCTCGTATTCAAGGGTAGAGAGAGGTGCTGAGTCAGCCAGCACTGGTCCATTAAGCATTGCGACTCCAGTTGGTCCTCGTTCCATCTTCGCATTCAGATTCAACTGGCTCGTGGCTCATACTGGGGGAACCCAGTCCATGGTTAGGATCCATGGGTCCCCTCCAGTCTCCTGTTCCATGGTTGTACACATCTTGAGGACATCTGCACGGTTCATTCATCTCCTGTAAAAACACAAGCATACTCTCACCCCCATGTTAGCAAATCTACTGAAACAGAAGCAAAAACTTCTGTGGCTGTAACTGGGAGGCATGCCATTGCTGAAGCATTTGTTAACTCCGTTTCTGCGTCTTTGGTTAATTATCACGGGGTAAAACTTTCCACTGATAATGAGAAACAGGCCTTTTCTGATTAACAGAAGGCATAGAGAAAGCAAATAGAGGCTTTTCAAACCTGCAATTCGCACTGTACAGGTGGGTCCACTAGATGCTGTGGCTTATGATAGATCTTCAGATGTTTGGTGGGCACCCACATAGGCATCTGATTGTCACCTGGACAGACACAAGCAAATCCTCTTCCCCATAAAATTATCTTTAGGCAGGGATCAGAGGAAGTAGACTCAGAGGTAAGGAGAATTTTGGGGCCTAATGGCTTCCTGATGTTTGATAGGGAATTCCTAACTTCCGAGGGAACACCTTTCTCTCCATATTGCTGGGTGGGCATGGAGGACTAGCTAAGCATACTTAGAGTCTATATATATATTTACCCCTTTTCCTTCTCCTAATTCTAGTGTATAAGGACCCCTGCTTTTCCTAGGATGTCTCTCCCTAACAAAGGAGTGGGGCTTTCGGGAATAATTAGAAAGGCATGTGAAAAGAGTAAAGTTCCCCAGTCACAACTTAGTGGCTGGGAGAAGTATGTAGTGACTGCCTGTCCTAGGACCCCTCTGATAGTGACAGATCTGGAGGACAGTTGGCCAGGACTGGAGAGTAAGACTGAGAAGGCAGCGCCAGTGTCCAGGAGACAGTTAACCTCCCGGCTCTCAGTGGTCAAGCAACCTGGGGAGAGTGATGGCATGGGCTGGCGCTTGCCCCAGGCACCCTCAGTCCTGCTGCTGGATCATCTGGTTAGTGGCTTCTGACTCAGAGGACCTTCGTCCCCTGGGGCAATGGGCCTTCCAGTGATTCCCTTGACATAAGGGGCAATGGACAAGGGGGCAGCTTATTTCTATTCAGACAATCTTTTTTAAAGTGTCCTTGTAGACTGCACTGGAAGCAAGCCCTACTAGGCGTTCGATTTTCCTAGCCTTTCCCTTTTCCAGAGCCTCCAAAGTCTGCTTGCCTGAGGGTCATGACTAAAGTGGTGGCTTTTTTTTTTTTTAATCCCATTTGTCCCGTTCCGCCTGCTCCTGATCTCTTAAAAAAAAAAAAAACAAAAAAAAAAAGCAAGGTTGCCAAGTTCAATAGGGTTTCTAAGTTGCTCCAGGCCTAAGGCGGACTTTTGAAGTTTTTTCTAATGTCTGCAGCTGACTGAGTGATAAATTTATCATTTAAGATTAGTTGGCCTTTGTTAGAGTTAGGTGACAGAGAGGTATGCTTCCTCAACTCCTCCCTTTGTCTCTCCAGAAAGGCAGTAGGATTTTCTTCCTTTCCCTGTGTTATAGTGGCTTCTTCCTAGTTTTCCTTAGTCCTTCTAGCACGCAAGTTAGCAAATGTCTGCGGCACCAATCTCCATATTCTGATTCTGCATCCCACTACACTGGGAACTGCCTGCTGGCCTGTGGGGAATTGTTCTCTTTCCTCTGTTGTCATCCTATCATTGACCTGACAGATACCAGATATCGCCAAACTCTCGGGCTGCAGTTATGGTGGCACTTCTCTCATTTGGGGTTAGTGTCTGATGTAGAAGTAACATTATATCTATGTCAAATCAAAGGATTGTCCTAACCCTTGTAAAACAATCAACAGAGCCATCAGGGTTATCTGAGAATTTACCTAGGTCTATTTTGTTTCAAAGTCTGAGAGGGAAAAAGGTTTGTACACTCTGACTGGGCCGAATTCTCCAGAATACACCTTAGGGGAGTTTTTGCCTTGGGGGGAACATTTCCCATCTGAAAAAAAAAGAACATAGGGATGCCAGCACCCCTAGTCATTTTCCGAAGCCGATGAGCATTAGTCCTAGAGCGTCCTCTACGATCCTAATGCTTATTCTTTTCCAGGGTGCATAAACACCCATGGATCTCTGCTTATCGGATTAGTTATGCTCACCAATGTAGCAGTCCTGCACCTGTTTTCCTGCCTTTCTTGACCACAAAGAAAGGGGTCTGGGCTGCTGGATTCTAGTGGTCCTTTACCAGCATGCCCAACATTGCCTTTGCGCTCAGAGGTGAGTTCTAGAGCTGGGCTGGGTTTCTGAGTATTTCATAACAACCCAGCTGCTCCATCAAGATGCATTCCCATAAACAACAGTTCTTATGCAAGTTCATTTCAGAGAGGGTGTAGGTAACCTTTTGAGTCAGGATTGAGATAGAGTTTGATTCTGTGAGTACTTTAAGGCTTGGCTGAGTGCAAACAGCTCACACGTTTGAGCAGATCAATTATTAGGCAATTTTCCTAACTCTGCTTCTACAAGTGTTTCCCTATCAATTACTGAACACCCATTGTGTTTTTGTTTTTTGTTTCTCTTTTCTCAATCACCCAACCCTCTATCATCCTGTCCTGAAGGGAGTTCCTCCTAGGTCTGGTCGGACCTTTGTATGGTAATTAAGGTTTAAATCCCCTGTTAGGAAACCTGCTAGGTTAAGGGAATTTTCAGTGGTTAATGTTAAATCACCTTTTTCTAATGGAATAGCCCCATACTTGAAGATTGGGTTAGTAAGCTATTTTTTTTTTTTTAAACTTAGGATAGCTCTGAACTGGTGAGGTGTGCTCACATTGAGGTTTCCTCTAAAGTTTATTTTTTCTACTTCTGCTGGCAAAGCAGTTGCTGCTACAGATTGAATGCATTTGGGCTATCCGTGGGTTACCACGTTAAAGATTTTTGATAGAAAGGCTACTGGTTGTCGATGGTCTCAGTGCTTTCGGGCTACTCTTGTTTACACTGACAACAAGGTAGTATTGGAGTATTATAGGGTCACAGAGTAGACCTTCAATGATCAATTATAGGTTTTAAATTTACCCTGGCTTTTAAAGGTATAGGGTACACTTTTTTCTTGTATATCTTTCTCCTTTTGTAGATGGATTTTGGAAACACAGTGGAACGACGTTTGCTGTCCTCCCTGCTGGATTATAGTTACGGGAAATTACCATGCTTCAAGGTCTCCCTCGGCTCTAGCCTTTTGAATAGAATTTTTTATAGCACCACCAATTGCTCCAGGCCTTAACGTTGCAACTACAGTAGAAGTTTTGTAGCTAATTCATCTTCTTGCCCATTAAGGAGAGAGAGGAGGTGGCCTTTCACTTAATTCGGCAGGTGGAGCAGACAGGCTAATAAAACATACTTTTTTCAGTTTCCCTTTCTTTTCTTTTATTTCCTGTTTCTCACATTCAGAATCTGAGGTTCGTTTTTTACACTTGTCCTCCTCTTCCTCATCTGAATCTGCCTCATCATGTTTGAAAACGCTCAAGAGCTGCTTTTATTAGCACCTACATTGACCAAAGACTGGAATTTTTGCTCCATGTTGGTTTTTTTTTAAATTTCTGCCAATTCTCTCCCATTCGTCTAACTCCATAATTCCTTGCTCCAGGAACCATGGACAAAACTGCTTTACTGCACTGAAGGGTGATTGATAAATTCTGATTACTAAATTTCACTCCCCCTCTTCATAATAAATGCCTTAAGAACTTTAAATAAGCAAAATGTCTGCTTTCACTTTGTCCCATTTTTACCCTGGTTCTCCCAAGCACTCAGATTTCCCACCAAGGTTCTTTAAGACATCCCTCCGTGTTCACATGCTCTGGCGTTCCCTCATCGGGGTCTATTGTTGCCCCACGTTGGGTGCCAGGAATGTTGGAGTGATCAGACCCAACACCAGGTCATAGGGGTGACAAAGTCCAGCGAAGTCAAAGGATTGAGAAAAAGACAGTTTGAGAGAGAAAGAGAGAAATGTGGGACACCAGAGGGCCATCGCTTTTGTAGAGACTGCGAAGCCCCCAGGCTCTGGGAGCCCACAGTATTTATTGGTAATCCAATAAAGAAACAGATGGTGAGAATGTGGAGGTCAAAAGGGCACGTTGCATTAAGCACATGATTTACAGCTGTGATGGCTTAGTATGTATATGGAACATGTTCTGCTACTTGAGATAATGGGAATAGGAGTCTAGGAGCCTAGGAGCAAGGAGCCAGCAAGTCTAGACACATTCCAGAGGACATTATGCAAGCCCTGCCTCAGTCTCCCTCCCAACACTCAGCTTTTTCCCAACAGCAATTGCACTAAGAGTTAGCACTAGAATGAGACAAATAAAGCAAGAAGGAAATGTGCAACCAAACCAGGAAAAAAAACAGTGAAAGTGAAATATCACAAATTGTATACTTCCTATCATTTTTTATTATAATAAGTTAAAGACTGTCATCGTATTTTTATCTGTGTAGTTTTGTAAACATACCTATTCTATAATATTAGATACAGCATAATCAGGTACAATCTATCTTCCCTATTTCATTTTATATATTAACTTGTTCATTTTTAATTTTTATATCTTCTTTATAGATATAAGTATTAAGAGAGAAGGGAATACATTATTTTGCTCTAATTACTGTAGAAGTGTGCCTGGTAGAAGAAGCAATTGTGAATGTTAGTCAAATATGCAAATAAATAAGGAAAATATCATGACTTTTGTGCTTAGGAGATTATGGTATTGTGTCAAGGTATAACGTTTCCAAGAACCTATATTTAAACAGCTAACAATAAACATAGTAACAATATAAACATATAAACAATATAAACATAGTATATTTTACTATATTTAAAATATAGTAAACTATATTTAAATAGCATCCTTTATTTAAATGTTTTTCTAACATAATAAGCAAACATAAAAAGAAGTTTCAAGATTACACAAGGTAGACATAGAAATGAAATTCAAATATTATAACAGTCCTTAATAAAATGGCAAAAAATTATGCTATTATTATGACACTTGTTTACTTTCAGACATAAGAAAACATATTTGACTTAATCTTTTAAGTGCATACTTGTGAAATAAAGCTAAATGTGTTAAGCTAGAAATATCATTAATCATTAAAATACATTTTATTAGCCTCTTTTAAAGACACTATCTGTTTCAAAGGACTTAGTGATATTTGGTGTTGCTTAGCAACATGAGCTTTGGAGCAATACAGACCTGGGTTCAGATTCAAGTCCTGCAATATTTATGTAACTTTGGAAAAAATATTAAACCTTAAATAGCTTTGATACAATTTTCTATAAAATAAAGATAATGTATAACTTTCTGAATAATATATGAGATTGTACACAAAAAAATATTTAGCATTTTGCTTATTTCATCACTATTGTTGTTATTACTATTATTAATAGCAAATTAATATTATTAATAGCAAAAGCTTTGAATTGAGTTTGTTAACATCTTATTTTATATGAAGAGTTCAAAAAGTTTTCCTGTGTTATCTGCCCTATCTGGAAAATGATACTTGGAATCTGGGGCTATGTGCTGTGTAAAAATTGACCTTATGAAGAGTGCGCATCATGTTTCTCCAAGTATTTGTTTATTCATTATTTTAACAAATAGCTTGAGCAATATCTGTATGTGAAAAGCTTGAAGTTATGAAAAATGCAATGAATTGAGGAAACAATAAAGAGTAGTAGCCTTAGCAAAGAAAGGCAAGTTAATGAGTGCTTGTAGTGTCTAAGATTCAGGAGCTGCCATATTTTGAAAATCTTGAATGTTAATAAGGATAAAATACAGAGGTGCACTAATGAGAACATTATGAGTGAGATCATATTAATCATGGATAACAAAATCATATTAGCAGAGTGAATATGTGAGAAAAGTAGAGATGTGATATCAAAGCAGAGATACCAAATTAAGGAAATCATCTCCTTTACTTTTTATTTATTAAATTACAAGATTTCTTCCTTTTTTTATCACTTTGGATTTATTTTTTCCCTATTTAAAATTGATACATAATAGCTGTACTCATTTATGTGGTACTTGTGATAATTTGATACAAGCATACAATGTGTAATGATCAAATCAGGGTAGTTGGCGTATCCATAACCTCAGACATTTATCACTTGTTTGTGTTGGAAACATTCTAAATGTTCTACTTTATCTATTTAAAAATATACAATACATTGTTGTTCACTATGGTCACCCTTCTATGCTATCAAACATTAGAACTTATTCCTTCTCTCTAACTGTATGTTTGTACCCATTAACCAATCTCTTTTCACCCCCCCTCACCCTTCCCAGCCTTTGGTAATTATCATTCTACTCTGTCCTTCCATGCGATCAATTTTTTAGCTCCCATATATTAGTGTGAGCACATGTGATGTTTGTTTTTCTGTGCCTGGCTTATTTCACTAAACATAATACTCTCCAGTTCCATCCCTGTTGCTGCAAATGCCAGTATTTCATTATTTTCTTATGGTGGAACAGTATTTCACTGTTTATATATACCACATTTTCTTTATTCATTCATCCATTGATGAACACTTAGATTACTTCCAAAGCTTAGCTATTGTAAACAGTGCTGCAACAAATATGAGAATGCAGATATCTCTTTGATATACTAATTTCCTTTCTTTGGGGTATATTTCCAGCAGTGGGATTGCTGGGTCATGTGGTATTTCTAATTCTGAACCTCCATACTGTTTTCCATAGAGGTTGTACTAATTTACATTCTTACCAACAATAGGCAAGCATTCTCCTTTCTCTGCATCCTCATTAGCATCTGTTATTTTTTCTCTTTTTGATAATAACCATTTTAAGTGGGATGAAATTTTATATATGTATGCGTGTGTGTGTGTGTGTATATATATACACACACCCACATATATATATATATATTTTTGAGATGGAGTCTCACTTTGTCACTCAGGCTGGAGTGCAGTGGTGTTATCTCAGCTCACTTCAACCTCTGCCTCCCAGGTTCAAGCGATTCTTCTGCCTCAGCCTCCAGCATTGCTGGGATTACAGGTACCCACCATCTTGGCTGGCTAATTTTTATATTTTTAGTAGAGACGGGTCTTACTTTTCACTAGATCCAGATCTTTAAAAACTCTAAGTAAGTATTTTCTATTCTCAGAAAGATGGATATGATACAACTTTGATGGATAAGACCCAGTAGAGACGGGGTTTCACCAGAAAAGACCCAGACTGGTCTTGAACTCCTGACCTCAGGTGATCCACCTGACTCAGCCTCCCAAAATGCTGGGATTACAGGTGTGAGCCACCATGCCCAGCCTGAAATATTTCATTTTGGTTTTGATTTGTATTTCCCTGATAATTAGTAATGTTGAGCATTTTTTCACATACCTGTTGGCCATTCGTATGTCTTCTTTAGGGAAATGTCAGATCTTTTGCCCATTTTTTAATAATTAGATTATTTGTGTTTATTGCTATTGTTTGAGTTATTTATTCTAGTTATTAAGCCATTACCACTTTTATTCAAGATAGTACTGGAGATACTTAGCCAGAGCAATTAGACAAGAAAAAAAAATAAAGTACATCCAAGTTGGAAAGAAAGAAATCAAATTGTCCTTGTTTGCAGACAACTCAATCTTATATTTAGAAAAAACTAAAAACCCTTTCCAAAAAAAATCCTTTTAGAACAGATAAATGAATTCAGTAAAGTTGCAGGATAAAAATTAACATGCAAAAATCAGTAGCATTTTTATATGCCAACAGTGAACAACCCGAAAAAAAAAATCCAGAAGGCAGTTTCCTTTACAATAGCTAAAAATTAAATCCCTAGGAAAAACAATAACCAAAGAAATGAAAGATAGAATTAAATTATAAAACATTGGTGAAAGAAACTGAAGAGGATAATGAAAAATAGAAAAAATATCTAATATTCATGGATTAGGAGAAGGATTAATGCTGTTAAAATGTTCATAATATTCAAAGTGATCTAGATTCAATGCAATCTCTATCAAATGACATTCTTCACAGAAATAGCGAAATTAATCCTAAATTTCCTATACAACCACAAGAAAACTCCAAATAGCAATCTTGAGCAAAAAGAATAAAGCTGGAGGTTTCACATTACCTGACTTCAAAACATACTACTAACCTATAGTAACCAAACCAGCATGATAGTGGAATGAAAAGAGACACGTAGACCAATGGAACAAAATAGAGAACCTGGAAATAAATTTATGGCTTTAAAGCCAACTCATTTTCAAGAAAGGCACCAGAAACTTACATTGGGGAAAGGAATATCTCTTCAATTAAAAAGCTAGTAAAACTAGATATCCATGTGCAAAAAAAAAAGAAATGAAACTAAACCTCTATCTCTCACAATAAACAAAATTAAATTGAAATGGATTAAAGCCTTAAATGTAAGACCCTGAAACTATAAAAGTGTTATAAGAAAACACTGGGGAAATGCTTCACAGCATTGATATGCACAAAGATTTCTTTAGAAGGACCTCAAAAGCACAGGCAACCAAAGCAAAAATTGATGATTGGGATTACGTCAAACTAAAAAGCTTCTGAACAGCAAAGGAAACAATTAACAAAGTGATACAGCTAACATAATGGAAACACATTTGCAAGCCATCTTCTATACTTCTTATGTAAATCCCCAGTTGTATCATATCCATCTTTCTGAGAATAGAAAATACTTACTTAGAGTTTTTAAAGATCTGGATCTAGTGAAAAGTAAATTATCACTCTAAATAGATAGTCATATATTTGTATATCTCAGGAAAACTTTTTTGAAAGAAAATTGATACTCACAATTTATAATTTTTTTTTTTTTTTGAGGTGGAGTTTCACTCTGTCATCCAGGCTGGAGTGGAGTGGTGTGATCTTGGCTCACTTCAACCTCCACCTCCCGGACTCAAGTGATTCTCCTGCCTCAGCCTCCTCAGTAGCTGGGACTACCGGGATGCACTACTACATCCTGCTAATTTTTATATTTTTAGCAGAGACAGGGTTTCACCATGTTGACCAGGCTGGTCTCAAACTCCTGACCTCAGGTGATCCATCTGCCTCAGCTTCCCAATGTGCTGGAATTAGAGGTGTGATCCACCATGCCCCATATGAAATGTTAAAATGTAACCTCATTAGCTCTGTATTTGAGGGTTAGACAATTGCTAATACTTATTGCACATAGTAGTTTTCTTTTTCCATTTTTTTTTTTTTTTTGAGACAGAGTCTTGCTCTGTCACCCAAGCTGGAGTTCAATGGAGCGATCTTGGCTCACTGCAACCTCTGCCTCCCGGGTTCAAGCAATTGCCCTGCCTCAGCCTCCCAAGTAGCTGGGATTACAGGCACCTGCCACCACGCCCAGCTAATTTTTTGTATTTTTAGTAGAGATGGGGTTTCACCATATTAGACAGGATGGTCTCAATCTCCTGACCTTGTGATCCACCTGCCTCGGCCTCCCAAGGTGCTGGGATTACAGGCATGAGCCACTTCATGGGGCCTTTTTTTTTTTTTTTTGAGACAAAGTCTTCCTGTTTTGTCCATGCTGAACTGCAGTGGCTAGATCATAGCTTATTACAGCCTTGAACTCCTGGACTCAGGTGACCTGCCTGAGTCCTCCAAGCAGCTGAGACTACAGGCATGCACTACTACACCCAGCAAATTGTTTTTTTGTTTTTGTAGAGATGGGATCTCACTATGTTGCCCAGGCTAGTCTCAAACTCTGGGCTCAGGCAATCCTGCTGCCTTGGCCTCCTGCAGTGCTGAGATTACAGTCGTGAGCCATTGCTCCTGGCTCCTATTTTTCAAAATGGAAAAACCAAAAAGCCCATTAGAAATTTCCTTTCAGAACATGTGAAAATACTCTTGACTCTTACAAATGGTAACCAGAATAAGTTATCCATCAAAGGAAGTTACTATGGTGAGTAAATTCCCCTCTTTCCCAGAGTTCTAAAGGAGTCTCAGAAGGGGAACTTCATGAGAAGATACTTGAGGAGTCTTTGTGTCTAGATTCAAGTAGTTTAAAGTAGATTATTTAAAGCTGAAGATTGATTGGAATCAGACAAAATTTAAAAGATGTTAGTTTAGGAATTGTGGACATAAGGTTAATGTCTTAAAGTGAGTCTTTATTGGTAAACTGTGGTTTGACTAGTAAGCTACTTGCTCCTGTGAACAAACGGTTTGATCTGTATTAATAGTTTGGAGGTTTCTACCCTTTTCCAAAAAAAAAAAGTGAAATTATTATTTTATACATTATCTTCCTGGTCAATGATTTCTTAGAATAATGATATATTCCTGTTGACCTATGTGGTCTTTGTTCTCAGTCTTGTTAACTAAAATATGTACATGAAGGTGATCTTTGTTCTTTGAGTCCATCCTTTTCATACTCATAAGTCTGTTCCCAGTCTTTTGTAATTTAAGGGCTCTAAAAGAAAAACGAACTTTAAATAATTTGAATGTGAAGCAATAAGAGTAAGCCTATAGTTAGTATGAAGGAAGAAGACCATTAATTTGTAATGAATGCTTGGATACATTCAGCAGTTTTATTAATAGCAGACTAATAAAAAATATTTTTACACACACACACAATGTAGTAGCACTTGTGAAAGTTCCCTGTCACTACAGCTGTTAATTATATTCTGCAACAAGACATAGTATTTCTCTTCGATAAAATGATAAAATGATTTGATTATAACCAACAATTATTTGGTAATAATCTTATCTTGTTAAAGTACAAACTACTTGTAATTTGGAAACAAATCCAGGAATTTAATTAGAAGTTGGAAGCCTTGGAGGGATATAAAAGGTTTACTGTTGCTAGAATATTGAACTAAAATGCAGGAATGTTTGGGATTTTATAATTTCAGGAGCAGGTTGGTGATAGAAATAGTTTCACTTAAAGCTGATTTTGTTTTTCATCTTGTTTCCTCTTCCTGTATTGCTACTATCTGTACACATGCAAATCACCCTATAATCAAAAAGAATTCCCCTCCATGTACTTCTTGTTGTAGATCACAGAGAAATGACACACAGCCCTTGCCTATCATTCACATACTTCAAGGTCCAAAGCTATTTCTGCATTTCTTCTATTATAAGTGATGCAGTTGGACCCTGTAGTCCACAAAATTTGCTGGGAAATTACATGATGAAAGTACCACATTGCTGTCATAATACAAAGTTTATTATCTTAATGCATTCTGCTTACTCAATCTTATTAAACAACAAGAATTGGCTGTGCTCAAAAAAACTTTCTAATAGTCTAATGACAAAAGTTTACCTCTTCTCTTCATATCCCAAACTTATAACACCTCCCCCTAGTTCCATACATGAAACTATTTCCACATCTAGAAACAGTTAATGTGTCCACGAAGTTGCGTATGTGTGGTCTGATATGTTAAAATTTGCTTCTTCACTCTTACCACACTTTCTTTTTTAAATATTTTTTCTTGCTTCCACTAGTGTAACACAGCCCTCCCTGTGCTTTGAAAGGAAGTTAAATTCTTCAAAATATGACACTACCTTTTAGAATATAATTTGCAAACTATATACTTATATACAGATACTCATGGTGAAATAAATTACAGATTGTGGTTTTAAACATCTCAGACTAGGCAGCAAGTGCATCAGATCGTCACTCTGGTTCTGTTATTTAGACAGAGACAATAGCAGATTTCTCACCAGTAGGATAAGAGCAGCTTCTACAGACACATGAATGCTAAGGAGGCAGCAACATTCTTATAAGTTTAAATGTATTTTTCATCTCTGATATACAGCAGTCTGGAAATCCTGTGACACTTTAATTATAATAATTATTATTATATGAAAATAGGGTTAGAGAAGAATTGTGTATTTGGCTAAGATGCTGGAATACAGGAGTGGACCTTTTGATTTAAAAAAAAAATACCCTTTGGCTGCTTGTTCTAGATAATTTGTATTAAATTTTGGTAGTTCTCTTCATTCCTGTTGAATGTGGCTAAAAGTATATGAGTCTTTAAAAACAAGAGTAGATCACCTAGTTTCCCAAAAGGCTAAAAACAAATTGGGGAAAGAGTACTTGCTGAGAGGGTGTAAAGGCTAATCCAGTTCTTCTTTCTGTTCCTCTTGAACTTTGAGCAAAACTAGAGGACCAAGGTTAGCTTTTTCTCTACCTGAGTGAAGTTAACAATGCAAAGACAAATTTGAATTACTCTTTGATCTTTGTGATCAACTCATATGATTACTGTGAACAGGAGAAATAATCAATACTAGGCAAGACAAGATCATAGTAACCAGAGGGCTTTTCACCTCCCCTACTCTTTAAGATCTTTGAGTCAAGCGTGACTCTTGAGAGACTGAAACGAAAAATGAGAGAGTGAAAGAGAAGGAGAAGGTGACTGGCCTCAATTTCTTTAATTAATTTGCTTACCGTGAAAACGAATTAAGTGGAAATGACTGACAAATGTTATTTGTGAATGCTTTAGATCTTGTTCATATGTTGTTGTTTTGTTCTAGTTTCTTTGCCCCTTAATGTCATGATTTCATGTGATTACTAATTGAATATCTGCACACTAAAAGCCCTACATCATAGAATCTTAAGATTACCAGGTTGCTGCTGTTGCTTGCTACTGTATATTTGCTGAGGATGATTTAAAAAAAATAAAATAAACACATTGGTCTATTAACACCTACTAATAGTTAGACTAAATATACATATTTGGGTTTATTAAAGGCATTTTAAATTTCTTCCTCTTTGAAAATACCAAGATTTATGGGAAGCATTCATTTGGGACATGGATTGGATAATAATATTTTACAAACTGAGTATCTTGATAGAAATGACTTCATAGTGCTTAAATTTATTTGGTAAGTCTAGCTACCTTAAAATATATGAAGTATCTGTAATTAAAGTAATGCATCTAAATATTTACAAAAAAATTATTAGCCAACACCTTAGTAGCAATTATTTAGCACTACTAAGATATTAAGTCTTGGTAAAAACTCTAAATAACCTGAATGATCTACTGAATTATGTAAAAATACAAAATGATAAGAAGCATAGATATAATTAATTTTTAATGTCACTTATTTAAATGTCTACATTTTTTTCTAATGTTTTATCCAAGCATCTCTCATTATCTGAGAAAAAGAATATTGTGCCTCTTTCATGTTAATTTATTGCCATCAGTCATCCATTTGAAATTGTGAAAGAAGTCAGCATAAAGAAGGCAAATTCTGGCTTCTTTCTTTCATGCTTCATGGACCCTGAAACTGTCCCGTCGTTGGTCATTCATTTCCCATGCCTCAGATCCTGCTTTTTAAGAGATGAATGAACTCATACTGACATAATTTATTCTCTCTGAGTCTCTATGTAAAACCATATACTCTCAAGTCAACAAAAGTACAGAACAACATTTTGCACTAATAATAACAACAGTAATATTATTTTTATTTTTAAGGAATTTATTAGAGGAAAAATGCCTGCACTAAAATATATATCCTTAGAAATTCTAGAATATCTTGATCTTTAACTCTGAAACATAAATTTCAACACAACTTTTTTACAAAGGTGGCAAATTTAAACTCAAAAAGTGTATTGTTATAAATAACACCCACAATTTTATGTTAAAGGCTCAGGGTTCAATATGCAAATGCACAACTTTAGGTTTCCAAAGATTATGCAACTTCTGCTAATCTGACACCACGGTAGCTTAGACTTAAATTTGAGGTTGCTAATAAGTAGGAGGTGACAAGGGATAAGATTTATTAAATCCTTCAGTTTCAGTTCCCCCATTATAAGATTCTTTGATATGGTGATTTTTAAGCATCATACAATGTACATTTAGGAGATAAATGCTATTCCTTCACATATCCATCATTAGACAAATGCCAAGGTTGATAGAAGGCCAGTATTTAAAACAGAGCAAAATAAAACAACACCAAGTTTTTGTTAGGTCATCAATGGATTAGGCAAAGAGAACACAAATTAAAATTGTCAATCTTACAAGCATTTGTTTGTAATACCTTCATTCATTTGAATTTCTAGGTAAATCAAATTTTATCTCTTAGCTTTATTCTTTTTACAAACATGTGTATGTAGTAGGGCAAGTTCTTTTTTCCAAAGAATAGTTTGAAAATATATTGTCTTCCCAATTGAATGTATTTTTTTTTGCTAGTTGTACTTTGCAAAATAATTTGTCTATGACCTTTTCCTTCCATGATGTGCATTTTTTATTTTCTGACAATACTTTAACAAAATCTTCAATATCTTACACAAATGGATTAACATGGACAGTAAGATAAGATAAAATAACATATCATAAAATGTTTATATCAGGTACCCCCTAAAGCACACATACACACATGTAAACATGTACATACACAAATACATACAGGTGCAAATGAGAATATACAACTTGCCACATTGGCTATGAATTTTTTCCAGTAATACCTCCAAAACTCAGAGATATCTGGACCATGATGTTGTAATCTGTAAATAAATTTGACTTTGTATGTCAGTGTCCCTCACTTATTTTAAAACCGTTTTAAATAATTTTAAATAACCATTTAAATAACAATTCTAATTTATCTTAAATATTTAAATATTTTAACTGTTTAAAAAGTTACAACATAAAACATTTATATGCTTTCCTAAAAATACTAATTTCACAACTGATATTCCAAATGATAATGCATACAAAATAACTGTTAGGGCATTAAGTTTAATGCACAAGAAGAATATTTTGATTTTACCTCCTCAGAAGTATGGACAGGATCAGGGACAAGGTGTCTGTGTAATATACATTTGCAAAATACTTCTTTGTATACTAATTTTCCAAATACTTTTAAAGATTTTATTATGTGCATTAGGGATTTTGTGTGTATGTATATATGTATACACACCCCATTTTCTACCTATATCTCTTCAAGGACACAAACAAACTTAACATTAATACCATGGGCATTTTAACATTCTGTATTCAGGTTCCCTTTTCTGTGAATCCTGCCATGAGCTGAACTACACGATTTTTTCTTAGATTCTAACTATAATTCGTTACACTCTTGTGATTTCTTTATAACACTTTTTTTCTTGATTTGCAGGAAACTCTTCAAAAGTAGACCATCAATCACTGAACATGCGCATGAAGAAATGACCTTCATGTCAATTTTTTGTTCTACATAATTTTCCTTTCCTTGGACAAATTCTTCAAGGTAGTAGTATTTTTTTCCAGCTTCTTGTTTCAAGTTTTTGCTATGAAATTAGAATTGGGGATAGCAGGATATTATATATGTATTTATACTTCTTCATATATATGTAATATGTGTGTATTATATATACATAAAATATGTATATATTTATATAAGCCTGAGCTATTAACTTCTTATTTTTTTCTTATTTGTACATTTTAGGTACAAATAAGCAAACAAAAGTATAAAGAATTTGTACGTTTTAGGTACAAATAAGCAAACAAAAGAATAAAGAATTTGTACGTTTTAGGTACAAATAAGCAAACAAAAGAATAAAGAATTTGTACGTTTTAGGTACAAATAAGCAAACAAAAGAATAAAGAATATATTATGTAATATATTATAATATATGTAATATAAAGAATATATTATGTAATATAATATATGTAATATAAAGAATATATTATGTAATAATAAGAAATATTATATATTATATAATAAAATATTTCTTATAATAAAATATTCATGTGTGTATTTCCTTTTGAATAATTTTGCTATTTTGAATAGTTAATTATATGATCTGGTTAGAGATACCTTAATTACTTTAAATCATAATTTTTCAAACTACTCTTATGAAGTGCAAAAAGTTATCAAACAAGGATGAAATTTTTATTTTTAAAATTTTCAACATGTGAGGAATAAGCTGAATGAAGCTGGACTAGACCCATTCTAATTGTGCAACACCCGTGGATTGGTTACATTAGACTGGATTATGCTTTAAATGTGAAGAACGTGCAGGTTTGTTACATAGGTATACATATGCCATGGTGATTTACTGCACTCATCAACCTGTCATCTAGGTTTTTTTTATTTTATTTATTTTTTATTTTATTTATTTATTTTTTTGAGACAGAGTCTTGCTCTGTTGCCAGGCTGGAGTTCATGGTGCAATCTCAGTTCACTGCAACTTCCACCTCTCCTGCCTCAGCCTTCCAAGTACTGGGACTACTGGTGCACACCACCATGCCTGGCTAATTTTTGTATTTTTACTAGTAGAAACGGGGTTTCAGCATGTTGGCCAGGATGGTCTTGATCTCCCAACCTCGTGATTTGCCCCCCTTAAGCCCCACATGCCTTAGGTGATGTTCCCTTCCCTGTGTCCATGTGTTCTCATTGTTCAACTCCCACTTATGAGTGAGAACATGTCGTGTTTGTTTTCTGTTCCTGTGTTAGTTGCTGAGAATGATGGTTTCCAGCTTCATCCATGTCTCTGTAAAGGACATGAACTCATTCTATTTTATGACTGCATAGTATTCCATGGCATATATGTGACACATTTTCTTTATCCAATCTATCATTATGGTTATTTGGGCTGGTTCCAAGTCTTTGCTATTGTGAATAGTGCTGCAATAAACATACATGTGCATGTGTTTTTTAATAGAATGATTTATAATCCTTTGGGTATATGTCCAGTAATGGGATTGCTGTGTCAAATGGTATTTCTAGTTCTAGAT
Organism: Hylobates moloch; assembly: GCF_009828535.3. Lineage (NCBI taxonomy): Eukaryota > Metazoa > Chordata > Mammalia > Primates > Hylobatidae > Hylobates > Hylobates moloch. The sequence goes on from NW_026652279.1 coordinate 125,954,206, forward strand.
CCTTGAGGAATCACCACACTGTCTTCCACAATGGTTGAACTAATTTCACTCCCACCAACAGTGTAAAAGCATTCCTATTTCTCCACATCCTCTCCAGCATCTGTTGTTTCTCAACTTTTTTGCCATTCTAACTAGCATGAGATGGTATCTCATGGTAGTTTTGATTTGCATTTCTCTAATGACCAGTGATGATGAGCTTTTTTTCATATGTTTCTTGGCCACATAAATGTCTTCTTTTGAAAAGTGTCTGTTCATATCCTTAGCCCGCTTATTGAAGGGGTCGTTTTTTCTTGTAAGCTTGAGTTTAAGCTCCTCATAGATTCTGGATATTAGATCTTTGTCAGATGGATAGATTGCAAAAATTTTCTCCCATTCTGTAGGTTGCCTGTTGACTCTGATAATAGTTTCTTTTGCCGTGCAGAAGCTCTTTAGTTTGATTAGATCGCATTTGTCAATTCTGGCTTTTGTTGCCATTGCTTTTGGTGTTTTGGTCATGAAGTCTTTGCACATGCCTATGTCCTGAATGGTATTGCCTAGGTTTTCTTCTAGGGATTTTGTGGTTTTAGGTTTCATGTTTAAGCCTTTAATTCATCTTGAGTTAATTTTTGTATAAGATATAAGGAAGGGGTCCAGCTTCAGTTTTCTGGATATGGCTAGCCAGTTTTCTCAGCACCATTTATTAGCTATGGAATCTTTTCCCCATTGCTTGTTTTTGTAAAGTTTGTCAAAAATGAGCTGGTTGTAGATGTGTCATGTGATTTCTGAGGCCTCTGTTCTGTTCCATTGGTCTATATATCTGTTTTGTTACCAGTACCATGCTGTTTTGGTTACTGTAGCCCTGTAGTGTAATTTGAAGTTAGGTAGCGTAATGCCTTCAGCTTTTTTTTTTTTTTTTTTTTTTTTGCTAGGATTGTCTTGGCTATACAGGCTCTTTTTCAGTTCCATATGAAATGTGAAGTTGTTTTTTTCTAGTACTGTGAAGAAAATCAATGGTAGCTTAATAGGAATAGCATTGAATCTATAAATTAGTTTGGACAGTATGGCTATTTTCACAATATTGATTCTTTTGATCCATGAGCATGGAATGTTTTTCCATTTGTTTGTGTCCTCTCTTATTTCCTTGAGTAGTGGTTTGTTCTTGGAGACCCACAAAGAGACTTAGACTCCCACACAATAATATTGGGAGACTTTCACACCCTACTGTGAATATTAGATCAATGAGATGGAAAATTAACAAGGATATCCAGGATTTGAACTCAGCTCTGAACCAAGCAGACCTCATAGACATCCACAGAGTTCTCCACCCCACCCCATGGAATATACATTCTTCTCTGCACCACATAGCACTTATTCTAACATCGACCACATAATTGGAAGTAAAACACTCCTCATCAAATGCAAAAGAATGGAAATCATAGCGGCCTCTCAGACCACAGTGCAAACAAATTAGAACTCAGGATTTAGAAACTAACTCAAAACCACACAACTACATGGAAACTGAACAACCTGCTCCTGAATGACTACTGGGTAAATAACAAATTAAGGTGGAAATAAATAAGTTATTTGAAACCAATGAAAACAAAAACACAATGTACCAGAATCTCTGGGAAACAGCTAAAGTCATGTCAAGAGGGAAATTTACAGCACTAAATGCCCACATCAGAAAGCAGGATAGATCTAAAGTCAACACCCTAACATCACAATTAAAAGAACTAGAGAAGCAAGAGCAAACAAATTCATAAGCTTGCAGAAGACAAGAAATAACTAAGATCAGAGCAGAACTGAAAGAGAGGGAGACACGAAAAACCCTTCAAAAAATCAGCGAATCCAGGAGCTGGTTTTTTGAAAAGATTAACAAAATAGATAGACTGCTAGCCAGGCTAAACAAGAAGAAAAGAGAGAAGAATCAAATAGACACAATAAAAAATGATAAAGGGGATAAAACCACTAACCCTACAGAAACACAAACTACTATCAGAGAATAATATAAACACTTCTATGCAAATAAACCAGAAAATCTAGGAGAAATAGATAAATTCCTGGTCACATACACCCTCCCAAGACTAAAACAGTAAGAAGTTGAATCCTTGAATAGACCAAAATCAAGTTCTAAAATTGAAGCAGTAATTAATAGCCTACCATCAAAAAAAGCCCAGAACCAGACAGATTCACAGCCAAATTCTACCGGAGGTACAAAGAGAAGCTGGTACCATTACTTCTGAAACTATTCCAAACAATAGAAAAAGAGGAACTCCTCCCTAACTCATTTTATGAGGCCAGCATCATCCTGATACCAAGAACTGGCAGAGACACAACAACACAAAAAAGAAAATTTCAGGCCATTATCCCTAATGAACATTGATGCGAAAATCCTCAATAAAATATTGGCAAACAGAATCCAGCAGCACATCAAAAAGCTTATCCACCACGATGAAGTCAGCTTCATCCCTGGGGTGCAAGGCTGGTTCAACATATGCAAATCAATAAATGTAATCCATCACATAAACAGAACCAATGACAAAAACCATATGATTATCTCAATAGATTCAGAAAAGGCCTTCAATAAAATTCAACACCGCTTCATGCTAAAAATACTCAAAAAATTAGATATTGATGGAACATATCTCAAAATGCTAAGAGCTATTTATGACAAACCCATAGCCAATATAATACTGAATGGGCAGAAGCTGGAAGCATTCCCTTTGAAAACTGGCACAAGACAAGGATCCCCTCTCTCAGCACTCCTATTCAACATAGTGTTGTATTGGAAGTTATGGCCAGGGCAATCAGGCAAGAGAAGGAAATAAAGGGTATTCAAATAGGAAGAAAGGAAATCAAGTTGTCTCTGTTTGCAGATGACATGATTGTATATTTAGAAAACCCCATTGTCTCAGCCCCAAATCTCCTTAAGCTGATAAACAACCTCAACAAAGTCTCGGGATACAAAATCAATGTGCAAAAATCACAATTCCTATACAACAATAATAGACAACAGAGGGCCAAATCATGAGTGAACTCCCATTCACAATTTCTACAAAGAGAATAAAGTACCTAGGAATACAACTTACATGGGATGTGAAGGACCTCTTCAAGAAGATCCAGTCAGCTTCTAATGTTTAAATTATTTAATCTTTTTTTACCTTTTGTCTGTATTTATCATTAAATTTATGTTTATAATTTTAATATTTAATCAATTGACTTTCATCTTTTCTTATTTTGTGTATGTCTTGTAAAATTATACCAGATAACTCAGAATTACAGAATTTATTTCCAAATATTTCAGTGAAGAAAATTAATATTTTGTAAATGTACTTTTGTTGTTGAAAAAAATAATATTTGTAAGTTGCAAAGAGTTTAAAGAATCATCTATGTTTTTTCTCATGTACACCATATGTTCATGGCCCTTTAAAAAAAAAAACTATTTTGCTTTGTTTCCTTGTGATAGTTTAAAAGAATTTGTAAAGAACCCTTTGGAGCTTACACAGTTTGATCATATTATTATCTGCTGTATTAATGCTTCTTTACAGCACAGCACAGCTACATCACATTATGTTCATTTATATAAAGTATAGATTCTTTTCTCAAATTTTGACTAAAGCTTTTCTCTATGGTTAACTTGAATAGTCAAGTCAATACTTTCGGAGTGTCTGTTGTGCTCAGAGCACTATGATACCTGCTGCAAGTACTAAGCCTAACTTGATTAGGTTAAAGTGATAAAACATTTATACATGCATTTGTTTAGTTGTTTTATAGCTCAAGAGAGTTCATTTTCAGAATTGCATAGTAAAATAGAATTATTTTCACAGAAATGGGTAAATCTCTCTTATCTGCATGGATTATGGCATATGCATAATTCTAAAAATTCATTTTAAACCATTTACATTTCAGTTTGGAATATTTAGTACTATTTGAAGCTGTAGAATAAATAATCATCTGATATATATTTTGCTTGAATTAAAGCTAGAATTGTCTGCCTTGTCTGGGAAAACTTATATTACAGACAAAGGCAAGGATGTTCTTTGTGTACTGAAGGAAGTCAACCTAGAGAATTAAAAATTCAGCATGAAAATTAGTAGGTATGTCCCCTTGTTTATGGTTTAATTGAAGAAAAGGCAAATTATTAACACAGCTGACTTGGATGCACTGATAATAATCAATGTTGCAATTATACTGGCTAGATGACAATTTATAGATTGCATTTCCTGATTTGCTATTTGCCATTATGTTTGTGCTATTTATCAAAAATCTTATTTTCACAAAGCTCTTGTATATATAAAAAAGCTATAGCCTGCCCTGTTTCTAAATCTAATCCTACAAAGTAATATACTTTCCAAAAACTTAACTGTTTTACATATTTATGAATTTCTCACAGGCCCCCTAAGGGATTCATTTCTCAATTGTGTCATAAGACACCACAGTATAATGCTTGGCTTATTTTCCCATCAAGTATTGTTCTACAGTTACACGGTGTTTTCTATTTGTTGTTGTCTAGAGCAAACTGAGGATGTAGCACTGACCCAGCCTGCTCAATGTGCAGGACTCATGCCTGCAAGCACTGGGACTCATAAGACTTATCACTGTGCATTTCTGTGTCATATCAGCAAGCTCATCTGCAGAAATACATTCTGACTGAGTAACCCTGAGGTAGACAATGCTTAATTCTCCATTTCAAAACCTTCCAGGAATGGAAAAATGATTCAGCTGGAAGGCATTCTCCCTGTCAGCACCCTATTATCCTAACACAGTGTTTTCTCTGTTACTGGTTTCAGTTATCCTTACACAGTTTGATAATCATTTTTGAAGCCAGCCTGGTGTATAACTTAGCACTGGTTCACAGTATGTTTATGATTGGTTTTAACATGATACCTATGGATTCGCATCTATCTTTTTGCCTACTTTGTCTATTCTCTAATTTTGAGAAAATATACTTCAAAGAATGTAATTGAAAAATATTGAAAATTAAAAGTATATGTTAAAATATTCTAAAGCTTATTTTAGTAATTACCAATTAGCAATTTATTGAAATTAACATATATGCACACATACGGACACACAAAGAGAGAGAGGGAGAGGTGCCATCAACAGTGTGTGTTTGAAAATATCATGTATAAGTGTCTGTAAGATATGATGTAATTATATTAAGAAAGCATATTAAGAAATTCAATCTTTCTTGGAAGTGAAATAATCAAATTTACCATTTAGTGTTCTACACTTCCATATATATTTATAAGATATTCTATGAAAACAAAATGTATATATATTTAATATAAAATAAAATCTTTATTGAAAAAATGTTTTTTTCATATTAGCTTAAAATGACAGCTATTTTGAAAAAAAAAAAAAAAAAGCCTAAAATTTCAGTAGGCTTAATATTAAGGTGGCTTTAAAATTATATTTTCTACATAAATCTAGGGAATATATTTTATATACTATAATATCATTACAAAAATATCAGCATTAATATTATATTTTCTTCTTTGTCTTCATGATAACGATTAATAACTTTAATACAAATATATTGAGTTGAATTATTTTTAATTTCATAATTTAATCAATGAATAAATATTTCTTTTTTGTACTGTATGTCAGATACTTTGTTAACATAATGCACTTTGTAATTTTAGAAAAATTGTATCAAAGTCATAAATACATTAGTGTTAACACTAATATATTTGCTCTTTTATTCTTTTCTAGTTGGATCTCTTTTTAGTATCTTTCAGGGATGAAACTGCTGAAAATCTGTTGTACACCATGCCAAAATGCTTTCAGGGTTCATATGTAATAATGGGCTTTAAAAATTGTCTTTGTGAAAGTTTATTTTTAGTCTTGATTATATATAGTTTTTTTCTATGTCATATATTTAGAACATTTTAATGTAAACATATTTAGAAAAAGATCTTTTCAGTTGATTTTATGTTTGATTTGAGAATTATGCCATGATGTGTGCATTTGAAGGATATTTGATTCGATAATATACATATGTTTCTATTTACGGATAAATTTTCCTTCTGACATGATTTGCATTTAAGTGAATTAAATTTTTATAATAATATATACATATGTATATGCACCTATATATCCATACATGCATAATTATTTATATTGTTTATAATCATAATCATGTCTATGTATATACATGCATATGTGCATGTATGTATGCATGCACATATGTTTGTGTGTGTTAGGACTGCCATAAACAAATTACCACATACTTCGTAGTGGTAAAAATCAAGTTTAGCCTAAAGCTCCCTCCTTACATATTTTAAGTTTGGCCTAAAGGTTTCTCTGTACATTGTGAACTATAACAAGTGAAGATGTAAACAGACCGTAGCCTATGCTTGTGCCAATCACTGAGTTTTGACCAATCAAATGTAGCCAACTGTTCAAACAGTGTTCAAATAAGCCATACAGCAAGCTGTAACCAATCTGGCTGTTTCTGTACCTCACTTCCGTTTTCTGTACTTCACTTTCCTTTTTTTGTTCATAAATCCTCTTCCACCATGTGGCTGTGCTGGAGTCTCTGAACATACTCTGGCTCGAGAGTCTGTCCCATTCGCGAATGATTCATTGCTCAACTAAGTGCTTTTAAATTTAATTCAGCTGAAGTTTTTCTTTTATCATACTTAGAAGGACAGTCCTGAAAGCTAGATGTCGGAAATCAAGGAGTCACCAAGGTTGATTTCTTCTTAAGTTTCTGAGGAAGAATCTGTCCCATGCCACTCTCTCTGCTTCTGGTGGCTGCTGACAATCTTTGGTGTTCCTTGGCTTCTCAACACCTTTTTCAATCTCTGCCTCTGTCTTCACATAGCATTCTCCCCTGTGTTTCTGTGTCTCTCCTTAAGAGGAGAGACAATACGATACAAGATCATGATATGATTAAGTAATATCCAGTAAACAGCCCACACTGATCTAATATGAGATCCCCATCTTAAATGAACTGGTTACTACAAAGTCCCTGTTTCCAAATAACATCACATTCACAATTACTGTGGACAGGATTTCAACAAATCTTTCCAGGAGACTTAGTTCAACCCACACTGTGTGTGTATACATAAGCATGTACACATGTATATGTACAACAATTCACTTTAATAATAAATAACAAGTTTTCATTTGTCTGTTGCAAAAGTATGTATCATCACAAACTGTTTTATTTACACTGCTTTAACTATTAAGTAAATACTAATTCAGTACTAAATTGGTTATGTCAGTGTTTCAGAGCATTATATCTTAAATAAATTTTGAATACAATCAATTAAAAAAATACACAGTATTTTAACATAAAATTGATGATGTAGAGAATTCTGCAATATTTGAAATTTTAGAGAATGCCAATTAATTGCAAACATTAGTTTTAAGACTAGGTGGATACCTAGCATTCATGTAATGTTAATCTCTAACTTTAGAAAATGTCAAATTATAATAAAAACTTATATTTTAAACATGAAAATAACATTATTCATGAATGCAGTAGACTAATAGGACTAAACAGAATGGCCTGAAAAAGCTCAGAAGTATCATCACCTGATTCAAAAGTAAAATAACTTACTTACAGGAGGGCAGGCATGGTGGCTCATGACTGTAATCCCAGCACTTTGGGAGGTTGAGTCTGGAGGATGGCTTGAGGGTCCAGCAGTTCAAGACCAGCTGGGCAACATAGTGAATCCCCATCTCTACAAAACAATACAAAAATTAGCCAGGTATGGTGGCATGCACCTGTAGTCCCAGCTACTTGGGAGGCTGAGGAAAGCAGATTGCTTGAGCCCAGGGAAATTGAAGCTGCAGTGAGCTCTGGTTGCACCACCGCACTTAAACATGGCTGACAGAGTGAGACCCTGTCTCAAAAAAAAAAAAAAAAAAAAGAAAAGAAAAAGAAAACATAAATAAATAACATAACTACATTTATAAAGTTAGGTTATAAAATAATAAAACATGCTTTATCTCTCTCCAAATCTCCACAAACAATATTTTTGTTTATATTCCAACATTAGTAAAAAGGGTGAAGAGTAACACTGAGAAGACCTACTCTTCTTGTTAATGTCTTTCTAGATATGATTTTTATTATGAAAAATTTTACATATACAACAATGTTGAAATAATTTTACAGTGAACACTAATACATCCATTATCTAGATTCTATGAATAATATTTACTACATTTGTTTAATCACATGTATATCAATTTGTCTTCTATCCATCTATCAACTTTGTTAATTTTTGATGCATTTCAAAATGAATTGTGAATCTTTGTGTATTTCCTCCAGTACATCTTTATGATAACATTAGTCAAAGGTCAGTATTTATTACTGTTTTCTTTAATTTGATATAAAGTTTTCATAAAATGTCATGCACAAATAGTAAATATATATTTAAGTTTTAAATACATTTACTCTTATTACCATATCTCTACAGGTGTATAACACTATCATCACCCTAGAAAAGTTCTTTCTATAAATAATATATAATTTATATAATATATAGAGTTCTTTATATATGATGGATTCGTTTCCTTATTAAATACATAATTTGTAAATATTTTCTCCCATTCTGCCTGTTGTCTTTTTTGCTTTTTTGATCCTGTGTTCATAATACAAACATTTTAAATTTGGATATAGTTCACCTTTTTTTCTTGTGTCACTTGTGCTTTTGGTGTCATATCTAAGAAACCATTGGCTAAATCAAGCCAATAAGATTCTTATAGTTTTGGCTCTTAAATTTATATCTGTCAACAATTTTGGTAATTTTTTGTGGCTGATAAGAGTTTGGAATCCAAGCGATGCTTTTGCATACAGTTATCTAGGTGTCCCAGCACTAGTTATTGAAAATATTCAATAAATTACTTTGGCTTCTTTGTTAAAAAGTCAAATGACCATAAATGTATGAATTAATATCTGGAAATCTTGACCTATCTGTGTATCTTTTCTTATACCATGCCACATTGTCATTATTAGTCTAGTTGTATAGTAAGTTTTGAAATAGGGAATTGGTGTCTTCCAAATTATTTATTCTTTTTCAAAATTATTTTGTGTATGTATTTGTATTTACATAGCAACTTTAGAATGATTTATGATTATGGAATATCTTGATTTCTTTAGATATTTTATTTCTTTCAACAGTATTTTGTGGTTTTTTTTTTTTTTTTTTGACCGAGTTTCGCTCTTGTTGCCCAGGCTGGAGTGCAGCGGCGCAATCTCGGCTCACAGCAACCTCTGCCTCCCGGGTTCAAGAGATTCTAATGCCTCAGCCTCCCAAATAGCTTGGATTACAGGCATGCGACAACACACCCAGCTAATTTTGTATTTTTAGTAGAGATGGGGTTTCTCCATGTTGGTCAGAGTGGTCTCAAATTCCGAACCTCAGGTGATCCACCCACCTCGACCTCCCCAAGTGCTGGGATTAGAGGCGTGAGCCACCATGCTCGGCCCCTAGTTTGTGGATTTTAACACCTGGATTTAATTTTCTGGATTTGGCAACGCTATTGGGAGAGAATATGAAAAAAGTGTGACCAACTATTTAAAAAGTATAAATAGGCCTGGCACGGTGGCTCACGCCTGGTGGATCACAAAGTCAAGAGATCAAGACCATCCTGGCTAACACGGTGAAACCCTGTCTCTACTAAAAATACAAAAATTGGCTGAGCATGGTGGTGGGTGCCTGTAGTCCCAGCTACTTGGGAGGCTGAGGCAGGAGAATGGCGTGAACCTGGGAGGCGGAGCTTGCAGTGAACCAAGATAACGCCACTGCACTCCAGCCTGGACGACAGAGCGAGACTCTGTCTCAAAAAAAAAAAAAAAAAAAAGTGTAAATACTGATAGTTTGTACCTAGATTCTAAACTCACTTTTGCAACTTACCTACGAGTCTTTTAGCTTCACTTTGCTCCCTTTACATCTCCAGCAAATGAGGAAGATAATGCCTGACCTCACTTCCTTTACAGGAACGTTGTTAGAATAAATGAGGCAATGTACACATAAACACAGAGCATACTGGAAGACAAATAATCTATAAAACTGTACAATCATCATTATTATTATTATATTATAGACAGAATTTCTGAAAAGTCAGCAAGGTGAATATATTGTAGCAATTTCCTACAAAGGAGAAAATAAAAATATCATTACAATATGGATTTAATGGCTTTGTCTTTCATTTTATTCAGCACAGCATAAGAATATAGATGTACCTTCTCTGGATTATTATAAAGGTGCATTGTTTTCTATTTCATGGTACCTTTATGCCTTTAATCAGAATCTAACAATATGTATGTTATTGCACATACATTTATTACATTTCTAAAAATCACTAAAGACTAATTAGTCATAGGTGCCAGATTTTTTTAATTATATATTTTCACTATATATGTGTATGTACACACATGTATATAGCGTGCATCTTTGTGCATCAGTTTTTCAGTGTACACTTTAACCCTAGGAATACTATATGATGGTTCATATGCTTAATACAAATATCAGTGTCTTAGTTTTTTACAACTTAAGTTCCAATGACTTCTTTGTATAAGGAAGAGATTAGATACAATTTAGTGTTTTCATTTTAAACAATACATTTTGGAATAAACAATGGATAACTATTTATGAACAAGTCGGTCACTTTCTGTAGGATTCTTTATTTGATATATTATGGAGTTAGGCACAATTATGATTAAGCTCTGTCCACATTCCAATATCTTTGAAATTTGCAGAGTATTTAAGGTACAGAGGAGAATGAAGAAAAAGACAATTCTAGGATCAAGTTATAGAGTATAACTGATAAATATATGTTTCAAAGAAAATCTTGCAAGTAGAGCAATTTTCAAACTTTAGTTTTCTAAAGTATTTAAATTATGTAATACTGCTACCTAAATATCTGTTTTAGGTTTCCTTTAATTTTTTAAATAATTTCTACAAAATATTAAGTTTAGCATGCAGCTCATGAAATAAAACATATATTTTATAATAAGGCCAGAAACAGGTAATATTCCTTAAAACAAATTAACTATGAGTGAGTAGTTTTATCTCAGCATATATTTAATTAAAAATACTCTAATGAATTTTCATTATGGTTGAAATTATTTTCTTTTAATTGTTGTTATCTAATTTATTTTTTGTCTGCTTTTTTAAAAATAGAACTCATATTAAATACAGCTGACTCTTGAATGCCATACATTGGAATGTGTAAGTTCTGACTTAATTTACAGATTTTCTTCCTTAAAAGTTATACCAATTGTTTCAGCCTCTCCTAACTCCCCTTTCAACTCCTCCACCTCTTCTATATCTGCCACCCCTGAGACAGCAAGACCAACCCCTACTATTTCTCCTACTCCAGCACCTACTCTAAAATTAAGACTTATGATAATCCACTTCCACTTAATAAATGATAAATGTGTTTTATCTCTTGACTATCTTAATAACATTTTATTTTCTCTAGCTTATTTAATTGTAAGAATACAGTATACTGAACTGATAAGAACAGATACTACACTTGATCTTAGCCAAAAGACGAAGGATATGAACAGACACTTCTCAAAAGAAGACATTTGTGTGGACAAAAAACATACGAAAAATAGATCATCAATGGTCATTAGACAAATGCAAATCAAAACCACAATGAGATACCATCTCACACCAGTTAGAATGGCAATTATTAAAAAGTCAGGAAATGTGCTGTGTTGATTTGCTGCACCCATTAACTCGTCATTTAGCATTAGGTATATCTCCTAATGCTGTCCCTCCCCCCTCCCCCCAACCCACAACAGTCCCCGGAGTGTGATGTTCCCCTTCCTGTGTCCATGAGTTCTCATTGTTCAATTCCCACCTATTGAGTGAGAACATGCGGTGTTTGGTTTTTTTGTCCTTGCGATAGTTTACTGAGAATGATGTTTTCCAGTTTCATCCATGTCCCTACAAAGGACATGAACTCATCATTTTTTATGGCTGCATAGTATTCCATGGTGTATATGTGCCACATTTTCTTAATCCAGTCTATCATTGTTGGACATTTGGGTTGGTTCCAAGTCTTTGCTATTGTGAATAGTGCCGCAACAAACATATGTGTGCATGTGTCTTTATAGCAGCATGAGTTATAGTCCTTTGGGTATATACCCAGTAATGGGATGGCTGGGTCAAATGGTATTTCTAGTTCTAGATCCCTGAGGAATTGCCACACTGACTTCCACAATGGTTGAACTAGTTTACAGTCCTACCAACAGTGTAAAAGTGTTCCTATTTCTCCACATCCTCTCCAGCACCTGTTGTTTCCTGTCTTTTTAATGATGGCCATTCTAACTGGTGTGAGATGGTATCTCATTCTGGTTTTGATTTGCATTTCTCTGATGGCCAGTGATGATGAGCATTTTTTCATGTGTTTTTTGGCTGCATAAATGTCTTCTTTTGAGAAGTGTCTGTTCATGTCCTTTGCCCACTTTTTGATGGGGTTGTTTGTTTTTTTCTTGTAAATTTGTTTGAGTTCATTGTAGATTCTGGATATTAGCCCTTTGTCAGATGAGTAGATTGTGAAAATTTTCTCCCATTCTGTAGGTTGCCTGTTCACTCTGATGGTAGTTTCTTTTGCTATGCAGAAGCTCTTTAGTTTAATTAGATCCCATTTGTCAATTTTGGCTTTTGTTGCCATTGCTTTTGGTGTTTTAGACATGAAGTCCTTGCCTATGCCTATTTCCTGAATGGTATTGCCTAGGCTTTCTTCTAGAGTTTTTATGGTTTTAGGTCTAACATGTAAGTCTTTAATCCATCTTGAATTAATGTTTGTATAAGGTGTAAGGAAGGGATCCAGTTTCAGCTTTCTACATATGGCTAGCCAGTTTTCCCAGCACCATTTATTAAATAGGGAATCCTTTCCCCATTGCTTGTTTTTGTCAGGTTTGTCAAAGATCCGATAGTTGTAGATATGTGGCATTATTTCTGAGGGCTCTGTACTGTTCCATTGATCTATGTCTCTGTTGTGGTACCAGTACCATGCTGTTTTGGTTACTGTAGCCTTGTAGTATGTGCAACAAACCTGCACATTGTGCACATGTACCCTAAAACCTGAAGTATGATTAAAAATAAATAAATAAATAAATAAAATAAAAAGTCAGGAAATGACAGATGCTGGTGAGGCGGTGGAAAAACAGGAACACTATTACACTGTTGGTGGGAGTGTAAATTAGTTCAATCATTGTGGAAGACAGTGCGATGATTCCTTAGGGATCTAGAACTAGAAATACCATTTGACCCAGCAATCCCATTACTGGGTATATACCCAAAGGATTATAAATCATTCTATTATAAAAACACATGCACACATATGTTTACTGCAGCACTATTTACAATAGCAAAGACTTAGAACTAATCCAAATGCCCATCAGTGATAGACTGGATTAAAAAAATGTAATACATATACACCATGGAATACTATGCAGTCATAAAAAAGAATGAGTTCATGTTCTTCGCAGGGACATGGATGAAGCTGCAAACTAACACAAGAACAGAAAAACCAAACATCACATGTTCTCACTTATAAGTGGGAGTTGAGCAGTGAGAACACATGGACACAGGGAGGGGAACATCACACACTGGCGCCTGTCAATGGGTCAGGGGCAAGGGGAAGGAGAGCATTAGGACAAATACCTCATACATTCAGGGCTTAATACCTAGAGGATGGATTGATAGGTGCAGCAAACCACCACACCCCGTGCATACCTATGTAACAAACCTGCACGTTCTGCACATGTATCCTAGAACTTAAAAAAAAAGAATACAGTATGTATTTCCTATAATATACAAAATATATGCTAATTGCTGGTTTTTTGTAAGACTTCCAGGCAAAAGTAGTTATTAGTAGTTAAGTTTTCTAGGAGTCAAAAGTTAAATGTTGCACAGTGTTTTGGTGCCACTAAGTTCACATTGTTCAAGGGTTAACTGTGTATTATAATGACAGTCTCATATACTTAGAGAAATTGCAATCTGTTTCCTTATAAGTATTATAATTGCTTGATAAACCAAATGGAGCTTTGGCTTTGTTATAGATTATAAATTTATTTTCCCCAAGCCTTTAAAGCCAACTGTATTATTTTGTTTTCAAGCACAAAGGCATTTAATAGTTTGAAGCTAATGTGTCATATTTGGCTCCCCTTGTCATAGTCCATCCATCATGTTCCTTTCAGTAAGACATAATCTGATTTTCGGTGATGAACATGATTTGAGATACAAGAGCCCCATCTTATGTAAAATGTCAAAGATAACCAAAGTACAGTGAATATTTTGAGACTGACAACAAACAAAAATCCTTTGTCATGGAGTAATTAAAATATGCAATAGAAAAAAGCCTTTATTTTCCTCATACTGTTTGTTCTCAGTTTTATTTATAAATAAATGTATATGTTAAAAAAGAAAAATTTGCAATAAGGCCATTGAATGTTATGTGGAATAATGGCTGCAGCTATATCCACAAAATTCTTCGACAGGTACAGAAACGTTTTTAAAGCCAAGGCATTTTGCTTAATAGTGAATACATTTGTATTTACATGTAAACAATGTTTGTCCTGCTGGTAAGTGCTTCAATAAGCTATAAACTTCATTTCATATCCTCTTTATTTTATGGCAATTTCCAAAGGCTCTCCAACCATATGGTTTCAGAAAATTTTATTAAAAACCTTTTGTCTCTACCTTCAAACACTACCATTTTTGCCATTGTTACTACTTCTTATTCGCTTTCGCTCTTCTTGATGCGTAAATTTCATTGTTACTTATTAAAATATTCATGTAAACAACACTAAACAAATTTTAGTACTTCTTAATCATTTATTAAGAGAATTGATATTACTGAATTCAGAATAAGGGGAGAAACCAAAAATAGAAAAAATAAAATATCATGGACTTGAATTTTTCTATCAATATCTTATTTTTTCTTTTAGTTAACATGTTGAAGATAAAAGATCACTGCTTCCATGGAACATAGTGTTCATTAATTTTTATTTCTGTCTCATTCATTAAGCATGCTAGAGCAAAGTACCATCGACTGGGGATCTTATAAACAACCAAAATTTATTTTTTCACATTTATGGCATCTGAGAAGTTTAAGATTAAGGCACTGGCAGATTCAGTGTCTGGTGAAGGTCTGTCTTCTGGTTTGTACATGGCCCCTTCTAGCTTTGTTCTCACATGGTAGAAGGGAAGAATTCTGATCTTTTTTCCATTTACAAGGGTTCCACTCTCACAACTAGGTCGTGAGAGAGGAACCCTCATGAATGGGACCTCCAAAGTCCTCACCTCCCAATATCATCTCTTTCAGGGGTTAGGTTTTATCATATGAGTTTTTAGGGGGGACACAAGCATTCAGTCTATTAAAAATACCTTTATTTTCTTAACTTAAGATTCGAAGTAAAGTTATAGATAACTGTATTCCTTTCCTCACTGTGCCCAATAATTTTAACAAAATTGTAGGTAAATTAAAAAATGAATGAAAATCATAATAAATAATTAATTGTCTTGGCAGCAATAAGATGCTATAAATAATAATAACCACTGAGATTAAAATGACAATGTACTGCAACAATTTACTGTTTAATACATGTAGTCATGACAAACATAATAGTCAGAAGTCCATATTTTATTTATTATTATTTTTCTTTCTTTATGTTGCCACTATAGACATAAGCATATGGAAGCAATTTTAAAAAATAATAGACTTTATTTCTTAGAAAAATCTTAGATATAATAAAATATTTATCAGACAGTGAGGAGAATTTCCCTTACACTCCTTCTCTACCCGACGCTTCCCATATCATTTACGTCTTGTTCTTATGTGGTACATTTGTCACAATTGACAAGCCAATATTAACACATATTAATAACTAATTATATGGCTTACATTAGGGTTTACTTTTTTTTTTTTTTTTTTTTGAGACAGAGTCTTCCTCTGTGACCCAGGCTGGAGTGTAGTGGTACAATCTCAGCTCACTGCAATCTCCACCTCCCAGGTTCAAGAGATTCTCCTGCCTCAGCCTCCTGAGCAGCTGGGACTACAGGCACATACCACCACACAGGGCTAATTTTTTGTATTTTTAGTAGAGATGGGGTTTCACTGTGTTAGCCAGGATGATCTCGATCTCCTGACCTCGTGATCTGCCGGCCTCAGCCTCTCAAAGTTCTGGGATTATAGGCGTGATCCACCATGCCAGGCCAGGTTTACTTTCTATGTTGTAGAGTGATCTGAGTTTTTTCAAATGCATAATGCTATATCTACACCATGAATATATCATTCAGAATAGTTTCACTGTCTTGTAAAATTCCATGCACCTCTACTCATCACTTCTACTTTGTCAATGAACCCAGAACAACCATTGAACTTTTTAGTTAGTATAGTTGTGCCTTTCCCAGAATGCATATATTGGGAATCCTACAGTAAATAGCCTTTCTAGACTGGCTTCTTTCACTTACCAATATTTATTTAAGTGGCTTAGTAGTTTATTTCTTTTTGTTATTAAATAATGTTTTATTATTTGAATGTATCACAGTTTATTCACATGTTGACGGACATCTTGGTCACTCTGATAATTGGCAATTATATATAAATAAATTGCTGCAAGTTTTTCTATAAATATAAGTTTTCAACTCACTTGGGTATGCACCCAGGAGCATAGATTCTAGATCGTATGGTAAAATTACGTTTATTTTTTAAAGAAATTGCCACAAGTCTTCCAAAGTGGCTGTAGCATTTTACATTCCCACCAGCAATGAATAAGTGCTCCTGAAGCTCCACATTTTCACCAGCTTTTTGTTCTGTCAGTGTTTTGGATTTTAGCTATTCTGATATGTATGTAATGGTAAACTTTTGTTGTTTTTAATTTGTAATCCTCTTACATCATAAGATGGTGAGCATTTTATTTAATGCTTATTTGCCATCTATATATCTTCTCTGTTGAGGTGTCTCTTCAGATCTTTTACCTACTTTTTTGTTTTTATTTTTAATTTATTTGCAGTGTTTACTTTAGATTCAGGGGCTACATGTGCAGCTTTGTTAAAAGGATATTTTTTGTGATGCTGAGATTTGCGCTTCTATTGATCCTGCCACCCAGATGGTGTACAGAAGCACCCAACAGAAGTTTTTCAGCCCTTCCCTCTCTTTCTGTTCTTGGAGTCCCTAGAGTCTGTTGTTCCTGTCTTTGTGTCTGTGTGTACCCGAGGTTTATCTCCCACTTATAAGTGAGAATATTTTATGTTTGGCTTTCTGTTTTTGTGTTAATTTGTTTGAAATAATGCCCTCCAGCTGTATCCGTGTTGCTGCAAAGGATGTGATTTTGTTTTTTTTTATAGTCGTGTAGTATTCCGTGGTGTATACATACCACATTTTCTTTATCCAACCCATCATTGATGAGCACCTAGATTGATTCCATGTCTTTGCTATTGTGAATAGTGCTGCAGTAAACATATGAATACAGGTATCTTTTTGGTAGAATGGCTTATTTTCCTGTGGGTATATACCAAGTAATGGGATTGCTGGGTTGAATGGTAGTTCTATGTTAGAAGTTCATATTAAAGCTCATATATAAAGTTCATATTAAAATTAAATGTGTGTTTCTATTTCTCTGTAGCCTTGCCAACGTCTGCTCTTGTTTTGTTTTTAATACTAGCCATTCGGACTTATGTTAGATAATATCCAATCATAGTTTTGATTTGCATTCCTGTGATGATTAGAGATGTTGAGCATGTTTTTATATGTTTATTGGTTGCTTGTATGTCTTCTATTGAGAAGTGTTTGTTCATGTCCTTTGCTCACTTTTGTGTTGTTGTTGCTGCTGTTGATTTGCTAAAGTTCCTTATAGACCCTGGATAATAGACCTTTGTTGAAAGTATAGTGTGCAAATATTTTCTTCCATTGTGTAGGTTGTCTGTTTATGCTGTTGTTAGTTTCTTTTGCTTTGCAGAAACTCCTTAATTTAATGAGGCCCCACTTGTCAATTTTTGTTTTCGTTGAGCTTTCTTTTGTGGACTAAGTCATACGTTCTTTGTCCAAAAGGGTATTTCCTAGGTTTTCTTTTAGGATTTTTACAGTTTGACGTCTTAAATTTATGGCTTTGATCCATCTTAAGTTAATGTTTTCATATGGTGAT
Organism: Hylobates moloch; assembly: GCF_009828535.3. Classification (NCBI taxonomy): domain Eukaryota; kingdom Metazoa; phylum Chordata; class Mammalia; order Primates; family Hylobatidae; genus Hylobates; species Hylobates moloch. Next base: position 125,972,309 of record NW_026652279.1, read on the forward strand.
AGGTAGTGGTGCAGTTTCATTCTTCTGCATATGGTTAACCAACTTTCCCAGCACCGTTTATTGAATAGGAAGTCCTTTCTCCATTGCTAATTTTTGTCAACTTTGTGGAAGATAAGTTGATTGAACGTGTGTGGCTTTATTTCTTGGTTCTCTATTCTGTTCCATTGATCTACATTGTCTATTTTTGTACCAATACCATGATATTTTGGTAACTGTCATTTTGTAATATAGTTTTAAGTCAGGTACTATAATGCCTCTGGCTTTGTTCTTTTTGCTTAGAATTGTTTTGGCTATTTGGGCTCTTTTTTGGTTCCATATAAATTTCAGAATAGTTTTTTTTCTAATTATGTAAAAAATGTTTTTGGTAATTTGATAGAAATAACATTGAACCTATAGATTGCTTTGGATAGTATGAACATTCTAACTACGTTTATTCTTCTAATCCATGAGCTTGAATTTTTTTTTTCATTTGTGACATCTATGCTTTCTTTCATCACTGTTTTGTAGTTCTCCTGATAGCAATATTTCACCTCTTTTGTCAGATGTGTTCCTAGGTATTTTATCATTTTGTATTTTTTGTCCACTTTTTAATTAGGTTGTTGTATATTTTAGATATGACTACTTTATCAGACATGTGTTTTGCAAATATTTTATCTCAGTTGTGACTTGTATTTTCATTCCCTTAACACTATCTTTCACAGAGCAGAAGTGTTTACAATTTTAATGAAGTCCAACTTGTCTTTTTTTTTTATGGATCTTGCTTTTGTGTTATATCTAAACACTCATTACCAAACCTAAGGTTACATAGATTTTCTCACATTCTATCTTTAAGAAAGTTGAGAGATTTGCATTTACATTTAGGTTTATAATCTATTTTGAGTTAGTTTTTACAAAAGATATAAGATCTGTGTTTATATTCTTTTTTTTTTTTTTTTTTTGCATGTGAACATTTAATTTTTTCAGCACCAATTGTCAGATTTCCATTTCTCCTCTGGCAAAGATATGTTGACTGTTCTAGTGTGGGTGTCATTTTGGGCTCATTTTTCTATTCCATTGGTCTTTTTGTGTATACTTTTGTTAAGACAACTCTGTTTTTATTACTATAGCTGAATAGCAAGTCTTGAAGTCTTACTAGTCAGTCATGTAGTATCACTTCTCTGACTTTGTTATTTTTCTCCAAAATTATGTTGGTAATTTAGAGTCCTTCGTTTCTTTGTATAAACTTTAAAATAGTTTGTTGATATACACAAAGTAAATTGCTGATATTTTTGTTGAGATTGAATTGCATGTATAGATACAATTGGGGAGAAGGACATCTTAAACAATATTTACTCTTTAAATTCATGAGCATGAAATATCTCCATTCATTTAGAGCTTTGATTTATTGTATTACGGTTGTGTAGATTTCCCCATATACATCCTGTAAATATTTTGTTACATTTCTTCCTCCTTCTCTTCTTCCATCTCCTTTTCTTTCACCTTCTTGTTCTTTCTTCTTTTTAGAGATAACAAAAACTGTGCTGTATCTTTTATTTCAGTTTCCAACTCCTCAAAAGCAATTGGCATTGAATATTACACATGTATCCTATGCCTTTATTATAATTATTGTGTCTAAAAATATTTTTTCTGATTTCTTTGAAATTTTTAAATATATGTTAAAATGAATTCAATATTACCTGAGAAGGAATCCGTACTTCTATACTTCAGTCCTTGTGGACAAACCATAACCTAGCTTAATAGGTAGACAAGATTGAAAACTAACTTAGGAGTATGTGCCTGTAACAATAACTGAGACTTGGTCAGTCCCAGCAGCCATACTTCAACCATTCATATACTGCTGAATGTTCAAACTGTGTCCAGATAAGGTAAACTCTGAGCTGTAATCAATTCAGCTGTTCTGGACCTCACTTTTTATTTTTGTACATCACTTCTTTTTTTGTCTATAAACTTGTGACCATAAGGCATCCCTTGAGTCTCTCTCTGGATTTTTTATGATTTTGGGGTCAACTCAATTTATTTATTGTTCATTGCTCAATTAAACTCCTTTAAATTTAATTCTGCTGAAGTTTTTCCTTCATTAGATGATGTCAGAAGTGGGATCCAAAGTAGAGGTTCTAATGACTGCCAGGAACACTGAGTGACCAAACAAGGTACCTGCTGGACTCACTTGCGTCTGCTGATCTTTCAGGGCAGCTGGGGATTGTGGTAAGTTTTCTCTAGGATTCTGAAACTCCATGGATTTGTGCTTTGAGCTCTCTGAGTTTCTTTGAGCAAATTTATTTTCCACACTGGGTTTGGGAGTTGTGACAGAAACTGGACTGGGTCCAGAATTGGATTAGATCTGGTAATTGACTGGGTTGGATCCAGTTAGAGGTCTCTTACATCTGACTGGGTCAGACAGAAATTGACAGTAAATGGTAATATTGCAAGAATTGTAAAATTTGGCTTTTGGAAATTCTCAGGGATTTTTGTTTTCTACCCCTTTGTTTCATTTTTCTTGCATGCTTAGGTAGGAAAAAAAAAATCATTGACAAGGGAAAGGAAACCCAAGAGAAAGACACTACCTTAGGTAAAAATGGGATCTTTAATTTCTGAAGAACTGAGTTCTTTCTGGCTTATATGTACATAAATGTTAGGCCCCAGAGGCAGCAAAGTCTTACAGAAATGGCAAAATCTTACTAAAGATAACTTGCAGTGGAATGTTCTGAATGAACAGCAACACACTGATGTACATTTAAAAATGAGGGCTCCCAAATTAGTCTCATCTAGAGATGCCTATTGATGTGGAGAAGTTTCTAAAAAAAAATTTCAGTGTTTTTATTTAAAGACTACAAAAGGCAAATAAAAAGCTTAAGTGACTAATTGATTAAAAAAAATCTGTCTTGTACTTTTTGCTGATGGAAATGGGTGATGGGATTAGGCATGCACAGGATCATGGGATACAGGAAACATTTTTCTTCTTGAAGGAGGAGCTAGAGAGCTGATGGGACTGCTTGAAAGTCCCTTCGTGACTGAAAAGTGGTCACCTGAATTTTTGATTCAATATCTCTGCAATGGGTGGATCATTCTCTGGCTTCCCTGAGCTTCTTGCCTTCCCCACCCTACCTCAGGTAATGCTATTCTTGCTGTCTCACTCTGTGCAAACTGGTTGTGGGAATGATAAAAATTACTATCTCTTGCAAAGGTTTAATTAATGATAAAAGGATTCATGAAGCTAGTCTTAAGGTGTACTGAATCTAGTGTATTTTGTGCTATGAATTTGTCTTTCTGTGTCATTCTGTCACAAAGAGGGGTACCTTAGGATAGAACATGGGCTTAGGACCCCATAAGATTGCTGTTTAAGACAGCCCAGCAAGCTGGTCAGTTACAAACTTTGCTGCAGGTTCCCAACACAAACAAAAAACTGGATGAGGTCCCTATCTTGATTTTTGTCCTTGGGAGCTTGAACATGTAACCATGTGGTGGTACTTTCTTTTGGTCTCCACCATCTAGGGAACAGGAGTTTTGGGGTTCATGTTATAGTTAGCTCTAAAAATTATCTTGAGTAGTTAAAAGCCATTGCAAGTTCAAAATTGACTACTCTAGACTCAACTCCTTCTGGGAAAAGCAATGGAAACTGCCCAAATGCTATAGCTCACCAGCTAAGGTTTTGTCATTTTATCATTATAAATGTCATTTTATCATCATAAAGCCTGGTTCAATCTTGGCTTAGGGAATGAGTACTTCCTGGTTAATATCTTTGTGACCTTTACCATTTGTTTCTTCTCTTCCCTTCCATGAACACTTCTTGTTTCCTTTATTAAGTTTTCCCTACCTTGAGCTACCTTGAAAGACTCTAGATTTTGTAAAATCTGCTTACCACCTCTTTAAAAATACCTCATACACTCATAGTTACTTCATAACCTTAGTTGAGGCTTGTTGGTTTCACTTATTAGGTTACATTTGGTGAAGTTTAAAAGCCCAAAATATTGGCTGTTTGGCCTGGCAAAAGTATCATAATAAAAAATTTAAAAGGACTTGTTTTAGAGAGCATTACGGTTAAAAGTCAGCTTAATTAAAAGTGGATATCCAAGCTATAGGTATATTTAAAAGGCCTTCACGTTTTGTTCTCTTTTTGGACCTTGTTTTTCTGGGAAAAAGTTTTTATTTCTTCTTGTTGACTGAATTATTTTTCTCCATTTTGTCTTGCCACTCTGAATGCACACATGAGTGGCCCTAAGATAACTTTTAATAGCCTGGAAGTCTTTGGGAAAAACAGAGAAGGCACCACAGACCAAGATTTGAGAAAAAAACTATGTTTTGCTCATGAAACTCCAGGAATTGAAAGTGAATAAGTTCCTCTCAAAACCTAAGGCTCTGTTCTGTTTTGTATTGTGTTATCTGATGGTTTTTAGTTTGGGGGTGTCAGAAATTACTTCACACCATGAGAGAGCTTTGGTGTGTAATAACTAGGTAGGCAATAGACTGTTAGGGCTGGGTAATGGCAGTTATAAAGGAATACTTAGCTCTTTGCACCTTTGGATCAGGGAAGCATGCTCTTGGCCACCTAGAAAGCATGGAAAAGTCCTCATGTCCCACTGAGGGATAAAACTTCTGTGAGGGATGGGCTAATTGCAAAATGGGCTAATTGGTTTAGGGTTGCCATCCAATAAAGTGCACGGTAAAGGCATTGCACTATCTTGTCCTGTAGCAGTTTTCTCTTTTGGGGGTTCCAGGATGTGATATAAAAATAAGATCCTAAATTTTGGAGATCTGTTTTTGTCTTCCAGCTGTGCCTGCTTATTAGGCCCTAGAAACTGCATGTTTTCCTGGCCCTGTTACTTGAAGAACTCCACCCTAAAGCCAGTAATCCAATTAAGCAACTTTAAAACTGGCAAATGAAAGATCTTATAAGTACTGGTTATTCTTCTGTCTGTGTAGTTATATGTATTGTGTGTGTGATGTTTATGTAAAAGAGCTCTAATTAATTGACTTTAAGAAAAATAAGTGCTTAAATCAAATATTTTAAAAGAAAAATGAAAACTAATGCCTTTTAGGTAATGTGACTACAAATCTTTGGGAAATAAAGACAGCTTTAAAGATTATTAATAAAATGAAGACATTTGGTCTAAATTAGGCAGGTCAGGTATTAGGTTTGCTCAATGCTTTAAGGTCATAAACTGCTTATTTGCTTTTGAAAATTGTTCAACTTGTCTGCTTTACAGCTAGGTAAGGCCTGGGGGCATGTGGAGTTAGCCACACTCCTACCTATGCTGGAAAGAGTCAAACCTTATCTGCACTTCTGTGTGGTGTCCTAAGCTCCACTCCTAGTACATAATTAAAATAACTTACCATGTTTTTCACCAAAATTAAAAATTTCTAAGAGTTGCCATTATAACATGTAATTGAGACTACTGTATGAGTGATTGAAGCATGGCTGCTAGGAATTGCCAAAACTCAGGTATTGTTACAGGTACATGCTCCTAAGTTAGGTTTTCAATCTTGTCTGCCTATTAAGTTAGGTTACAGTTCATCCACAAGGACTCAAATATAGAAATACAGAGTCCTTCTCAGGCCATATTTAGTTTACTTTAAAAATTCCCTTCTTTTTGGCAGCCTCTCAATTTAGAGAGATTGACCAAAACTTTAGGCATTGATGCCACTCTCTGTCACCATCATAAACAAGTCTCCTTTAGTTTCAGTATGGAGCTTCACAAGTCTTCTTTGGTGTCAACATGGAATTCACAAGTCACAGCTCTGTACCAGCTGAATGATTCTTTATGTTCTTGCTGACCCATTTCTTGATGATTCGTTATGTTCTTGAGGCCATTCCACTCTCAATGGATGACTGCATCTGAAACATTTAAGACTTGAGAGAATATACCACATGAGGGGGACTGTTGTTATGATTATCAATAAGATCACATCAAAATGCCATTGCATACTCCTTAATAAGAGTTCCCACGAAACAAACCAAGCCAAATTAAATGAATTAAGGTTAAGACACTATAGGCAGTCTAACAGTATTAGGGTCTAAATGGTCATAGTCCTCATTTGGAGTGTGATAGCAATCAAGGACCATAGTGCACTGTCAAGTAGCCTGATTTTAAGAAGTACTCATTTTTATTGTTACCCTGGTAACACAAGTCATAATATTTTAGAAACCTACTAGAATAAATATAAAGATTAGAAATCCTTGGAAAACCCAAGCTTGCCATTCACCATTTAGGATGCCTGCAAACCAACTGTTGGTTGCTCCTGTAAACACATCATGGGTTCCTTTCTCTAGAGAGATTTATTTAATGTATTTGGTGGCAGCATCTAAGGAAACATCAATATCGGCCACCTTTTTTTTTTTTTTTGAGACAGAATTTTGCTCTTGTCACCCAGGCTAGAGTGCAATGGTGCGATCTTGGCTCACTGCAACCTCTGCCTCCTGGGTTCTGGCGATTCTCCCGCCTCAGCCTCTCAAGTAACTGGGGTTACAGGTGCCTGCTACCTATCAAAATTCTAGCTGTCTTTTCCTGAAGAAATTGACAAGTCGATTTTAAAATTAATATGCATGAGTCCCCAAATAGCCAAACCAATTTATAAAAGAAAGGAAAAAGACGACTTAACTTTTCTGAATTCAAAACTACTAAAAAGCTACAAGACATTGTGACACTTCCATAATGATAGACACAGCTCAATAAAATAGAATGGAGAGATCATAAATAAATCCCTGTGTTTATAAGCAAATGAGTTTTCACATAGATACCAAGACCATTTGATGGGGAAAATAAATGGGATAATTGTATTTCTACATGGAAAAGAATGAAACTGTTGCCCTTCTTCAAACCACATAAATAATTTAAGCCAAAATGATGAAATATGTAACTGTTAGAAGTAAAATTATAAAATTATTAGAAGGAAATATGAGTAAATCCTTATAAATTTGATTTTTATAGAGACTTTATAGCTAACCATACACAAAACAATCACAAGCAACACAAAAATAGAATAAATTGAACTTCATCAAAATTAAACTTTCATGCTTCAAAATATACCATCAAGACTGAAAAGACAACTCAGATAATCAAAGAATATTTGCAAAATATACATCTGGCAATAGGCTTTAATCTATAAAATATAACCCTTTCATTCCTATAATAATAAGAAAAACTAATTAAAAATAGTCAGTGAATAATAATATACATTTCTTTAAACAATGTATACAAATGGTCCATAAGCCCACGAAAGGACGTATTTGTCCCCCAGTTGCTGGAAATTTTATTTCATCTTTTAAATTGTTTTATCTCTCCCTGTTTCCATTTTGGAAGTTTCTATTGACACATATTCTACCTCAGTGTTTTGTTTTGTTTTGTTTTGTTTTTCCTCTGCTGTGTCCATTCTACTGATAGAGCCATCAAAACCATTCTTCATTTCTGTTAAAATGTTTTGATTTCTAGCACTTCCTTTTTACTTTTTGTTAGAGTTTCACACTGTTTACATTACTTGTCTGTTCTTGCATGCTGTTCACTTTTTCCAGTAGAACATTTAGCATATTATATATATTTTAAATTTCTTATATGATAATTCTACAATCTTTATATTTGAGCCTGAATTTGATACTTGCTTTGTCTCTTTAGACTGTGATTTTTTCTTTTAGCATACCTTCCAATTTTTGTTCAAAGCGGGATATGATTTATCAAGTAAATAGAACTGAGGTAGACAGTCCTTTAGTGTGATATATTATACTTACCTGGTGAGTTAGTTAGGCTGTTTGCAGTAGCTATGGTATTTTAGGTTAACATTTTCTCTAGTGTCTTTGTATTTGTCTTTGAGTTTTCCTGGAGATTCTTTAAGTAGGACCTGAGGTTTGCAGTTATTTTTAGCTGTAATGCCCTTTTATTATAAAGGGGCAATATAGATGTGATGGTAAGATGTGTGTGTGGCAGAGGAGGGTTTTGTGTAGTTCTATAATTAGTCTCAATCTTTTAATGAGCTTGAGTTGACTGTTTACCTTTTTTCACCTCAAAGCCTGGAGAACCCTGGCATTTGGGTATTTTCCGTTCCCCAGGTCAGTTAGGCTTGGGTAAAACTCCAGTGGGTTAGGCTTTGGTAGTTTTCCTTGACGGTAGGCTTTAAGGAAAAGAGAGAACTCTGGGCCTGAGTAACTCTAAGAATAGTTACTCTGCCCCTTCTCCCTGTTAGAAACACCAGGGGATTCCCTCTGTCCCCCATCTTCACAACAAGAGTCAGCTAGAGCTTATGCAGATAAAACCCAAAAGTACAGGGGCTCACCTAAGACTGAGCTCCATCAGAATTGCTGACTCTCAAGCTAGTCTATACTGAGCATCCAGAAATTTGTCAGTTACTATTTAAGATGTTCTTACCAGCATTGGCTGCAGCTTCAGGCTTTTGCTTCTGGGCTTCAGCTCCAAGTAAGCCATGATTCTCTGTATCTATCTGCCTATATATCTTACCAGTTTTTCTGGCAGGAGTTTGCCCTGTGATCTAAATTCTCTGATGCATTTAGGAAGAGTCAGTTATTTTTATTTTTTAAATATTTTTTCCTATTGTGAGGAAGACAGAAGTGATGACTTCCAAGGTCTTTACATAACGGACTGGATGAAGCAAATTATATTTCAAAAATTGGCAGTTGCTACGAATAAGAATGAATAGATTTTCAAAACTAATATTCTTGCTAAATTTGGCTAATAGATGCATAGATTTTCTCTTTTAAAGCAATTAATTAGAATTATGTCGTTATTTTATCAACAATCCCACTTTGACATTAATTTATTTTGACTAAACTTTTTAAATAAAATGATCTCCTCACCCCCACTTCAAAAAGGCACAAAATGAGATTTGGTATTTGAGACCTAAAAGTAACAAACCTAATACTTTGCCACATATTCTTGCAAAGGTTACTGGGTTCAGGTTCCTCATTTTTGGAGAGAAATAAATCATTATTTGGGGTTTTACGAGGCTGGCAAGATTGCACTATAGTAGAAAAGGTGTCCACTTTTTCCCTAATTAAATCTTCCTTCTAGAACTCTATTATGACATTTAAATTTAAAGGGTTGGCAAATAATTACCAGAATTTGACACGTATGATGAAGACCATAAAAATTGGTTCCCAGGAATGAAATGGGAACATGGAAACCGTGTAGGGGCATAAGAAGAAAGATGCTTGTTTTCCTGAGGAAGCAGGATAAAGGCTGTTTTCACTTCACTGTGTATGCACAAAAAACTTAAAGGAAGAATGGCTAAACTGATTATCTTTTGGGGGTACTGATATCTGAGTACATTGATCATAATGCTTGTCAGAGGTTGACTCTAGAGATGGCAGTTCAAGTGTTTCAGAAAAAGAAATTATTCATATAGAGTATATAAAAATATTATGTGAGGTTTAGACTTGGGTAAAAGATGTTGATTAAATGAATAATATATTAATACATATGTGTATACATACATTCATGCATTGATAGATATATGTATTTTTAAAATAATTTTCTATTTCAACTAATTTGTATTCATTTTTGTCACACAAATTTCAAAATTAAAATAGAGAAATGGTAAAATACAAGGTAAAAGTGAACTTCAATCATCAAGGCTGTATTAGTAGGTCTCTGAAAGTATTTTAGTGATACAGTTCTTAACAGATTCTGCTGTTAGAGTGAAGAGTGACTGTTCTGCTTATGATTGTTTGGCTTGAGTCAAATTTTGCTTTGTTTCAGAGCCCCTTTTACATCTCAGCCTGACAGAAAATGTCTAATTTTTCCACATATAAATATATTGGAAAATACGTTACTTTGCTCACTCTTCATGTATCAGTACCTTACAATATTCAATAGAATACTTTATAAACTCACATTAAAATACTTGTATCTGAATTATATTACCACTATTTGAAGGTGCATGAAGGAACTGGGTAGTTTTTTGACCTAGAGGCCTAACAAGATGTTCAAGAAACCTCTTGAAGTCAAATCTTACCAATTAGTAGAGGCAAAGCAAACTGAGCATCCAAACTCAGAAATGGAGAAATAAATGACAACTGGATGTGATTATTTTAATTTTTTATTTTACAACTATGGAAGTTAAATTGAATTATCAATCTCTGGAAATCTTAGATAAATAAAACTGTAATGTTCATTACAAAATTGTGGCAGAATTGTCACATTGGTTCAGAACCCCAGATTCATGAGAGGGGAGGTTACCATCTGTGGGTCATGCAGGTTCCAACGCAGTTTGTTTTTGGTAGAACCGAACAGCATGCTACCAATTCTGCAAATTCAGCAAAGGATCCTAGATTATTACTTCAAAGTTCCATTCTACTCAGCATAATCCCTCAAAAAGAAGAAAATTAAGTTCATTTTCTCACATCAATTTTAAATATAAAACAGAGAAATGATAGGATTCAAGTTTAATACTGATGGGGGTTTGCCTCTTTTTTTAAAAAAAGTGGGAACATTCTAACTGCATCAGAGACATAGTATGGCTATATTACTCTCCCTTATTTTCACAGTGATTTATCCATTTAGCAAGTATATACTGAGTATTCTGTGCCAAGCACTCTTTAGGCAAAGCTATCTGAAATATATATAATATATATTATAGCATATATATTATTCATAGTCTAATGTGTGGGGCAAAAATAAACAGCTAAACAAATAAATGCATATATAATATCAGGTAGCTGTAAGTAACAAGAAGACAAATACATTTGTGTATTGGATGAAAAAGGAATAAAAGTTACTATATTAGTTTTAGTGGTCATGGTATGTTTCTTTGAGCAGTTCATATCATACAGAAATCTGAATAAAGTTATAGAGAGTCTCATACAAAATATCTTGTTGAAGAAGGCTCCAGTTAGAATAAACAGGCACTGTGAATGTGTTCAAATTCTTGCTTGGCATATTGGAGAAATATAGAGAAGGTCCATGTAGTTGGACACTGTTCCAAATATTTTATTTAAAAGTTGCCAGGTGCTTTGAAACAAGTTATGATATGGCTTTCACTGGTGGTTCCCAAACTTGAATGCAAATTGTATTCACCTGGAGATCTTTAGAACACTATTGTCTGGATTCTACCCCTGAACATTGTCACTTAATTAGTAGAGTGTGCTACCGCGGCACCTGCTTCCCAGGTGATTCTAATGAGCAGCAAATTCTGGGAATTTAACTGTGCTCTAAATTACATTTGAATCCCTGGACAGCATAAATATCAAATTATTTAACAAAATAGAACGTCATCTTCACAATCTTGTCTGTTTCTATCCAATCTTATTTTCCACTAGATCTTTTGCTGTATTTTTCAGCAGGTTTCCTAAGTCCTTTTTTTTTTCTTTTAATTCAGTGCTTCTACTCATGCTGGGCCATATGCCTTGAATTTCTTTTCTGTTTATGTATTCTCTCCAGCTTTGAATAGCTCCCAATTTAAGGCTAAATTCCAAATTTTTTTGAGAAGTCTTCTACCTCTACAAAGCTAACATGCCCACAATCCAAGTTTTGAATATACAATTCCTGTTTATTCTTGTTGCTGCAGCATAATTATTAATAATGACTCCCATTTTACCCATAAAAGAGTCCTAGTTTACACCAAAATTTATATGCTGACCCTCTAGTCTGTACTTCCACAGTTCACATGATGTTTTTCATTTGTTGTAATATATCATAATTTTTAAGTAAGTTAGGTACATTACTCTGTTGTGAATTCTGTAAGAGGCAGACCACACAATATTCTCTTTTGTAACCCCCACAACAAGCACATTGCCCGTGACAGAGTAAATATTCACATAGAAGGTTGAATGGCTTTAATGGAAGTACAGAAGTTAATGCATGTGACAAATGATGCAATATTTGCATGAAATAGCACAAGTGTTGGTATTTTTAATTTTAAAATTATTTTTAATTCTTCCTCCTAAGGCCAGTTTTTCATCAGCTATATAGAATATTATGAATTAAATTTTACACAAATTCAGTCAAGGTCACCTCTGTAACACAGCGACAATGATTTTACCAATATAGTCTGAAACAAATTGAGGTCAGTGTACATTTTCTGATAGCCTTGCTCTCAGCTTTCTTCCATGAACTGCAGAAGGTTTCAATTTACTGAAGCACCGAGGTAGGTAAGATCCAATCAAAGTAAAAGCAAAATCAATAAATGCTAACCTCAAAGGGCTAAATAGTAGTGACATCACTCACAAGGAAAAGTTATTTGTAGGTTTGAAATACTATTGTTCTATAAAGGTAAGAGAATAAAACTGCAATTAGGGACACTCGTAAGTTTTGTTTATCCTAATATGTTTAACCTGCAGACAAAGCGATAACAATGTCATTACACTGTGTATGTAGAATAATGCTAAACAATGAGAGATAATTTGATCTTCTCATCATAACTGAAAATATTTTGTCATTGCAACATATTTCTATAATATATTCAAAAAGAATCACAAAAGTGTTTTTAAATGTTTGTGATAACATTTCTATAAATGATTATTTCTCATAATATTAATGTTTTTAAGGCCTATGTGTGAAGATTTTATGAATTTTACATTTTGAACAAAATGTAAAAAACATAAAGAAAAAGTGAAACGATGGCTCAAAAATGTATAAAAAGGTAATTGAAAGCATATGTCCCAATTCTGCCCCTTAATGCTGCATGAGCTTGATCAAGTGATCTTCACTAACTCTATTCTCATATTTGTAACACAGTACCACTTGTCTAGAGCATAGTAGATGTTCATTAAATAAATATTTAATAAATGATGGTGTGCAGTAGTAAATAATTGAGGAATTGAATATATAGTTATGATGGCTTGTTTGGAGAGGAATCCTTGATTTTCCATCAATGATTTTGTAGTAATAAAGAAGCCAAATTTTTTGACTGCCAATTATAACTTGTGACACAGTTTATTTTAAAATTTTAACTGAATTTTACTATTGTCATTCATTGTCCCTTCAATGATTCATGAATCATTTGACTGAACATTAGGCAATCGCTTAATTTGACCGTTTTAGACCCACAAAAGGATGAATTTCATATTTGACCTAACAGTTTCAATCGTCATAACACTTCAAATTTTTACAAAGATTATCATTTTGTATTTTTTCAATCTCTGTAAAGAAAATCAAGGTAAGAATTGCACATGAACCCTTTGGTCAATATGATTACATGGAAAGCTAGAATCCTGGGCTCATGAAAGTGTCTTTAAATGTTCTTTGTACTGTTTCTACCACACGGTTTGTTGTTCTATATTCAGTACAGGAATCATTATTCTCTCATTTACATTTAGTTTATTTTTTCAGTACTTCTACCTTGTCATTAAGTTACCCAATCTTTAAAGTAATTCCATAGTACAGCATAGATGTAACCCTAGGAGGAAGGTTGAGTTCAGCAAATTACAGTCAAGCATACTGATATTGGGCAGTCTATGTCTTTCCCAGAAAAGATTATGATTCACCCAGGAAAGAGATGGATGTTAAGACAAGGAACTGACACTAGGAAGATAAGTATCACATACCTCTGTGTAGAGGAAGACAGGTATAAGGACATCCTAGATAACGAAAGACTCTGCCACACTGAGCAAGTTGGGGCCCATGTGGATGTTGTACTCTCTCACGTTTACATTTTTGTTATCACCTAAGGCCTAATAAAATTTTGATTTAATGTCTTGCCTGATCTCATCTCTTCCAGGTGGAACAGATAATGAGGTCAAGCAGTTAAGCGTATTAAAGGGAAAGCAGGGCTCCTTGAAAACAATGTATTACCATAATAACTGATTGGAAATCCCAGGGTAAGATAAACAGACAGGAAACCAGAATGTGACCTAATGAGGTTTAGTGGCACTTTTTCACCAGAATATTGTCCCTTCTGTAACAATTAAAATTATTTAACATTGGTTTTATGAAAGTTTTTGTAAAAAGTGAGCTTTCTTTTCAAATTCTGAAGATATAATTTGTGAGAAAACAAGTTTATTTTTTCTATCACATAAGAGGCAAAACAATTATTTTTATCATTGCCTTGACAATGATATTCCATTAAATTAATCAGGTTTTTAAATCTGTAAAATAATACAGTTGTATAGCCAATATATTTTGGCTTTTGCATTTGATTTATAGGTAAGATGAATACAAATCTTACTGCAAGGCACATAGTGAAAACCCAATAATTGATGCCAGAAAGTGCCCCTGTTTTGGGGAGGGTGACACGTGGTAGATCTCTGTAGCTGCAGCTAGCACTATAGGGATGATGTTTTGTTGTTTGTTTGTGTGCTTTTGGGTTGGTTTGTTGGTTGGTTTTGCTTATCTGAAACCAAGAATTTGTTAAAACTAGAAGGGCAAACTCATCCAGGAATAGAGGAATACATCAAAGCCCAATATATCAGTTTGGAAGTTTAGAGTTTTTTTAAATGATAAAGATAGAAGCAAATATAAACACAAAACTATGCAGTGGCAATCCAAGGAAGAAACAACAGCAGAAGAAAGCCACAGGGCAGGAACTTAATCTGTCTTAAATTGGCACTAGTCCCTCCTGGCGGACCCCTGTACTTTTTTGAAATGAAAGAAAAAAATATATAAATTACTTTTCTTTAAAAAAGGTAACTGACTGAATTAAACAATAAACAAATATGTTAAAAGTAAATGAGCTCATTTTAGGTTGTAAATTATTTAGCATATGATTCTTTATTTTCAATTGCAAAATTAGCCTTGAAATTTTTGAGTATGTTTATATTTTCTTTTTAAAACTAGTGCCCAGGATGACAACCATATCCTTTGCTTGACATCACATTTTTGTTAATTAACCCTACTCACGCTCATACTGTTTTTCTTCTGGAAATCTATGCTTACAAGACAAGTGTATTAGTCAGGGTTCTCTGGAGGGAAAGAACTAAAAGGAGATATATATTTAGGGGAATATATATATTATATATTATACATATTATATACTATATAATATATATTATACATATTATATACTATATAATATATAATACATGTTATATACGATATATACATTATATATTATATATTATATCGTATATAATATGTATAATATATAATATATATATTCCCCTAAATATATATATAGAGAGGAGTTTATTACATATATAGATATATATGAGTTTATTAAGTATTAACTCACATGATCACAAGGTCCCAGAATAGGCTGTCTGCAAGCTGAGGAGCAAGGAGAGCCAGTCCGAGTCCTAAAATTGAAGAACTTGAAGTCCAATGTTCGAGGGCAGGAAGCATACAGCACAGGAGAAAGATGTAGGCTGGGAGGCTTTGTCAGTCTGTTCTCTTCATGTTTTTCTGCCTGCTTTATATTCTCTGGCAGCTGATTAGATAGTGCCCACCAGATTAAGGGTGGGTCTGCCTTCCCCAGCCCAGTGACTCAAATGTTAATCTCTTTTGGCAGCACCCTCACAGACACAGCACCCAGAATCAATACTTTGTATCCTTCAATCCAATCAAGTTGACACTCAGTATTCAGTATTAACCATCACATCAGGTGAGGTTTTACAGAAGCTTTTCTTAATGGAATGCTAAACTGGCACAAAGCAGGCTGCTTTGCTTTTATATAATTTAAAATTTACTACTCACTGTAGCCTTTAGGACTCCTTTGTGGTAGTGATCTCTGTGGAAATCATACCTCATTGTGCAAATCCACAAGGTCATAGGAGAATATAATTCTCAAGCTCTTTTCGAATGCAATTAACTTCTTTTCTGGTTCAAACTCCTTGAGTTATAG
Organism: Hylobates moloch; assembly: GCF_009828535.3. Taxonomy (NCBI): domain Eukaryota; kingdom Metazoa; phylum Chordata; class Mammalia; order Primates; family Hylobatidae; genus Hylobates; species Hylobates moloch. The sequence continues at coordinate 125,988,026 of NW_026652279.1, forward strand.
CAATACATCTACCCATGAAAGCCAAAAATGTATTCCCATTTGTTTGAGTGACCCAAGCACATTATAGCTGTATAGATCACTGGTTATTATGGGGTGTGTGTCATGTAAAGAAGACCTTCAGCTTTACTGTAATAAGTCTTGGTTCACTTGGTTTTCAAGTGTCCTGTCAATTTTGGTTAAATATTGATAACTTTGCACAGCAGAATGCAGAATGTTCATTTTGTGGGTAGATAGCAGACAACTAACAGGTAGAGTGAAGCTTTTTATATTCTGTGGAAGTGCAGAAGTCATATAGCATATTGACATAACAAAATCCCATTATACAGAACCTCATAAAAGAGTACAAATAATGACAGTATCCTACATGTAAAGTCATGAGGTTAAATAAGACATTTTGACATTTAATAAAAACATGAAGATAATTGTCCTAAAATGAATTTATTAACATACCTCTAACAGCTAAAAGACATTCAGCATACTTCAGGAAACATGATTTACTTTTCTCAGGGAAATTCTTGAAAATCAGAAAGACTACATGCATTGTTAACTATTACTACCTATCAGAACCCTCAGATAGAGTTTTAAAAATTTTTCAATTTAAAAATATCAGTGATACAAATGTATATTCATAAGGTATTTGTATATCTTCAAGCTGCAACTATTTTATACTTTAGTAAATTATTGTGTACCTTAACTCTATAAAAATATGCATTATTTTCTTTAAGATTCAACATCTTAGATCTTTCAGTAGACAGTTGATTAGCATGATTAAAAGTTAAATCAGGCAATTTTTGAAATAAAAATACATTTTCTATAACAGAAAAATATTGCTTGAAACATAGTGAAGATGTTTAATGTAAAAATAGTTTCGTTCTCTCATTTTGTTTTTGTTTCAAAAATATGGAGCAAAAGTATTTTTGTAACATATCCTGTGCTAAGTACATAACTACTAGCTCACAATAGCAGTGAACAGGTCAGACCTTAGCTTCATACAAATATTTCAAGTTACAGGACGACACATAAAACACATAATTATTGGCTGGGCATGGTGGCTCATGCCTGTAATCCCAGCACTGTTGGAGTCCAAGAAGGGCAGAACACAAGGTCAGGAGTTCGAGACCAGCCTGGCCAACATGGTGAAACCCCATTTCTACTAAAAATACAAAAAAAAAAATAGCCGGGAGTGGAGCTGGATGCCTGTAATCCCAGCTACTCAGGAGGCTAAAGCAGGAGATTCGTTTGAACCAGGGAGGTGGAGGTTGCAGTGAGCCGAGATCATGCCATTGCCATTGCACTCCAGCCTGGGTGACAGGACAAGACTCCGTCTCAAAATAAACAAAAAATCCTTAATTATGTAATGGAGATTTTAATAAGCAGTGCATCAGTTCTCTTTTACATACAACGTTATATCCCCTAGGCCCTATCCCATTGCAGCCACTGAGCAGTATCTAGTCCCTCACAAGCTCTGAACAGCAGCTGTGTCTGCACAACCTGATTATCTTGCAGGCACAACTTTCTTGTCTTCTTATCAATTCAGCTATGCAAACATGCTTGTCCCTCATATATACAGAGCTAAGAAGCAAAGGGGATTTAAGGCACAGTGAGCAACAGTGGGTGACTCTTGCCCAATGGGAAACAGAAGCCGATGTATAAATATTTTTATTTTCTCCATTCCCCAGCCTGCTCCGTGCCAGCTCTCTGGGATAACATTTGCAAGTAGACTATTCATACATAAATTTTTATCACAGCCACTGTTCAGGAGAAAAACCCAGGCTAAGATAGTGAGTACCATAAATACATTTAAATAGTAGACACTTGGGATGGGACTGTGGAGCTGTATTATTCAACAGTCAAAAAGCAATAATAATCATTTGCAGAAGCAATAACTTCTGGCATGAAGCAATATGGCATAATTATGCACACTGTCACTTGTGCTTCATTGGGAAGGGTGCAGGTGAAAGCTGAAGTGTTGGCTTTTGCAAAGGTTGTGGTACTTCATCAATATGAGGGAAAGACTAATTACAAATATGGAGAGAAGTGATATGGCTTTTTAAAACTAATTTGAAAGCCTTTACAAAATAACCATGTGATGCCCTGATATTATGAAATGCATCATCATTCAGAAACAGTCAGCCTGATGTAATAGTGAAATTACTTGTTGAAGACTCAGCTAAAAGCCAGATGTAGAACAATTCTTTGGAGAGCTGTTTTTCAGGATGGAAAGTATTTATTGAATCAATAGCCAATGTTTGAAAGTATGACTGCAGCATGGTGCTGAAGAAGCAAAAACATGAGAGGAGGGTATGAGTTAGTCAGGAGACAGATGATTCAGGCTCCTGTGATAAGGGAGATATACACATATATAAAATGTATACACACATAAAAATAGACAAAGCTATATAAATATACAAATCTACATATATATCTTTATATAATTTAGAAAAAATTAATGCTTATGCTTCAGAGATATATGCTCAGAGATTGGAGGAAATTAGACAAAAGAAAAAAACTTGGAGAGTAAGGAGGTTATAAAACCAGTGATCCAGACTATTTCTAAAATTGATTTTCTAAGAGAAGGAATAAATTGACTTTATGAAAGTTAATTGATGGTCTCAATGAGAGTAGTTTTGATGCTACAGAAAGAAGCCTGAATAAATAGAATAATATAAACATTTTTTCATTCAATAAATATTTATTGACTAACTGCCATGTGCCAGGCACTGTTCTAAGTACCTGGGAAACATTGGGGAAGAAAACTAATGAAGAGCCTTTATCACCTCATGAAGACAAATAAGAAAAAAAAAAACATATTAAATAAATTAGTCACTGAGTATATTAGAAGGTGACAAAAACAAAAGAAAAAGTAAAATTAAAAGTGGAGCTGGGAAAGTAGGACCAGGAGTGTAAGGGGAAGAGTTGGCAAACTGCTATTTTAAAGAGGTTAGTTAGTAAGATAGGAAACATTAAGGAGGCATTTGAGGAGAAAATCAAAGGAGGAGGCTCACTGATGGAGGACAGAAAGTCAGTCACATGTGTGCAATTGGAGAAAAAAAGTTCCAGCCAGAGAGAAGAACCAGTGCAAAAGGTTCACGGTGAAAGGCCGTGTGGCTGATTGAAACCTGTAATAGAAGACTAGTAAGAGATAAAGACAATCAATAAATAGGAACGCCAAATCATTTAGAACCTTGCAGGCCATTGTCAGCAATTTGGCTTTTACCTTGAGAAAGATGGATTTAGTGGAATAGCATCATTTGATTTGTGTTTTAAAAATGATTACTCTAGCTGTTCTGTAGTGAAAAGATGCTGGAGGTATAAGGATAGATGCTAGAAAACTACTATACATTTCACACTCTAGCCCACTGCCTATTTTTGTAAGGCATTCAATGAAAACATTTTTTTTTTTCAGGTAAAATTGACAATCAGCTTGATGATGAGAAATACTAACAGGAATAGATTCCAGTTCTGTCATTATTAGGCATGCGTTATTTAAAGAATTGTGCTCAATTAGTATTATTACATTTGAATTTTGTCAATAAAAATGTCTTCTCTCTTGTTCTATATGTACCTACATCATATCCTGGTTTTTGCCTCTTGTCCCTCAATGTGAAAAATATTTACTAACTATACTAATACAATGTTAGAAAATGTATTAATATTAATTATTAAATATATTAGTAAATTAGTAAATGTATTAGTAAAATATTTAATAAAAATATGTAAAATATCTGACCCTTTAGAGAAAACATTACCAATCCCCTGAGTTAGAAAATTACTTAATCCAGACAAAAGAAATTGTGTTTCACATCTGAGTCTTTACAATAGAACTGACAAAAAAAATGGCAGAGTTCTAGATGTATTTTGGTAAAGAAAATAGAATTAGCTGATGGATTAGATACAGAATATGAGACAAAGAAAGAGGACCAAAATGCAATCAATATTTTTGGCCTGAGCAATTGGAGAGAGGAGTTGTCATCTCTAAAATATGGAAAGCAGTAGTGAGGCAGGTTTGAAAGCTAAAATCAGTAATTCATATTTGAGATGTCGAGATTAAGTTGCATGTTAAATATGCAAGTAAAAATTACACGTATGCAAGTCTGGTGTTGACAAGAGTGTAGAGGAAGGTGAGGAAGTGGAAGCACTGAATGTCGATGCCTCTTTGAAGAGGAGACTTGATATATAGTATCAAGTAGTAGATATATATGAATCAAGCAGTAGATATATATGAGTGAAAGTATAACCACTGGACAGGTTCTTCTTACCCGCTGCCTAGACTGAGCTGATTTATCAAGACAGGCAAATTGCAATGGAGAAAGAATGTAATGTATGCAAAGCCAAGTGTACAGGAGGCTGGAGTTTTATTATTACTCAAATCAGTCTTCCCGAAAACGTGGGGATCAGGTAGGGGATCAGAAAGTGGGGAGTGCTGATTAGTCTGGTCGGAGATGAAACCACAGGGAGTTGAAACTATCCTCTTGCACTAAGTCAGTTCCTGGGTGGGAGCCACAAGACCAGATAGGCCAGTTTATCTATCTAGGTTCTGCCAGCTGATCCATCAAGTGGAAGGTCTAAAAAATTTCTCAAGTATTAATCTTAGCTTTTACAATAGTGATGTTATCCTTAGGACTGGGAGGTTTGGAATCTTGCAGCCTTCAGCTGCATGACTCTTAAACCATAATTTCTCATCTTGCAGCTAATTTGTTAGTCCTATAAAGGCAGTCTAGTCCCCAGCCAGGAAGGGGTCTTATTTCAGTGAAGTGCTGTTATTGTCTTTGTTTCAAAGTTAAAGTATATTTGGTTTTCTGTTCTTGCGTTAGTTTGCTAAGGATAATAGCCTCCAGCTCCATCCATGTTCCCACAAAAGACATGATCTCATTCGTTTTTATGGCTGCATAGTATTTCATGGTGTGTATGTAGAATATTTTCTTTATCCAATCTGTCATTGTTGGGCATTTAGGTTGATTCCATGACTTTGCTATTGTAAATAGTGCTGCAATGAACATTTGTATGCATGTGCCTTTATCATACAATGATTCATATTCCTTTCGGTACATACCCAGTAATGGGATTGCTGGCTTGAATGGTAGTTCTGCTTTTGGTCTTTGAGGAATTACTATACTGCCTTCCACAATGATTGAAGTAATTTACACTCTCATCAACAACGTACGGGTGTTCCCTTTTCTCCACAATGTCGTCAGCCTCTGTAATTTTTTGACTTTTTAGTAATAGCCATTCCAACTGATATCATTGTGTTTTTGATTAGCATTTCTCTAGGAATCAGTGATATTGAGGTTTTTTTCTTTTTTTTCCACATACTTGTTGGCCTCATGTACGTCCACGTTTTAATAGAGTTGTTCGTTTTTCCCTTGTAAATGTGTTCAAGTTCCTTATAGATGCTGGATATTAGACCTTTGTCAGATGCATAGTTTACAAATATTTCTTCCATTCTTTATGTTGTCTGTTAATGCATGTTCTCATTTATAAGTGGGAGCTTAATGATAAGAACTTATGAATATAAAGAAAGAAACAATAGACACTGGAGTCCTCTTGAGGATGGAGGTTAGGAGGAGCAGAAAAAATAATTATTGAGTACTGGGCTTAACATATGGGTGATAAAATATTCTGTACCACAAACCCCAGTGACACGAGTTTACCTACATACCTAACCTTCACATATACTCCAGAACCTAAAATAAAAGCTAAAAAATAAAGTAAAATAAATTTGAACTATAAACTTCTTCTGTCCCAAAGTTAACCTGTGCCCAGGAATGAACAAGGACAGACTGGAGGTTAGAAGCAAGATGGGGTCAGTTAGGTCAGATCTCTGACACTGTAATAATTTTCTCACTTATAATTTTTGCAAAGCCTCTTTCAAAAGGTCCAAAGATTTTATTTGGTATTATATTTCATCTTATTTTAAACATGAAGGACATTAAATTATGTGAGTTGCTGATAGTAATATGATGGTGCCAAAGATTTGGGGAGATTCAAGTTAGAGAAGACAGCAGGGAAAAATCATCAAAGTTTTGATTGATAGGCTCAATAAGCATGACTCCAGGACAATATTGTAAACAAAACTTTATTTTAGCCTCCCATTTGTGTTTATTCAGGTAATTTTTCTCTGCTCTTAGATGAAAATTTAGACAGGTTTTGTTACTAGAAAGGGGTACCAATCCAGACCCCAAGAGAGGGTTCTTGGATCTCAGGCAAGGAAGAATTCAGGGCGAGTCCATAGAGTAAAGTGAAAAGAAGTTTATTAGAAAAGTAAAGGAATAAAGAATGGCTAACTTCATAAGCAAGAGTAGCCCTGAGGGCTGCTGGTTGGCTATTTTTATGGTTATTTCTTGATTATATGCTAAACAAGGGGTGGATTACCCATGGGTTTTCTGGAAAAGGGGTGGGCAATTCCCAGGACTGAGGGTTTCACCCCTTTTCAGACCATATAGAATAACTTACTGATATCGCCATGACATTTGCAAACTGTCATGGTGCTGGTGGGAGTGTCTTTTGCTAATGCCTTATAATTAGCTTATAAGGACGACCAGAGGTCACTTTCGTAGTCCTCTTGGTTTTGGTGGTTTTGGGCCAGCTTCTATACCACATGCTGTTTTATCAGCAAGGTCTTTGTGACCATACCTCGTGCCATCCTTCCATCTCTTCACGCTTAGAATGCCTAAACTCCTGGGAATGCAACCCAGTACGTCTCAGCCTTATTTTACTAAGCTCCTATTCAAGATGGAGTTGCTCTGTTTCAAACGCCTCTGACAGTTTTATTACTTCTGGTCATTCTTACAGAATGGAAATTCCTAAGATCTTTTAAAATTTCAAACACAGTCTGAACTCAGTAATTATAAATTCTAATTGCAGTAAATAATCAAAATTGTGAAGTTAATTTAGTGTCAAATATTTCCCCTCCATCACCTGGAATTCTTGAAAGTTTAGGGTGGGAAAGAGAGCCACGTGAGGGCTGGAAATTCTTAAATGTTCACAGGATGGAATCTTTTTCTCTGGGCATAGTCATGCTAATAGCTCATTTTCTCTTGTGTAATCCCCAACCCAAATTCCTGGCAGTGCATCTCATTTGCAAGCAGCTTCCCAGTCATTCCCTGGTTTTCTCTCCACGTTGACCCCACACTTGGAGTTCTATTGCTTTTTCCATGTGTTGCTTTTGTGCTGAACTTAAATTGGCCTCAAAAAGGGATATTGTATTATGATGTCCACATTTGATTCAGAGAAAACATGCTCAAAAATGTGGGGCTCCATTCACAAAGAAGTACTCCTGTGTTCCCCACATAATAGTGACCCATCTTTGCCATGCTGCCCAAGCAGTTCATCTCCATGTGTTACTCCTAGCCTTCAGACTTCCTGGGATGGGTCAAAACTATGTTCTTGGCTCTGCCAAGTTCTATGAGAAATGATTCAAACTCTTTTTTTCTTCCTATCAATGTCTTCTCTTTGTCCCTTGGTGGTGGAATGCAGGGTGGGGTAATAGCAGCTCTCTCCCAAAAAATTGCTTTATAATTCTCTTCCTGGAGCTCCACCTTTTTTATACTTTATATTACTGAATTCGGTGAAGAGTTCAAGGGTTTTGAAACATGTTCTACATATACTTTTCAATTTCTATGTTCAGTCTATGATATTTTATCAGAATGTCATATGTATTGAATCCAGGTGATGCAAATAGAATCTTTTCATTGAGTCTTCTGTTACTTGTAGATTTACTGAGAAGATGAGAACACTAGAAGTATAATGGAAAATAATCTAGCATATTGATATGGCAGTTAGTCAGCGTGGTTTTCATCAGAAATAATTTACAATATTTCCAAAGCATGAAGTGAGTCTTGCTCTAACAGTATTCTAAGAGGAGTTTATAAAAACAATTATTAAACATATGTTTTAAGTTTTAGATAATATAACATTCAAAATCACATGATTTATTAAACATATATTGTTTGCAGTTAAGTTTGGTGACTTGAACTTGCAAATCGCAACATGTAGCACCAAGACACAGCAGACCCTCCATTTTTATCTGAGTCCCATAGACCCTCTTTTTTATTTACCTCACATAAAAAAAATAAGTCAATCAGGATAACTTTGGGAGAATGTTATTATGATTTTATGATTTGAGTTTCAGAAAACAGTTTGGACTAAAATAGAAGATATCAGAGACTTTTAGGGAGCCAGCTTTTTGTCACCTAAAACACTTTAAAATAATGTAATTTATCATTTTCTGTTCATATTTGAATGGATTATCTTCAAAATGAATAAAATCCATACAGCATATAAAGGTGTTGAGATTTGTTGGAGGAGGAACTGCTTTCAATGTTATAAGAATGAAGGAGAAAAAATAGATGCAAACACTGATTTTTGGTACGTTTACAGATTTTGTGTCTGGTGGATTAGAGAATGCCTGAGTTGAATTTTGAAGCCAGATGGAAAAGTTGTTGTATGATTCAAAGCATGAACTGTAAATAATACCACATAAGAGACTCGTGAGAAATGGGGATGAAACAGTAGTCAGGCGCTAGATAATAAAGGATTACGTGTGGCATACTAAGGAGTTTGTTAATTCTACAGGCAACAGAGGGTCATTAAACAATTTCATCAAGGTAAAATCTCATGCTGGTGCTATTTATGTAAAAGATTTATGGTGGATGAAGAATGAGAAGCAAGGATCCAACTAAGCATGCTATTACAGAAGTTTAGTTTAAAGATAATAAGAGGCTATAATGCCTCATAATGTAAAAAAGAGAAGGAAAGAGAAACATTAATGAAGGCCAATTGGCTGGACTTGAAGAATAATAAGACGTGGAAAATGAGAAAGAGCCCAAAGCCAAGAATAAGATTCAAACCTTGACAGCAGCTCTATGTTTTGGTGTCAACCAATATAAAATTTAAAGAGAAGAAATGCAGTTTAGAAAGGAGGGGGAGGCAAAAATAATGATGAAGAAATAATTTGGTTTTGTAAATATTGATTTTGAGATGCCTACTCGATATTTAGATAGAGATATAAGGTAAAAAATTGTGTATTAAATTTTGAAGCTCAGGTGGAGGTGTAGGCAAGATACATTGATTTGGTACTCATCAAGATAAGCATGTGTTGAAGTTTCAAGAAAAGATGAGATTATCCAGATATAACTAGCTTTGTGATGCTTTTTTCTACAGAAGTCTTATTATTTTTGCAAGCCATGGAAGATGAAAAAAACATTTCTTTGATCTTTAATTTGTATATTTTATTGAATTTTCCTTTCGAGTTAAAATAAATAACATGCTTTTTACAATAAGTCAAGCAACTTTCTAAAATGTCTTATGATTTTGATTACAAATAACTTCATTAATATTATCTTCTGAATCTTTGTATGTTTTCTCATTCTCGTATCTCTGTAGTATTATTTTATGAGTCCCTTTTTTTAAATTCTTTTTCCTGCCTGTTCATTCAGGGATAAAATATACAAAGCAATATTTTATAAAGTGCATGAATTGCCTTTAGGAATGCTTACTATCTACATGAATATATGTATGTAACTCCTTAGTTGATGTTAAGTTGGGGAACATTTGAGGCTAGGGTCCCTGGAAGAAACTTTCTGAATTAAATATTTATACATTGCAAATTTAGGGGTGTGCATTTGGGAAAAATTGTAAGTGAGGGAGGCAGGACTTGGCAGAGATTGAAGCTAAAATGTACTGCAAAGGCTTCAGCGGATCCCAAAGCCTGAGGTGTCCAAAACAAAGACAAGAGGTCTGGGCCTCTGTATCCTAGTATCCAATCATGCTTTAAATGCAGGTGACCTTCGAACAAGAAAATTCCAGGAGAAAGACTGAGCTGTGAGTTGTCAGCCACCAATACTAGCTGTGTGAATGAGGGCTTTATCATAAAGCAGGAAGCATCATGGTTCCCACTACAGTACCCACTTTGTCTCATTTTGATTCACATGTTTCTAGTAGCAAGCTCACCCTCACCTGGTTCAGATTCTCTAAGCTTCCATTTTGTCTCATATCCTGGGGAGATGTATAATGTGCATGTTAGTGGGATGATCTACATCTTCTCTCTCTCCACTGCATTGTTCTCAAGGATAACAATTTTTCAACCTTCCTCTCACACTGGATGGCATCTCTGTTGATTTAGGTGGCTTACCTGGGAGGTGAAGTTCTCTTTTGTCTATTAATAATGACCTCTTTAGTCTGTGGCTGATACACTTATCCATTTAAGATTAAAAATTTAATACAATAGGTACCATTTCATTTATGATTTTGCTCTTATGTGTTCTGATTTTAAAAGTTGACTATCCTGATGCTTCCAGTCTTCAGGAATTGATGTCAAGTTAGGACCCATCTTTAACAGTCCTTAAAATGTCTGGTAATTTTCTATTTCCCATTGTCTGGTAACATGAGTAAATGCCATGGGTATTTTGGTGGGAGAGTGGGGAGAATCTGGAACAATCATTACAACAAGCACTTACTGTGGTGTTGCAGTGTCCTTCCTCCTGGGCACATTGCTTCTCCCTTAGCCATGTCTAAAATCTGGTCCAAGTTTTCAAGCTGAGTAGGAAATAATGAGTTCCTATTAACTCAACTTCCCTCATCTAGCTAATTATCAATCTTTGATTGCTTTTGATTTTGTAAATTAAGCAGTACTTTTTTTGGCTACTGATTTACCTTGTCCTAAGCAACACCATATTTTGTTTCTTGTCTGGTTTCTTTGAGTAGATTCCCCCTAGTTTCCACTGTGGTCTTATAACTTGTTATGATAATTGAACCCATCTAAATTCTGACATTTAAATGCTGCCATGTGGCTTCAATATACCGTTCCTTTTATTATTAGGAAATCCAGTTATGTGATAACATCCATTACTATCAGCCTTTTTCTGCAAATGCACACTCATTACTGAGCTTCTTAACCAGGCTAGTGTCCTTTTCTTTAGAAAATTCCTTGATACTTCAGTAAGTAGTGTGCCCTCTGAGTCCTCTCCTGGATAACAGTCTCACAGTGGATGTTGTGAGGTTACATAGTAAATCCAGTTAGCATGATACATTATTTGTACCTTTTGATCCTTTACTCCATTGTTTTCTATTCTAGAATTTCTATATCATTTAGAGGAAGCCATTGCTTTCCCCAAACTTCCAAATCTCATCTCCTCTCTGGATCTTTATTAGAGTAATAAATCAAGAATCCTGGAAGAGTATGTTACATTAGTAAACTTTCCTATTTCCAACTTTATGTTTCACCCCCCTTTGATCATCATCCTCAGATCTCATTTCTATACATAGTCTCCTGGCTCTAGCCCATATATGTTGGCTTGTTCTGTAGCTTTTGTTGGCTTTTAGTTCCTTTTCTTCCTTAGTGAAACTGGCATTTCCCCAGCCTGGCTGTGTTAGTTATGTATCTTATGACCAGGAGGGAAAATGGGAATAGATTCCAAGGAAGTTTATGTTTTCTTTCAAGGCAGGTGACTCCACATCATGTTCAAGCCAGGGTAGGGAAGGGTCTGGTGTTTAATAGGGAAGAGTGAGCCACTTCAGCCCTCTCAGAGAGTTGAGAAGGATCTAGAGTCTTGATTATTTTCAAATGAACTTATCTGAATTCTCAGGGTCTTGTTACTTCATAATCAGGACCTTGATTTTGCTGTAAGATATTAGATTGGGTGAAGGATTCTAACATCACTGGAGCTCTGCTACTCTCAAGTCTGATGTCTACATTTGATGCTCTACTTCTTTAGCGCTCTGAATGTAGAAATGAGATTAGCTTTATAATCTACAAAAGAATTCCATTTGTTTCCAAACATGATATTAAGTCAGCCTTTAATTGACTTTCCATTGTGCATGAATAGTATCCAACAACACCTATATGATTCCATAGTCTTTGCAATTACTATTTCCTTCATACCTTTCAAATGTATAAAATATTACTCTAGCCAGTTAATTCCCATCATAGTTATCTCACTTGAGTTCAACACCAGTGAGAATTTTAACAATTGCACTGCTATGTAATTCCAAGGACACTCAGAACTTCTGTCTACTCTCAGTGATATTTTTATGATTAATACACCATAATTTCAAGACGTCACAGAAATTGACAAAGCTCGATAAAATTCCACTCACATATACAATAATAATAATAAGGCTTTAAAAGTTATTATATGTTAAATGTTTAAAGACAACAAAACAAATGAAAACTTCCCAAACCTTCCAGCCGAAAGTACCAATAAGTTTTTATTTTATTTTCACCAGTGGTTAGAGTCCTACTCTTTTCCATAAATAAGTTCAAATATTAAATATTAAATTAAAACTTTGAGAAAAGAAGTTAGCCTTTACTTGACATTATTGTTCTAACTCACTATTTGACCAACAGGAAATCCTGTCAGTTTACAAAAGCAGTGAAGCTATTTCCAAAGCAGCATAACAAAAAGATTCTGGAAAAGAGTTAGAAAAGCAAAAGATCAGAATTACACATTTATCTTTTCAGAAGCTAAAAAAGTTATCCTTATATTGTCATTGGAATGTTTCCTCTGCTAAATTTTAATTTTCTCATTCAGTCTTCCTTAATTTCACTGTGAATGAAAAAGGAAGAGGAAGGGAATGAGGGAGAAAAAAGGGACAAAGAAAGAGGGGGGAGAAATCATAACTTCTTAACTCGAAGGTCAGCTTCTCTTTTCTTAGTATCTTTAGCAAAGATTGTTTCATGTCTACTGGTATTGTTATGGACACAGAGTCATCAGGCACTTTCCATAGTCATCGATGAGTAGCAGTAGGTCTTTGAGTCCTGCAGTGAAGAACTCTATTACTGCCATCTTCTTCAGATGGCTGTCCCGTTTGGCAAATATTCTGCATGACTGCTATTGAGCTGCCATCTGCCACAGCTCAATCCAACATTTAGGACAGGCACTTTAAAAGGGCAATTGCTCTACTGTCTAGTGGACTTAAAAAATAAAGAGAAAGAAAACACTGTGGGTGTTTACATTAAATAAAAACAGAAGCTCATTTATCGAATACTTCTTACAGGCAAAGCATTCTACATATGCTTCACTTTTAATTAATGTAAAAATCCTATAATAGAACCATTAATTGCTAAGGGAAACCTGCCTCAAAAATTAATACATTTCAGAATAGAATTCCAATCTGAAACTATGTATTTAAAAGCAACCTTCATCTTGGCTATAGTTTTTCAAACACTTAGGACTTAATGTTATTTTTAGGATATACTAAAAATCTTCATTTAAAAATATCAATTCCATTTTCTATTCATTTTCCTGAATCCATGTGTTTAGGCTATGGCCACTCTTGAATACTTTTTATTTGAGTCTATTTCATTCAGTTCTTAAATAGTTGGCCTTATTTTTATAAAATACAGATTGCCTTTAGCCATTTTTTTCCCTTTGTTTCAGTTCTGCTTTTTTTTTTTTTTAACCATTATTCTTTCTCTTTTATTTATTTATTTATTTTTTTGAGATGGAGTCTTGCTCTGTTGCCCAGGCTGGACTGCAGTAGCACGATCTCTGCTCACTCCAACCTCCGCCTCCCATGTTCAAGCGATTCTCCTGCCTCAGCCTCCCAAGTAGCTGAGATTACTGGCACCCACCACCATGCCCAGCTAATTTTTGTATTTATTTTTATTTTTTATTTTTTGCTCTGTCACCAGGCTGGAGTGCAGTGGCATGATCTCAGCTCAATGCAACCTTTGCATCCCAGGTTCAAGAAATTATCCTGCCTCAGCCTCCCCAGTAGCTGGGACTACAGGCAACGCACTACCACGCTCAGCTAATTTTTGTATTTTTAGTAGAGATGGGGTTTCATCCACCCAACTTGACCTCCCAAAGTGCTGGGATTAGAGGCCTGAATCCCCACGCCATATCTTTTTTAAACCATTATTCTTATTTCATATAGCAAGATATACAAAATTACTTCACACAGCTTGAAAGTCCTTTGGGTAGAACCCTATTCTACTTTCAAATGTTTCCTCTCATCCTTATGAACAAGCACTGTACACATATACATAGATATATTTGCAATGGTTACATGCTGTTATGGCTCATTCTATTTTTAACTCGTGTTATTCCCCTCTTTATCTCTTCTTCACCTTTGCCCCCCAAAATGTCCTTTCCATCTACCTGATGAATTACTGCTTGTCTTTCAAAATGTATTAGAAATATTTCCTCATCTATGTGTCCTCTTCTGATACCTTGAAATCCAATATTGTTATTAATTCTTTGCTGTGTTTCTTATTATCCCAAGTATATTCTTACAAAAGAACTTATCATATCCCTTTCCATGTTTTCATGTCTCTCTCCCATTAGACTAAAATCTTTGAGAACAAGTATTACTGTGTAACACTGAGTATTGCAATCCCACAGCCTTGCTCTATACATATTACCCAAAAGTTTCTCAGTAATAATCCTGTAAAGAGAATAATTCATTTCTGACATTTAAACACCACACTGAAAAGCCTTGTACTGTGCTTACTCATAAATTAAGAAAAAAGTCTTATTAACAAGTTTTATTTTCTTACTTAAAGTAATAAAATTCTAAGAGAAATAAAATAAAAAGTTTTACATTTTATATTATAAATTTTTAATGTCTTATATGGGATGTTTTCTAAAATATATAGCTCTTCTAAAAATTGTAAACTGATATTTAGCATAATATTAATAAATTTTTACATGGACACCTATGATTGTCAAAGCACTTTTAGAAACTTAAATTTAAATGACTATAAAACTTGAAAACTTGTTTTTATGATTTTTTTAAAAAGCTGTTTTTCCTGCTGTTGTATTTGCTCCCTGAAAGTCCAAAGTGAACTGTCTCGTTATTGTTATATAAATTATTTCATCAGCGAAGTGTTTGCAAATGAAATGCAGAGCTTTAAGTGACACAAAGTGCAGGATTTGTAGAACATAGCTAGTAAAACATAAAACTTGTAAAAAGGTTTTGTAGGGAATATTGAGTTCATATTCCATTTTACCCAAAGCTCTATTTAGCAAGATTTTCTTTTATTACCTTGCAATTCACCAAGCATGAGTAATTTCCCCATCAATTCTTTTATCCGGTGGCAACATAAACACTCACACTTGCTGAAATAAAGGAGTTGGGAGTATTATGGTTGCTCGGTTCAAGCAGCTATCTTTAAGGTTGTGTCAGCATTTCCATTACATACCCAGTTTCTTGAAGTTTATAACTCGCAGTAAAAACTAACCCTTGGGTTGAATCTTTACTTACAGAGGTATTTTTCAGTTCAACTTATGGAGATATAGCTCTAAGACACCCCATTTCTGTTAATAGAAGCCAGGTCGTGAATCCCTTCCTGGCACATTGAACAGATTTATCCTGTAACTTTTCTACTGGGAGAAAATTATTTTTATCAAAATGGGAGAAGTATTTTGGTTTGATTTCAGTGAAGTTATAAAGTGCAATACCTATCCCGTGAAGGTATGAATTTTCAATAGCTTTTCTATACTTACGGCAAACTCATTTATTTTTTCTCCCAAAAGTGACCTTGGTAAAGTATAAGCTAGTTGGTTCTACTCAGGTAAAATTAAAACTAAGCTCATATTATTTTTTTCTTCAAAATATATTTTCTTTCTTGAGCATGCCACTAAAAGATAGAAACAATTTAAAATATTTTTTACAAAAGAAAGTAAAATAATGAAATTGATGATTATTAGTACACTCCAGTTCTACCTGTGGGATACACATGCGTTATATTTGCATCCTATAGTTATTTGTTGGGATGCAAATGGAAGTCATGTGTATGCTGTCGGTAGCATTTTTTATTTTTTAATATATGACTGTAATAACTGACAAAAAATTCTGATTTTTTAAAATGTAAAAACATATTATAAATCAAGTCACTGCAGAAATCAGAAAATTTTATGTTATCATTTAAGTAAGCAAAATTACCCAAAGTTGAAAATTTTAACATATAATTTAGTTCCTCTACATTTTTAATGCACACACTTAGGTGTCATTATTCAGTACATAAACCTCCCAAATTCAATAAAAATTAGATAGCACATGTTCTGAAAAAATAAAAGGGAGGTGTTAAAACCAATTAAATCAATGATCCTTGAACCACAGATAGGCTATAGGTGTAAATGGTAATGGAGCAAAGCTCCATCAGTTCCAACATCTACCATAACAGTCATAAAATACAGTATGACTGACAAATAATTCATAATAAAAATATTAACATGACAAAAATGTATAAATTGAAACATGTTTAAATAGTATTTAACAAAAGTACATATGCATGTTAACATTAATTTTAATATTAGATTCAAACTACTTTTTTTGTTTAATTAACATGGCTAAAAACATTAAACGGTCACTAGTTATATTGTTAGTTGTTTTTATCAAAGAATCTGCCCATTGGTGCTTGATATAGTTTGAAGGTGTGTTCCTGCCCAAATCTCACATTGAAATGTAATCTCCAATGTTGGAGGTAGAGCCTGATAGGAGGCGATTGCATCATGAGGATGGATTTCTCATGAATGGTTTAGTTTAGTACAATCTTCCTTGGTACTGTCCTCAGGATAGTGAGTTCTCCTGAGATCTGGTCATTTACGAGTGTGTAGCACTTCCTCCCCTTGTTCTCTTGCTCCTGCTCTTGCCATTTGACCTGCAAGCTCCTGCTTCACCATCTGCCTTGATTGTAAGCTTCCAGAGGCTTCCACAGAAACAGATACTGCTATGCTTCCTGTACAGCCTGCAGAACCATGAAGCAATTAAACCTCTTTTTAAATAAATTCCCCAGTCTCAGGTATTTCTTTAGAGCAATGCAGTAACAGTCTAATACAATGATTTACAATTTAGACATTTCTTTTAAAAAATTTTGTTCTATTTTAAGTTCTGGGATACGTGTGCAGAACATGCAAGTTTGTTACATAGGTATACACATGCCATGGTGGTTTGCTGCACCTATTGACCTGTCATCTAGGTTCCCTCCCCTTGCCCCCCACACTCCAACAGACCCCAGTGTGTGTTGTTCTCCTCCCTGTGTCCATGTCTTCTCAGTGTTCAACTCCCACTTATGAGTGAGAACATGCAGTGTTTGGTTTTCTGTTCCTGTGTTAGTTTCCTGAGGATGATGGCTTCCAGCTTCATCCATGTCCCTGCAAAGGACATGATCTCATTCCATTTTCCAGCTGCATAGTGTTTCATGGTATATATAGGCCACATTTTCTTTATCCAGTCTATCATTGATGGACATTTTGGTTGGTTCCATGTCTTTGCTATTGTAAATAGTGCTGCAATATACATGTGTGTGCATGTGTCTGTATAGTAGAATGATTTATGTTCCTTTGGGTATATACCAACTAATGAGACTGCTGTGTCAAATTGTACTTCTGGTTCTAGATCCTTGAGGAATTGCCACGCTGTCTTCCACAATGCTTGAACTAATTTACACTCCCACCAACAGTGTAAAACTGTTTCTATTTCTCCAGAGCCTTCCTAGCATCTATTGTTTCTTGGCTTTTTAATAATCACCATTCTGACTGGTGTGAGTTGGTATCTCATTGTAGTTTTGATTTGCATTTCTCTAATGATCAGTAATGTTCAGCTTTTTTTTCATGTTTGCTGCTGCATAAATATCTTCTTTTGAGAAGTATCTGTTCATATCCTTCACCCACTTTTTGACGGGATTGTTTGTTTTTTTCTTGTAAGTTTAAGTTCCTTGCAAATTCTGAATATTAGGCTTTTGTCAGATGGATAGATTGCAAAAATTTTCTCCCATTCTGTAGGTTGCTTGTTCACTCTGAGGATAGTTTATTTTGCTGTGCAGAGGCTCTTCAGTTCAATTGGATCCCATTTGTCAATTTTGGCTTTTGTTGCAATTGCTTTCAACGTTTTTGTCATGGAGTCTTTGCCCAAGCCTATGACCTGAAAGGTATTCCCTAGGCTTTCTTCTAGGGTTTTTATGGTTTTGGGTTTTACATTCAAGTCTTTAATCCATCTTGAGTTAATTTTTGTATGAGGTGTAAGGAAGGGGTCCAGTTTCAGCTTTCTGCATATGGTTAGCCAGTTTTCCCAGCACCATTTATTGCATAGGAAATTCTTTTCCCGATGTTTGTTTTTGTCAGGTTTGTCAAAGATCAGATAGTTGTATATATGTGGTATTATTTCTGAGGTTCTCTTCTGTTCCATTGACCTATGTGTCTGTTTTGGTACCAGTACTATGCTGCTTTGTTTTCTGTAGCCTTGTAGTATAGTTTGAAGTCAGGTAGCATGATGTCTCCAGCTTTGTTCTTTTTGCTTAGGATTGTCTTGCTTATACAGCTTCTTCTTTGGTTTCATATGAAATTTAAGGTAGTTTTTTTTCTATTTCTGTGAAGAATGTCAATGCTAGTTTGATGGAAATAGCATTGAATCTATAAATTACTTTGGGCAGTATGGCCATTTTTACAATATTGATTCCTCCTATCCATGAGGATGGAATGTTTTTCCATTTATTGTGTCCTCTCAGTTCCTTGAGCAGTTCTCCTTGAAGAGGTCCTTCACATTCTTTGTTAGCTGTATTCCTAGGTATTTTATTCTCTTTGTAGCAATTGTAAATGGGAGTTCATTCATGATCTGGCTCTCTGCTTGTCTAGTGTTGGTGCATAGGAATGCTTGTGATTTTTGCAAATTGTTTTTGTATCCTGAGACTTTGCTAAAGTTGCTTATCAGCTTAAGGAGTTTGGGGATAAGATGATCCTCAGCAAATGCAAAAGAGCTGAAATCATAACAAAGAACAGTCTCTCAGACCACAGTGCGATAAATTAGAACTCAGGATTAAATAACTCACTCAAAACCACACAATTACATGGAAATTGATCAATCTGCTTCTGAATGACTCCTGGGTAAATAATGAAATTAAGGCAGAGATCAAGAAGTTCTTTGAAGACAATGAGAATGAAGAGACAATATACCAGAATCTCTGGGACACAGCTAAAACAGTGTTAAGAGGGAAATTTATAGCACTAAATGCCCACATCGCAGAGCTAGAAAGCTCTCAGATCAACACTCTAACATCACAATTAAAATAACTAGAGAAGCAAAAGCAAACTAATCTGAAAGCTAGCAGAAGAAATAACTAAGATCAGAGTGGAAATGAAGGAGATAGAGACATGAAAAAGCCTCCAAAAAATCAATGAACCCAGGAGCTGTTTCTTGAAAAACAATTAACAAAATAGATAGACCATCAGCTAACCTAATAAAGAAGAAAAGAGAGAAGAATCAAACTGACACAACAAAAAATAATAAAGGGATATCACCACTGACCCCACAGAAATATAAACTACCCTCAGAGAGTACTATAAACACCTCTATGCAAATAAACTAGAAAATCTAGAAAAAATGGATAAATTCCTGGACGCATATATCCTCTCAAGACTAAACCAGGAAGAAGTCTACTCCCTGAATAGACAAATAGCAAGTTCTGAAATTGAGGCTATAATTAATAGCCTACCAACCATAAAAAGCCCAGAGCCAGATGGATTCACAGCCAAATTCTACCAGAGGTACAAAGAGGAGCTGGTACCATTCTTTCTGAAACTATTTCAAACAATTGAAAAGGAGGGACTCCTCCCTAACTCATTTTATGAGGCTAGCATCATCCTGATACCAAAACTTGACAGAGACACAACAAAAAAAGACAATTTCGGGCCAATATCCCTGATGAACATCTATGTGAACATTCTCAGTAAAATACTGGCAAACCAAATCCAGCAGCACATCAAAAAACCTATCCACCGTGATCAAGGCAGCTTCATCCCTGGAGTGCAAGGCTGGTTCAACATATGTAAATCAATAAATATAATTTGAACATTTCAAATGCAGAGTATATTTGAGAGTTTTACTTTGAAATAGTCTTAACTATTCTAATTTCTATATGCAAACTACATACATATGTAATTTAAATAAAATAAAGTTTAATAAAAATT
Source organism: Hylobates moloch (assembly GCF_009828535.3). NCBI lineage: Eukaryota > Metazoa > Chordata > Mammalia > Primates > Hylobatidae > Hylobates > Hylobates moloch. The sequence goes on from NW_026652279.1 coordinate 126,007,936, forward strand.
ATTTAAACTTGGCTTTGATTCACTCATTTATCAATATATGAGACAAGACATAACAAAAGCAGAGATTCACTTAGATTAAGATATATCTTTTAAAATTTGAAATAAACAGCTTACTCAGAAGTGAAAACATTCCTGTAACACATATTTCTTAAGCCAATTAAAAATTTCATAATCCTGGGAAAAAATAATGACTTGTAAATGACAACACATGGCACATACCTCTATACTCAAACAAGTTTGCTTATGCTATAGGAAAAAAAAGACATAATGCTATCAGAAGAATACATATTGAGACATAAAAAATAAAGAGCAGAACATTGCAAATTGTTTTGCAAATTTCAAATTAATGCTTGTTCCACCTTCTCGCCATATTTTTGTTTGTTTTTTTGGTTTTAGGAAAGTTTGTGTTGTAAATAATAGCTTCAAAAATTCTATGATAATTAAGGAAAATTTTAAATATCCAAGGTCACTAAAAGCCAGAGAAGACTATAAGCATGTGTATTTGAGCTGCATGGTTCCAGATTGTCAAACTAAATAACGACCAGATTTTAGAGCTACTTACTTGGAATAGGCAGATTAAATTACAGGATCGGAAAAAATTTAGAAAATATTATTTACTTTTGTCTTGCTCAAAGTAAATATTATGCTCAAAGGTAAATATGCCGAGTAACTCTCAGGGTGAGTTTAGATATCAGATATGTCCTCTTATTTGAAATTTCTTCAAAATGGTTTGTCACAATTTGTTTAATGTCCTTAGGGCTCTACAAATTTTGCTTTAATGTATTCAAGATAATTTTTAATATTAGCATTCGAGTGGTTTGTAATGTGTCAAATTGGATAGGCTAACATCAATACTCAGAATTCCCTTCTCTGTATGTTTTTAAATGATCGTTATTATTTAATTTTGATAGGGTTTGGGGGAACAGGTGGTGTTTGGTTACATGGATAGGTTCTTCAGTGGTGATTTCTGAGATTTCGGTGCACCCATCACCTGAGCAGCGTACAGTGTACCCAGTGTGTAATCTTTTTTTTTTTTTTCCTGAGACGGAGTCTCGCTCTGTAGCCCAGGTTGGAGTGCAGTGGCACGATCTCAGCTCACTGCAACCTCTACCTCCTGGGTTCAAGCAATTCTCCTGTCTCAGCCTCCTGAGTAGCTGGGATTACAGGCATGCACCACTGCGCCCAGCTAATTTTTGTTTTTTTTCAGTAGAGACAGAGTTTCACCATGTTGGCCAGGCTGGTCTCGAACTCCTGACCTTGTGATCCTGCCTCAGCCTCCCAAAGTGCTGGGATTACAGGTGTGAGCCACCGTGCCCGGTCCCCAATATGTCGTCTTTTATTCCTCACCCACCTCCAACCCTTTCCTCCAGTCCCCAAAGTCCGTTGTGTCATTCTATGCCTTTGCATCCTCCTAACTTAGCTCCCACTTATGAGTGAAAACATACAAGAATGGCCATAATAAAAACATCAGAAACATACAGAGAAGGGAATTCTCAGTAATGACGTCAGCCTATCCAATTTGACACATACAAACCACTCCAATGATCATATTAAAAGTTATCTTGAACTTATTAAAGCAAAATTCGGAGGTGCCACAGAAATGTTTTGTATAAGATTTGAAGTGAAAGTGAAGCATCAGCCATGATGTTTGCACACTTGGAACATCAGTACATGGTCACCAGGTGCTATTACAGAACATACGTGTGACACATCTCCAGGCTCACCTCCATTTCACAGTTGAGTCTGCAACTGCTCCACTACATTTTTGGAAACTCCTTAAGCTTCTGTGACTTTGGGGTCAGGTCATGTGTTTAGCTCTGTGATGATGCATTCCTGTTTCTCCATCAAAGAGCACCAACACCTGCCATCATAAAAATTGGAATCAGAGAGACATTGACATGGGTACAAATCCATCCTTGAGAGATTGTGTTCCCTCCACCCCTTTATATTGTCTGTTCTTCACAACTGCATGCTCTGCAGACTTTAAGTCCTAGCATCAGACACGAAGAGATGCTACAAAGAATAGTAAATAATAGTAAATAAGTATGTTTGTGTTGGGGAGTGCTCCTGATCTGAATTCTGATTGATACAATATTAAATAGCAATTACAAGATACTATTCAAGAGACTTTCAGTAAAAGCCTTTTATAACTTGCTCTTGTGTTGAATTAAATGATAAAATTTATTCTTAAAATTGTGAGTTTTCAAGGTTTCACATACTAATAAATGAGTTTATCAATGTGGCAGGATATAAGATTTTTTATGAGAGTATAATTAACAAATAAAAATTAAAATTATATATATAAAACATGGTATTTTGATATATGTATACATTGTAAAATAGTTAAATCAAGCTAATTAGCATGTCTATCACTTCACATACTTATCAGTTTTTGTGGTGAGAACATTTAAAGCCAGAACTCTCTTAATAATTTTTGAGTATAAAGTACATTATCTCATAGTCACTATGATATATAATAAATCTCCTGAATTAGTCCTCTTTTCTAACTGTAATTTTATATCCTTTGACCAAGATTTTTCCATTCCCCTCACCTCTAGTCCCTGGCAAACCAACCTATGCTGTTTCTATGAGCTCAGCTTTTTTAGATTCCACTTATAAGTGATTATGCAATATTTGTCTTTCTGTGACTGGCTTATCTTACTTAACATAATGTCCCCCAGCTTCATCTGTGTTGTCCCAAATGACAGGATTTCCTTCTTTTTAAAGGCTGAATAGTATTTCATTGTGTGTATGTGTGTGTGTGTGCATGTGTGTAATTTTTTTTTTTATTCATTCATCTATCAATGGGCACTTTGGTTGATTCTGTACCTTGGCTATTGAGAATAGTGCTGCAGTGAACATAAGATTGCTAATATCTCTTAAAAATTCTGATTTTAATTCCTTTGCATATATGTTTAATAGTAGGATTGCTGCATTGTGTGGTAGTTCTATTTTTAATTTTTTTTTTAGTAACTCTCATACTGTTTTCCTTAGTGTTTCTCACCAACATTATGCAATGGTTCTTGTTTCTCCATCACAGAATATAAGATTGATACAAAAAATCAATTCTACTTCTATACAGTAACAGAGAAAACTCTGAAATAAAATTTTAAAATATTCTACTAATAATAACAGCAAAAATCATACACTATCTAAGAATAAATTTAAGAAAAAAATGCAAAACTTATTCCCTGGAATCTACCAAACATTGTTGAAAAAGAAAAGAAGACCTGAAAAAACAGAAAGATATCATTAAAAATTGAGTGTTTAAAATATAACCAAATTTGTCACTGATATCACCACCTCTACCTCCATAGTCGCCTCTATTGTGCACTGTAGATTTTCCTATAATTAGAACTATCTATAGACTAATGTCTATCTCAGTCTTCCCCTTCCTGCCTTTTCTATTCTTTTCTTTTTACACATTGTTATTCAAGGGAATATTAAATTATCTTATTTTTCTTAACTAAGTTCTGAATCAATTAAGAATACTAAAGGACAAAACACATGGAGACCTGTGTTATCTGATATATATTAGAAAAGATGGCATTTGTAGGCAAGTGGAATCAAATACTGATATTCAAGATTAAAAATCTCAATTTACACCAGCAGTCCTGGAAAGCTTAATGACATAATCTAGTCTAGGCTCATTACACAATCAAAGATAATCAAGGAAATAAGCTTTTTCAGGAATGTCGGTATCCAAGACAAAGGGGAGAGGAAGAATAAAGGGCATTGCATGCAATTCCTTTCTCTCCCCAACTCATCCTGTTTATTTCCCTGGGACAGAGTATGTGAGGAAGTGGAGAGAGAGTCTAGAAATTTCACACTGATAGCTATTCCTCTGCATTGAAGAACATATTAGGATACAAAACAAAAACAAAAACAAAACAAAACAAAACAAAACAAAAAACCCTACTGTCCCTTGAATAAAATTCTTCCATTATAAAAGGCTTCAATTACTAGGCTCTATTTTCTCACAATTATAAGTATTGAACTAAAACTCAAAATTGTCAGTAAAGTTTCTATTTGTTCAGTCTTTAAAATGAAACAGCCCAATGTAACACCGACAGTCTTAGATAATATGCTGGTTCGTAGTCAACTTACTAATGTATACTTTCTTCTTTCTCCCAAACTTCATGCGTCCCACTCTCAGATTATTAACACAGAAATTTTCACATATGAGGACATACAAATAATCAGAGACAATTATCTCATCTCTGTACCACACCATATCAATGAATTTCATCTTGCCACTTTTAATGATTTGTTCATTGTCTTGATTTCATTTAATTTCTTGGAAGCATTTTGCATGGTTAATTACCTTTCCTCTTTAAATGGGTTCTTCGCTTCAAATGCAGGGACACTATATATTCCTGATTTTTCCTCTGTCTCACTGGGTACTCCTTCTTGATCTTTGCCACAAATTCTCCTGTTTTTTTTTTTTTTTGATTACTTATAAGTGTTCTCACAGTTTTGAACTTTGATCTTAGACTCCTGTCAATATTCCCTCACATCCTAGATTATCTTATTCTCACTCATGTTTCAAATATCCCATATTTGCTGAAGATTTACACTTTAATATTTTAATGTGTTCTCCCCCAAGTGCCAGAATTATGTTCACAAATGTCTACTCAAAATCTAAATGGATGTCTAAGTGGTATATACCAAATGTAACATGTATAAAACAAAATTCTTAATTCTGCATCGTATCCCAAATCTGTTTTTAACCAAAATTTCCTCATTTCAGCAAAAGGCAACAGGATTCACTTGAGGTCAGCTTGGATTTCCATTATTTTTAACTCTTCACATTCAAACAATCAGAAAATCTTACATTTTATACCTTTATTCTTAAGAAATCAGAATAGTTCTCAAAGAACCACTCCTGCTTATAGCTGTAGTAATTTCTCTCTCTCTTTTTTTTTTTTTGAGGCGGAGTCTCACTCTGCCACCCAGGCTGGAGTGCAATGGCACGATCTCAACTCACTGAAACCTGTGCCTCCCGGGTTCAAGCAATTCTCCTGCCTCAGCCTCCTGAGTAGATGGGATTACAGGCATGTGCCGCCACACCTGGCTAATTTTTTAAAAATATTTTTAGTAGAGACAGGGTTTTACCATATTGGCCAGGCCTGGTCTCGAACTCCTTACCTCGTGATCCACCTGCCTCAGCCTCCCAAAGTGCTGGGATTACAGACATGAGCCACCGCGCCCAGCCCTGTAGCAACTTTTCATCAGACATAGACATGATATTAGTTTTCTATTGCTGCATAACAAATTAGTATGCACTTAGTGGCTTAACACACATTTATTATTTCACTGTTGTATCCTAGGACTCCAGACATAGTTTAGTGACTCTGTTCACTAAATTGATAATGATAGGCTCTATCTAGGTGTTAGCCAGGGCTGTGGTCTCAACTGAGGCTCAGGGGTCCTTTCAAACTCACATCACTGTGGGTAGAATTCATTTTCTCATAGCCCTAAAACCCAAAGTGCCTTATTTCATCAGTGCCACTAAGAAAGTTTCAGCTGCTTCAAGTTTCCTCCCTCTAGACCCTGTTATAAAAAGACTTGACTGATTAGGTCAGGTCCATGAAAGATTATCGTCTTGAGCCTCACAGTTGAACTCATTCAGGACTTTAATTTTATCTGCAAAAAAATCCCTTCACTTTCCCCATATAATGTAACATAATCATGAGAGTGGCATCCACCATATTTACAGGTTGTACTCACACACAAGGTAAGAGGGCTATGCAGGGCAAGTATATCAGCAGATAGGAATCTTGGACTATCATAAAATTCTGCCTACCATAGACATAGAGACCTTACCATGGTTGTTAAAAAAGTTCTTCAAACTTATCACTATTCTCTCAGCTCCCATTGACCTACTATTGTTTCTGTTCCTCCAACAGGTCAAGTAAAATTCAGCCTCATTGCCTCTGGAAATTATTTTCTCTGCTAAAATGTTCTTTTCACAATATTCACATATTTAATTTCCGTTTTACTATTGTCGTCTCATATATAATATTGCAAAAAGTCTTTGATGATCAACTATTAATATTTAAAAAAAACTTTAAATCTTATTATTCCTTCTGTCCCTTTATTCCGTTTTGCATGTATTATTGACTAGAATTATATCACATTGTATTATACTATTAATTAACTAATATATTTTCTGTCACTACCTTTGCAGCTTAATCTCTATTAGAGAAAGGCACTATTCTATTATATTGTGGACCACTTTATCCTTAAACATAATCAGTGCTCATAAATGTACGCAAGACAAAGAAAAACTTGAAGGAAGAGAGTAATAAAAGAAAGGAATAATTATTTCAAAAAGAATATTTAATCACATAATTTCATATTTATATTTTTAATGGCTTTCCATTACTTACAGAATAAAATACAAGAAACCTTAAAGTACTAAAATAAAAAATACATAATCTTGTTCCTGCCTAACTCCCAAGATTTCTGTCCTACAATTCTGTGATCCATACTCTGAATCAGAGCAGCACTGAACCTCTCAATACAAAAATCACATGTTTTGTTGTATAATATTTCTCTTTCTTTGCTAATGCATTTACCTTTCCCAGTTAATCTGCAGTAATCATTTATCTAATCCTGAGATTTCTTTCCACAGAGAGTATCTCTACTCAAGTTTGTGACTGAGATAGGCGTTCCTTTTATTTGCTTGTCTAATAAAGCCAACCTAGTTTGATAATTGGATTAGATAGTTTATTATTTTCCAATACATATGTATCTGTTTTACCATAAAGGTGATCAAAATTAGAAATTGTTTTATTCCTTGATCTTTTTGTAAATTGATTTGTTCCAATTTTTAAAATAATATAAAATTTAATATTGGTTATAATCTCAATTTTAGAGATTCTTCTGCAAGCTTGGATAAACATTTATCAAACGTGGTAATTAATTATGATGGTAATTACATTATTAATTAAGATAAATAATACATTCATGAAATAAAGAAATTCACTATGCTCTTTTGTTGTCAATTCCTCCCCAAACCCAGCCCTTAGTAACAACTGATCTGTTTTTTTATTTCTCTGACTTAACTCTTCCGAGGACATAGTATACATCAAATTAAAAAATATGTGTCTTGTGAGTCTGATTCATTTAACTTTTCATAATGCATTTTTAATTAATCTTTGTTGCAGCATGTGTTAAAAGTTTGTTGTTTTTTATTGTTGAGTGGTAGTCCATTGTAAGATATACCCTAGGGTGTGCATCCTTTCTTCTGTTAGGGGTATTTTTTTTCATTCTCTAAATTATTAAAAAAATAAAATCCTTATATGCATTCAAGTACTGGGTTTTGTGAGAAAATACTTTTTTTTTTTTTTTCTTTTCCAATTGACAGTGTCTCTTTACATCTCTCAGGCTGGAGTACAGTGGCCTGATCATACCTCACAACAACCATAAATTCCTGGGCTCAAGGGATACTCCTGCCTCAGCTTACCAAATTGCTGGGACTACAGGAGCAAAAAACCATGCCTGATTATTATTATTATTGTTATTATTATTATTATCTTATCTTTGTAGAGCCAGTGTCTCTCTCTCTTTCTCAGGCTGGTCTCAAATTTCTGGCCTCAAGCAATACTCCTGCCTCAGCCTCCCAAAGTTTTGGGATTACAGGCATGAGCCACCACACCTGGCCTGAGCACACTTTTCCAATTTGCTTGGGAATTACCTGAGAGTTGGTTTGCTGGGTTATATTGCAAGTTTTTGTTTTAACTACATATAAACTGAAAAAATACATTTTCAAAGTGGCTATACCATTTTGCATTACTATCAAAAATATACGATATTCCTGGACTGTCCCCTTGTCAGCATTTGCTATTGTCAGGATTTTTAGACATTCTATGTGTGTATATATACAGATATGAAATCACAAGTATATCATTGTTTGGTTAATTTTATTAAAAACTAATAGTGGTTATTATTAATGCCACTACTTTGAGATTAGTGGTATTATTAATTTGGGAAGTTGAGGCAGATCACTTTGAGATGCCAAGGCAGGCAGATTGCTTTGAGCCCAGAAGTTTGAGACCATTTTGGGCAACATGGCAAAAACCTATCTCTACAGAAAATAAACAAAATTAGCCAAGCATAGTAGTGCATGCCTGTAGTCTCAGTTACTTGACAGGCTGAGGTAGGAGAACCCCTTGAGCCTGTGAGGTCAAGAGTGCGGTGAGTCCTGATTGCACCACTGCACTCCAGCCCAGGTGACAGAGCAAGTCTTTGTCTCAAAAAAAATGAATAATGATAAGCATATGTCTGTATGCAAATTTACCATCCATACATCTTAGGTGGAATGAACATTACAATATCTTGTCAATTATTAAAAATTGTGTTGTTCATTTTCTTATTATGTATTAGAGTTCTTTCCTTTTTAAAGCTAGTCCTTCATCAGAAATGTAATTTGAAAATATCTCTCAGTCCTGGATTGTATTTTCGTCCTTTTAACAGTACTTTTAAGAGAACAGATCTTAATTTTGATAAAGTCCACTAGAGTAAGAAAAAAAAAAGCTGGTGTGTAATATGGAAGATAAGAAATCTTGGCTCACCCCAGAGTTATAAAGATTTTCTGATATGTTTTTGGCCTTAAGTTCAAAAGTTAATTTTAGAATACTCTAGGAAATTAGAATAGAGTTGTTTTTAATATATGTATATCCATTTGTTTGAGCACCATCTGTTAAAAAGGCTGTCTGTTCTCCCTTGAATGACCTTTCTCATTTTCCATATAAGTTGACCATATATGCATGGCTCTATTTCTGAACTCTCTTCTGTTCCATTGATCTATATGTATTCTCTTTATCCAAAACCATGTTGTCTTGACTAACACAATTTTTTTAATGCCTGGAAAACATGAAGTTTGAGTCTTCCAACTTGTTCTACACGTTCTTCCTTGGACTCCTCATTCTGTTTTCTTTTTATATAATTTTGAATTAGTTTGTTGATTTATAAAAAAAATTCTGCTGGGATTTTGATTTGAATTGTGTTAAATCTGTAAGTTAAATTTTAGAGAATGGGAATCTTAACAATATGGAATATTCTACTCCATGAACATGCTATATCTCCCTATTTGTTTAGGTCTTCTGTGATGTCTGTTATCAGTGTTTTGCAGTTTTCAGTGTACAGATAGACAGATGTTTCCTATAGTTTATAGGTTTTATACTTACATATTTTAGTTTTTATGCTATTAATACGGTACTGTTAAAATTCAACTTTTCCTTTTTTTACTATTATATTGAAACACTTTTTTTTAAAAAAAAAACACTGGCTTTGTGCCTTGCAACTTTGGTAAATTCATTTCTCAGTTCTATATGATTTTTGTAGCTTCTTTTTGTGTTTTTATGTAGACATTTATGAAACATGGAAGAAGAGGCAATTTTATTTTTTTCTTTACAATGTATATACTTTTATTTCTATTTCTTATCTTATTACCCTGGCTATATCTCCAGTAAGATGTAAAATATGAGTGGCGAAAGTAAACACCCTCATCTTTGAAGGGATTATTAGCCCACCAAAGTGCTATGAAAATTACTTCAAAATGAAAATAACTGAACAAACAGCAGCACATGAAAAAAAAGAGTATGTAAATTGAAACAGAACCTCTCGAAAATACAGCTGTATTGGCCCTCCTCTCAGAGAGTTTTCTGATTTGGAAAAGATGGACCCTTAGCATGGGGAAGTACAAATTCAGCTGTCTGTTAGGATCAAACAAAACAAGATGACTTTTCAAATTTCCCCAGTGAAACCCTGAACTCTCCTACTTATTTTGCAAAGCTTAGAATATCACAAGCCTGTTATTTCTGTGTGTGTGTGTGTGTGTGTGTGTGTGTGTGTGTGTTTACCTCTTTACACAACACTGTTTCTGCCTATAAGTCAGTGCACACATGAGTAAACCTCATGGTTTAACATAAGCAAGTAAATAAATGTGATACATCACATACACAGAATTAAAAACTAAAATGATATGATTGTCTCACTAGATGTAGAAAAAGCTCCTGACAAAATCCAGTATCCTTTTATGGTAAAAACTCTGAACAAACTAGGCAAAGAAGAAACATACTTCAAAATAAAAAAAAAAAAGCCATATATAACAAGCTCACAGCCAACATCATACTAGATGGGGAAAAGTTGAAAACATTCCCCCTGAGAACTGGAACAAGACAAGGATGCCCACTTTCACCAGTTCTATTCAGCATGTTCTGGAAGTCCTCCTAGCTGGGACAATCAGGCAAGAAAATAAAGGGCATCCAGCTTGGAAAAGATGATGTCAAACCATCTGCTGATGATAACATCATATACCTTGAAAACCCCAATGATTCATCTGAAAGACTTCTAGATTTCATAAATGCATTCAGTAAAGTCTCGGATTACATAATCAATGTGCATCAATCAGTAGCAATGGTAGATATCAACAATGACCAAGCTGAGAAAAAAGTCAAGAATGCAACCCCTTTTACAATAGCTGCATTAAAAAAAAAAAACAAACCCTAGAAACATACTTACCAAAGAAGGTGAAAGATCTCTATAAGGAGAGCTACAAAACATAGATGAATGAAATCATAGATGACAGAAACAAATAGAAATACATTCCATGCTCACGGATTGGAAGAATCAGTATCTTAAAAAATGACCATACTGCCCAAAGCAATCTACAATGAATCAATGCAATTCTGATAAAAATACTAACATATATTTTTATAGAATTATGGAAACCAATTCTAAAATGCATATGGAACCAAAAAAGAGCCTAAATAGATAAGGTAATCCTATGTACAAGAAACAAATCTGAAGGCATCATATTACTGGACTTCATATTACCAAACAGCATGGTATTGGTATAAAAGTAGGTACATAGACCAATGTAACAGAAGACAGAACCCAGAAATAAAGCCAAATACTTACAACCAACTGATATTTGACAAAGCATGAAAAAACATAAATTGGGGAAAGGACACTCTATTCAGTAAATGGTGCTGGGAAAACTTGCAAGCCAACTGTAGAAGAATGAGACTAGATCCCTATCTCTCACCTTATTTAAAATTTAACTTATGATGGATGAAAGACTCACATCTAAGACCTGAAAGCATAAAAATTCTAGTAGAAAACCTAGGAAAAACTCTTCTGGACATTGGCTGTGGCAAAGAATTTATGACTAAAACCCCAAAGGCAAACATAATTAAAACAACAATAAATAAATTGGACCTAATTAAACTAAAAAGCTTTTGCATAGCAAAAGAAATAATCATCAGAGTAAACAGATAACCCACAGAATGGTAGAAAATATTTACAAACTGTGCATCTGTCAAAGGACTAATATCCAGAATCTACAAGGAACTCAAACAAATCAGCAAGAAAAAAAAAATAATAATCCCATCGAAAAGTGGGCAAATGACATGAGCAGACATTCCTCAAAAGAAGATATACAAATGGCCAAAAGACATTTGAAAAAATGCTCAACATCACAAATTATCAGGGAAATGCAAATCAAAACCACAATGAGATATCGCCTTACTCCTGCAAGGAGGGCCATTATTAAAAAGTCAAAAAACAATAGATGAAATGGATGTAGTAAAAAGGGAATGCTTATACATGGCTGATGGGAATGTAAATTAATACAATCTTTATGGGAAATGGTATGGAGATTTCTCACAGAACTAAAAGTAGATCAATTGTTGATCCAGCAATCTTACTACTGGGTATCTTCCCAAAGGAAAAGAAGTCATTATATTAAAAAGACACTTGCATGCATGTGTTTATTGCAGCACAATTCACAGTTGCAAACATAATGAAACCCATCCAAGTGTCCATTAACTGAAGAGTAAATTAAGAAAATGTGGGAAATATACACCATGGAATACTACTGAGCCATTACAAAGAATGAAATAATTCTTTTGTAACAACTTGGATGAAGCTGGAGGCCATTACTTTAAGTGAAATAACTCGGGAATGGACAACCAAATAGAGAATGTTCTCATGTATAAATGGAAGCCAAGTTACAGGTATGCAAAGCCATGCAGAGTGGTAAAATGGGCTTAGGATATTCAGAAGTGGGTGGGTGGGTGGGTGGGGAGGAAAGATAAAATACTGAAGCGGGTCATTGTCTGTGGTAAACACCCAGGGTTTGTCCTCTCGCGCCAAGAGGATTAATGACACAGACACACAAGAGGAGTGAGTAGAGGAGCTTGGGCACCAATAGGCAAAACAAAGAGAAAGGAAAGCAGCTCTCTCTCTGCTAGAGAGAGTGGTGTCCGAAAGAGAAAAGCCAGCCTGTGGCAGACTGCAACAAATTTCATAGGCAGGCTTGAGGGGGCGATGTCTGATTTACATAGGGCCCACAGATTGGTTGGTCAGGTGTGACATTTCCATAGCACACGGGGAAGGCTGGCCACCCCACCCTAATCTTATTATGCAAATGGGCTTTCCACTTGGTGGCCATGTTGTCTGCTTCTTACTGTACACATGGCTGACAAAGAGCAGGGAAGATGGAGGCACCATTCTGAACCTGCCTAGTCCCAGGTAGCCTTTTCCTATTAGCACAGCTGCCAGCATTCACCCACTCAAGCTTCCAGCTTTCTTGTCTATGTTTTCAGTTCGATTTTACAGGCTGCTCTCTGTTAGAAAAGGAAATGATTTATAGCAGCATGATTTATAGTCCTTTGGGTATATACCCAGTAATGGGATGGCTGGGTCAAATGGTATTTCCAGTTCTAGATCCCTGAGGAATCACCACACTGACTTCCACAATGGTTGAACTAGTTTACAGTCCCAGCAACAGTGTAAAAGTGTTCCTATTTCTCCACACCCTCTCCAGCACCTGTTGTTTCCTGACTTTTTAATGATCGCCATTCTAACTGGTGTGAGATGGTATCTCATTGTGGTTTTGATTTGCATTTCTCTGATGGCCAGCCATAAAAAATGATGAGTTCATGTCCTTTGTAGGGACATGGATGAAACTGGAAACCATCATTCTCAGTAAACTATCGCAAGGACAAAAAACCAAACGCCGCATGTTCTCACTCATAGGTGGGAAGTGAACAATGAGAACACATGGACACAGGAAGGGGAATATCACACTCCGGGGACTGTTGTGGGATGGGGAGAGGGGGGGGGGGGGGAGGGATAGCATTAGGAGATATACCTAATGCTAAATGATGAGTTAATGGGTGCAGCACACCAACATGGCACATGGATACATATGTAACAAACCTGCACATTGTGCACATGTACCCTAAAACTTAAAATAATAATAATAATAATAATAATAATAATAATAATAATAAAAAGGAAATGATTTGGGGGCTGCTTTTCATTAAAAGGAAAACCCTACAGAGGACTTCCTTACCCTATCTGCCTACATAATTTCTTTTTAACTCCTATATCAGTACTACATATTGGGTACAATGTGCACTACATAGGTAACAAGAGCACTAAAATCTGACTTCACCACTATACAATTCGTTCATGTAACCAAAAAACACTCGTATCCCCAAAGCTATTGAAATTTATTCATAGATAGATATTAAAAGCCTGTCTTTTTTTTCTGTTAATCTGTATATTGTCATTTCATTTGTAGGCCCCCAAACACTAGACCCAAGTTGTAGGAGTAAAATTTTCCTGTCCTGTTTTGGCAAGGAGGAGGAGATGGTTTAGGACTCAGCTTACCCTGAAGACTCCTTTTGAGATATTGGCTATATGACCAAGCTGGCAAATGTAAACCTTTTACCAGTCAGACCCCTGAATCTCTGCTCAGGGTCCTGAGCAAAGGCAATAAAAGCCACTCCTATTTTTTTCCAAAGTGTATTTTCTAAAATTTAGATTTAAAGGAGAAAAATTTTGGTTAGAACTGGTTTTTTGTATACTGTGACTCTTCTTGGAGATAGCCATTATATATTCATTTGTCACTGTCTCTTGTGCTATAATTTTGTGTTATGCTGTCTAAACCGTGTTGTTTGTTTCCTGAGAATTTAGCTGTGCAACTCAAAAAGAATGTTTTCTCTGGATTTTGGCCTGCTGGGAGAGAGGTGACAAATTGTCAGGTCTGTGCTCAGACGTGGACAACCATCAGGAGGAAAACATTGTCTTTCACCATGAAGTATGATATTTACTCTCTACTCATTAGCAATATGTAGGAGTGGCATTCTATTGCCAGTGTACTGAGAGCTTTTAACATGAATGATGTTGACTTTTTTGTCAATTTTTTCTTCTGCATGTAATAAAATGTTAGCATAGTATTTCTCATGTGCTCTATTAACATGGTTACTTTCATTGATTTTCTATTGTTAAATCAGTTTTGCATTCCACAGATAAAACATACTAGCACACAGTATACTATTATTTTTAATATTAAAAGCAAATATTAGTGGATTTGCTTTACTAGTTTTTTATTTTTATTTTTTTTGGATATTTTTCACCTATATCATGAGGTTTACTGCTTGATAGTTTTATTTTCCTACTCTCTTTGTTTGGCTTTGCTATCAGTATAAGTCCAGCGCCATAAAATAAACTTGTAAATATTCTTTCCTATTCCACATTCCAGGAAAAATCTATGTTAAATTGATATTATGTCTTCCTCAAATAATTGGTATAACTAATCAGGATAGCCACCTGGGTAAAGAGTTTTCTTTGTTAGAAAATTGTTAGCTACAAATTTAAATCTTAAAAGATATACAATATTTAGGGTATTTAATTCTTCTGGAGTAGTTTCTACATTTTAAGGCATTTTCCCATTTTAGAGAAGTTGTTGGATCTATGAATATAGAGTTGTTTTAATTTTTGAATTAATATTCTTTCCATATATGCATGTTCTGTGATGTCACCTCTTTCATTTTTATTATATGTATTTTGTATCTTATCTCTGTAAAATTTTCTTTGTCAATTATGCTAAAACTTCAATTTTGTTAATTTTTTTTTTTTCCAAAAAAAACAGAGATTGGTTTTTTAGTTGTTATTTGTTTGTATTTGTTTTTCTGAGTCAGAGTCTCACTCTGTTGCCCAGGCTGGAGTACAGTGACATGAACTTGGCTAACTGCAACCTCCACCTCCCAGGCTTAAGTGATTCTCACGTCTCTCCCTCTCAGCTAGCTGGGATTACAGGTGCAGGCCACCATGCCCAGCTAACTTTTGTATTTTTAGTAGAGATGGGGTTTTGCCATGTCACCAGGCTGTTCTGGAATTCCTGGCCTCAAGTAATCCACCTGCGTTGGTCTCCTGAAGTGCTGAGATTACAGTTGTAAGCCGCCACATCTGTTCCAGAGATTAGTTATTAAAAATGTCTTTATTTGGTTTTCAAGAATGTTAAGAATTTCTTTAGTAGATCTTTCTGTCTACTTGTTTTTACTTTAACTTGTTATTCTTTTTCGAGTATTAGGTTGCACCTTAAATCTTTTCCATCTTCCA
This sequence comes from Hylobates moloch, assembly GCF_009828535.3. NCBI lineage: Eukaryota > Metazoa > Chordata > Mammalia > Primates > Hylobatidae > Hylobates > Hylobates moloch. Next base: position 126,023,359 of record NW_026652279.1, read on the forward strand.
AAAGCACATTGTAGTTCCTTGACACTTGATGATTGCTCTTGTTTTGATGCAGAGGGTGCAAGAGACTTACTCTTTATTGTTTTTACTCACCATAAGTCTCAGATAGGCACTGTATCCCCGGCCCTGAATTGTGGTGCCTTCTTTGTGATTCTTTTACTTTTCCACCTGTGTATCTGGTTTCAGGATATAGCTCTGCCCCTCTCCTGTAAGTAGACAGGTCTTTTCAATTCCTCCTCTCTTCTTTTTTCCTGAACCGCAATGGGTTTTCACCAATGCCATAAGGGCAAAGGAGTTTCTTGCCCCTTTCTAGCATTTTGAGGCTTTTTTCTATTATGCATGATAGAAATGTTTATGTGGGGCTCAAGCAGCAGCTGCTATTCCCTCCCTAAGGCCCATATAAGAGTGTTGATTTATTAGTGCTATCACCTTCCCCCCCACCTTTTTTTTTTTTTTGGTGAGGCTCCAAAATGTACAATTTCCAATTTGTATCTGCATCCCCCAGGGATTTGTATTCTCCCACTTGTCCACACTTTTCCTTTTTCAAATCATTAAAATTCTAGCTAAATTATATATTTTCTCACTACCCAGATATGTCTTCTCTACAGAAGTAACTACTTATACCTGATGCTTTCATGAAAGTACTGTCTTTCATTAAATTTTGGTCAGTTGGTTTACCAGTGATCTACTTCCCTGATGCACTCAAGAGGACTTGTAAATTTGCAGGTTGTCTAGCATTTTTTCATAGGTGTAGAAATGTTCTTTCAATTTTATCAACATTCAAGGTAGAAATTAGACAATATTGATATTTTAAAACACAGGCTCTAGTATACAGCATGTCTTAAGACAGTCTCTCAATAAAGGCTTATTTAATGAATTAATTGTGGTATTTTATATATAATGGATGATTAAATCTTTGGAGTAGTATTCAAATTACATATATGGATTTAGAGGGCTATGCCATGAAAGACTCGTACAATAGTTATAAAAATTAATCAGTATGTTTAGGGGAAAATCCAGCAACAGAAACACAGTTACTATGGTTTGACTATTTTATTAATGATGAGTGTTTAGGAATATTTAGCAGGACTGATGGTGAAGCAAAATGGTGTTTTCAGTTCTGGAGGTTTGGCTGATGAACTGCTTCCTAGAGGTATGCTACAAGAAACAAATGTGTTCTGAATGTAAAATGACACACTAATCCCTGAATGGGAGTATTAAAAAAGTTCATTGGAAACTACTTTGGTCATCTTCTACTCAAATGTATTTTTATCATGTTTTTTGGATTCCACTGTGCCAGGCTCCTGCCCTCAATTAACATTTCAACCATAGTCATTATTGATTATTTGCATATTTTCATTTAAGATTTATTTACATAATAATGATAGTAATAATAGTTATGTATATAACATTTTTCTTGTGAGAGACACAGTTTAAAGTATAATACATATATTTTTAAAACTTAAAATGCCCTAGGGGTTAAGTATTGTTATCCATAATCTATGGATGAAGAAACCGAGGGAGAGAGAAGCTGAATAACTTGTCCAAGTTCACAGATTATAAGAGTTACAACATAGTTTGACCTATTAAGTAATGTTTGAAAATAATGGCCAGATATTGTGGTATTTCTCCAAGTAAGAATCTGTTATTTATTTCTCAAGTGCAGAGTGGAGAATAGCTGTTTCACAGACATACATAGCAGACTATTAAAGGTCATGAGGTAGGAAGAACTGATCAAAGACTAAGTTTCTATGCTCAGTAAAACCCAGTTTTTCATGGAGGGTGTATTAGTCCATTCTCACACTGCTGTAAGGAAGTACCTGAGACAGAGTAATTTATGAAGAAAGAGGTTTAATTGACTCACAGTTCCACAGGCTGTACAGGAAACATGGCTGGGAAGCCTCAGGAAACTTACAGTCATGGTGCAAATTGAAGTGGAAGCAAGCACATGGCCAGTAGGAGAGAGAGTGAGTGAAGGGGGAGGTGATACATGCTTTCAAAAATCAGATCATGTGAAATCTATCATGAGATCAGCAAGGGGGAAGTCCAGTTAACTCCCACCAGGCCCCTCCTCCAACACCAGGGATTATAATTCAACATGAGATTTGGGTGGAGACACAGAGCCAAACCATATCAGAGAGGATTCCTCTGGGCCCAGGGTGGACTTATGTATGAATTTCAAGGGGTATTTGATGGGGTGAAATAACACCATCGAGATGAGTAACAAAACTCAGATGTGACAAAGGAAGTATCCCAGTGTCTTCTCAAAACTACTCATGCCCATCAACTTCACAGATAAAAGAAGATTTGGTCCTGTGGGCCTAAATTAGATACGGGCCTGTGGGCCCAAGTCAGATATGACTCAGGAGGATAGAACAGACTCTTGTAGACCATAGTCACAATAAGTGTAGGACAAAAATGGATCATTCTTAGGCATTGATATACATGAGGAGTAGAAAGCTGAGAGAAGTTTGAATATAGCTAAATAAATATGAACTTTACTAAAAACACTTATTACAAAAGACTGAATATATAAGAAATTACTGGAAAAAAATTGAAACAATGCTCAGAGTCCATAAATTACCTTCTATAAAATATAGAAATGATGATGTTTTACCTCCTGAGGTTTGTGATTCTTAGTATTATGCTACATCATACCTGGTAAATATGTTAAATTTTTTAAAAAGTTCATAGACGAAGTCAAATCTTCATAAAAAGTAAGGGAAGTATAAATAGAACAAGGTATCTAGCATATTGGTTCCCATTCTCTCCTCACATCCACTGAAAGCACAGCTACCAGCTACTTTAGCGTCAACACTAATTTCTGGTAACTACTGACAACTGTAACCTAATATGATTGTCCAAAAACATGTATTTTTCCTTTTTGCTTTGCTCCACCTATAAGCTTCACTTTAGCAAAAATATATTAAAAAACTGTTGTTACTGGATTTTTCTAGTTCCCATGATTAGAGTCAACATTTTGATGACTGATCACCTGATCACTATCTCTAAAACTACTATTCTCTTATGAAACCTGAGTTTCCCTCATCAATTCTTACTTAGTTCTAGAGATTTCTAACTTCACTTTGTTTTCTCTGTAGCCTGAACTTCTTGATAAATTGCTTCAAATGTACTCTCATCCCCAACCTTAATTCCTTTAGCTTTATCATCCTTCCACGGCATGTCTTATTAAAACTCTTCACACGGTGAATCTAAACATCTGCTTTCTCCATTCCTACCCTCAAGCCCCTGAAACATGTTGGAAAAAATTACAACTGATCTGACTAGTGCCAAAGAGTAGTTGTTGTTTCAAATTCCAAACTCATGGGAAGTTCAACAGTGCTCAACAATTGTATTATTTACCTCAACTTAGTCTTCTTTTATTGAAGTGGTTGCTGTGAAATGCCTTATCTTCATTCTGTCTAAATTAATTGCCTACATTCCAATAGATAGTTTACTTCATAATGCATATGGAAAACAAAACCACTTAAGTATGGCTTCTCTTAATACCTCTATCGTGCCCTGGGTCACTTTCCTGAATGTTTAATTCCCAATTTCACCCCAGTTGCTATATTTTATACAAAATTTTAATGTACTTATTTTATTTCTGAATCTTTCTTTTTCTTTATGTATTTACCTAAGGTCTCCCCTTCATCAACAAACATCTTGAAGGGATAGTCTATGCTCACTGAAAATAGTTTCTTAAATTATGTACATTCTCTGCCTGTGAAAACCACAATAAATCCTATGGAAAATGTTGTTAAAAAGTAATCAACAGCCTCATCTGTCTGGTATTAATATCTTAATCTTGAATCAGATGGGTATAGAATTGTAACATTTTATTTTTCTCATAGTTAAAAGCAAACATTTTACCATCTCATTTCCTGTCCCACATAGATTATACTCTTACATTCTACAAACAGCTCACCCTGGTAGATTCTATTTTCTTTAGTTTACAAAAGAGAAAATGAGGTTCAAACCCTGTCCAAGTCTCTCCAGAACCAGAGCTTCTTACACCACACTACACTACCCCTACTACCCGCATGCTAAGATCATTTCTATATGACCACTGAAACAAGAAGCAGAACCTGGCCTTTATTCGACCTCGGCCAGGTATATGCACATTACACAACACAGATTTATTGCTACTTGAGTATCTGAATTGATCACAAAATTGCAGCCAGTATTCACTTGAGAAAACAAATTTTATCCAGTAGGCAAATTTGCAAATGCAGATCACGAATAATGAAGACCCACTCTATACATCTTACGTCAGACACACATATGAGTGCTTGCTTATATGTGCATCAGGTCCTCAAATAATGTCATTTTCTTTCATTACGATTTGATGAAAAGGAAAAAAATTGCTTCCCAGCCAGGGCCATTGTCTATGTGGAATTTGCACATTCTCTCCATGTCCTCATGTATTTTATCCAGGTATTCTGATTTCCTCTCACATTCCCAAGATGTGCATGTTAGGTTAATTGGTGTTTCCACAGTGTCTCAGGATGACAGAAAGACTGTGCGTGTGTTCACGTGTGTGTGTCCTCCATGTGTGTGTCCACATGTGTGTGCCCTGAGATGGAATGGTGTCCTGTCCAGGTCTGATGCACACCTACTGTCCTGAGCTGCCTAGATAGACTATGGCCAATTGCAACCCTGAACTGGAATAATTGGGTAAATAATTATCTTACTTGTTTTTATTAATCTTTCTTAAATTTATGTATAGCTCACATTTATTTCAACGGTTAATATTAGAAGTGTTTTGATCTTTATTTAGAAGTTTGTTGATGTTATTGTGACCAGAAATATACCAGAGGAAATCAACTCCTGTTTATATAAATTAGATTATGGTAATATTTGTTTTGTTATACATCATTGTTCTTGAAGTTGCAATGTACCATGGACGACATTAAGTAAGACTTACTGTATATACTCTTCTACAAGTCCTCCTTTTAGGTTATAGGCACACACACACACACAAACACACACACATACACGTTTGTAAATGTGTGTATATGGGATATATGTAAGTATATACTTACAGATATAAGCACACATGTATCCATGTAGAAATATATGCATTTGGAAAATTATATAGTATTATGTCATTGTAAATTAATTTATAGCAATAATAGAAAAGTTATAGTATATGGCCATAGATAAGGGTAGCTAGATAACATAGATGTTGGGAGCTTGTGGCAGTAATGTTACAAATGGTTCTATTTTTTGAAGTGAAATAGAAAAATAGTCATATGAGAGGGAGTTGGAGTTTCAAAGAGAAAGGGAATATTATGAAATAATTGTGTAGGAGACTAGGGGAGTAAATAGATGAAGGAAGTATTGTATGACTGCTGGTAAGCACTAAATCCAGAGCAAGACTTCAGAACATAGAGCCCTGTACAACTGCACGAGCCTCTTGCTCATAAAGCCAGGTCTGCATAGGGTGTGATCAAAATTAAAGTATTAATAAATATAAGTAAATCTACATTATTCAAACTCTTCATGATTCTAAATTGCTTGGACAGGTGTTTCTATCAGTATTATTTTACTTTTGAATTATATTCTTATGTAGACGTACAGAAGTTAAAATATTTCGAACAAAATGCAATTGGAGTATTTTTTGTTATGCAAATTAATTTGATGTTATACATGAACATTATTTCTGAGTCAGTTTTTATCATAAGATGTTGGTAAAATCGATATGGGTGAAGCATTCTCTTGATTATTTGCTCTCAATTATCTTTATGGCAAATCTATCTACATTTCCTGACCAATGACCTACTCTGTGACTTGATGGACACTTCTGTGCTTTCTATTACTGTGCTTGTCTTTCAATCTCTTTTGTTCTCTACACCATCACATGATTTTGAAAAGTTAAGAAACCATGAGACCACACCAATTATTTCCATTTTTTTAGACCCATGAAGTAGGTTTTAAATACAGAGGTTGTTAGGTCAAAGATGTTAAAAGGTTTTCAAATATTAATTCTTCAAAGCTATGTGCTTAAAAAAGATTTTTAATATGAGCAGCCATCTGTGCATTTGCAAACACTTTAACACAAAGGATACCCAATTACTAAATGTGAATACAAATTTTCTTAAATACCTACATGAAATGTAAAGATATTGAGGTGAGAATTTGCCATGAATATGTAATAGTGGCTTTTAGTTCCTAGTTATTGTTGTTATAACCATCCACGAATGTATTTTGTAACCTCTTTTTATCTTATTAACTTTGTTTTTAAAGATAATTTCTTTCTTTTCTTTCTTGACCTATGTTTTTGTTGCAAGTTTCTGGGATTAGACTCACCTAGGAGGGTGTAGAGATACAACAAACATCTTTTTGTTAGTACAGGTACACATTCATCAATTTAGATGGCAATTCCATTGAAAATCAATAAACACAGAAACTAAAAATTTCAAAGCTTGTCAACAAAGTGGTTTGTGGAGCTAGAGAGCCTAGAAAAATCACCCAATTTATGATCACTGGCTTAAATGAGTGAACTGTACTATGATCAATTCCAAATATAACTTACATATGATACTTATCTAACAATTTGTTCTACTTTTCTATTCTATTCACCTCTGTACATGATCTTTTCATTTTCCATCAAGTAATTGGTAATAGTAATCAGAGGCTGTAGAAACACAAATGGTATATCAGTTCCTCTGGTAAAATAAGACAATCATAAATTTGAAAAATATATCATATCCATTTCATCATCCAGTCACTAATATTTGGAGAGTTATTGGTTCATTAATATTATTAGCGAAATGAAGGAACAGATACTAGTGATAGGCAGGACAGGAAGATTGGCCTTTTGTATTAAAAGTTACAAAGTTATCTTCAAATTAAGACAGGAAATAATAATTTTGAGAATTTTATATTTTCATAGTGTTCAACAAACACTTTTGGAATTAATGAAGAAAGGAATCAAATGGGTAAGTAGAGTTCTTTGAGGAAAAGAAAATATGAATCACTCTGGTGACATATAAATGTGAATGTGAAAGTGTCAAACAAAGGTAATTCAGCATGGCTGTCTCATAAATATTGGCAAATTAAATTAAGCACCTTAGGCAAATATTTTGTTTATTGTTCTTCTGAATTTTATTCTTAAAATTTTGTTTAATACAAAGCAGTCACTGAAATGAAAAGCAATGATAAATTGTTATATGTGTATCATTATAGTTAAGCAAAGAATCACATATAAATTCTATTGTAAGGAAAAAGTAAAATATTAAAATCAGATATCTGTACCCACTTCACCCACAGGCTTTATACTATTATAAGTTAACTCCGTGATTTATTAATTGATAACAATAAACATGTTGAATGTGTCTCTTCAGTCTGCTGTTTTTCTAGTCATTTATTCTCTTAATACACACTTTAAAGGCACACAGGTATGCTTATTTTTATTGATTTTTCAATCAGATGTCAATTTACCCTTACTGGAATAAGATAAATAACTTTGAATTATCATGATCATTAAATCAAAGCATTTTTACTGAAGTATTGTGTTAAATTAATGTTAGCCTTTGTTTAATCCACTGAACATGCACTTAATGAATGATAAACTTTAAGGCAGCATTAGTATGGTACAGTAAGGAAATTCATTTCTACTTTGTCACCCTTTACAAAGATGGGAAAAGAAGATATCTACAAAGAAGCATGAACTTGCATGTATTCACACCCGTAGCATTCCTTTGTTAATTGTGGTTAACAGACATTCTTTTTAACTTTTTTCCCTTAGGAGTCATAATCATTGTAATTCATCCTTATTATAAATTGGCTTATGTTAGAAAGAAAATAAATGTATTGTTATATAATTGGAGGATCTTTAATTTTTTTCTTTATTTATATGGCCTACTTTATTGTAGATAATATTTAAGACTAACAATCATCCAATGACTTTCAATACAATGGCCAGAAATTGTGAGTGTGTGTGTGTGTGTGTGTGTGCGTGTGTATCTAAAACACTAATTGATTGGTAACCTTATACTTGATATAAGATGTATACACACACACCGATGACATATTTAGCATTCTAAAATTGTTTTAAAATTGTAACTTAGGCTGTACTATCTTTCTGGAATGTTTTCTGTGAGAATATGTGGTATTACAAATTAACCACATAAATTACTAATTGTATAACATTTTATTGATTACAGTTATTACATTTATAACTTCATTTCTCTTTTACATCTGAAGAAACTTTTTATAGTAGTAACTTGTTGGCTTTATGTCCTACATGGATCAATTGATATCCTTATGAAGAAACTTAAAAAAGATAAAGGGGAACTGTATAGAGTTAAAGATCTATAGAAACACTGAAGTGTTAAAATAATGATTAAAAATTTTAACTAATTAGACCGGGAAAACATTTTCAAACGTTAATAGCACCCAACAGTTGTGTGCTAAATGAAAAGAAAGACACTATCTCTTTCAGGCAGAAGCTACACAAAATAAAATAGCAGAGAAAAAGTGCTCATTTGGTAGGAAAGATGAGGATATAAAAACAGCACACTTTTTAGTTGTACCCTGTGGGTCTGTCAAGTCTACTGGGCTCTTATTTTACGTTCACTGTCTCATTCTCTAATAGCTTGAAGTTCAAAGAGAGAAAGTTTAGAAGGCTAAATTGACGAAAAAATATAGCAAAATATGTAGGTTTCATTTACGTTTTTCCACCTCCAATTTGCAATGGTCTAGTGGAGAAAGGAAAAGAGTTGTGCATGTTTCTAGAGCAGAGGAAACTTGGTCTTACAGTGAGTATAGGAGGAATAGGACACTAGAAATATATAAAAGCTATTTTACTAAAAGTAATTGTATATAAAACTATTTTATAATTGTAATAATTCAATTTTATTTAATGTCTATTGACAAGTAGATAGACATGCCACTGCCTATCATCTGTTGTGATTAGAAATGAAAAAAACATTCTGGGAGCCACATAACTTCATCAAAATCAATAGATGTCATATTTATTAGTTACATATTTATTAAAGAAGACATTTTAAGTTTTCATCATACATCTCATAATTTATAAAGTTTTACATGAACTAGTTGATCTTTGTTAATGATTGGCAAGAGTATAAATTTATTTTAAAAGGCAATTAATTGTTTTTACATTAAATATATTATTATTTAAATTACCTAATTTTTAATGGACATACAGCATATTATATAAGAATGTAACATATTTTACATAAAAATGCTCTATAGGTGAGCAGAATCCAAACTTTCAGATTTTGCACCTTCTTTATGAGCATGTTGACTAACTTTAGAGACTTAAAGAAGAAGAAAGGAGGTGACAGTGACCTATTAGCAACACCAGATATAAGTTTATAGTAAAAATCATAGATCTCCAACAAACATTAATAATGCAATGTCAATACATAGTGAAATAATCTGACATCTTAATTTCAGTTCATTACAAATGTAATTTAAGGAGAGAAGCTTACAGCCTCAGAGGAAAAATAAAATCTGAATATGAATACAGCACACAGCAGATGTTTGCACTTGGCTCTTATAGCTAGTCAATCATATAGCCTATTTTGATATTATTTGGGACACGGTATAAAGTTTGGGAACTCTTATATTAAGTTGTCAATATCACTTCAGAATCTTTTTTTTATTGTATAAATCTAAGGGGTACAAGTAATATTTTAATTGGATATATTGCATAGCTGTGAAGTCTGGGCTTTTAGTGTAACCATCACCTAAATAATGTACATTGTACCCATTCAATTTTTTATCTCTTACCGCCCTCCTACTGTCCTACCCATCTGAGTCTTCAATGACTATTATTCCACATTCTGTGTTCATGTGTACACATTATTTAGCTTCCACTTATAAATATGAATGTGGCATTTGTCTTTCTGTGTCTGAATTGTTTCACTTAAGATAATGACCTCCAGTTCCATCCATAATGCTGCAAAAGACATAATGTCATTATTTCTACAGCTGAACAGTATTCCACTGTGTGTTCCATTCCATTCCACCATGTGTTCTTTATCCAATCGTCTGTTAATGAAAGCTTAGTTTGATTCCATATCTTTGCTGTGATAAACACATGAGTGCAGGTATCTTTTGACATAAAGATTCCTTTTCCTTTGGGTAGTGATATGGTTTGGCTCTGTGTCTCCACCCAAATCTCATCTTGTAACTGCCATCATTCCCACATGTTGTGGGAGGGACCTGGTGGGAGATAATTGAATCATGGGGGTGGGTATGTCCCATGCTGTTCTTGTAAGAGCAAATAAGTCTCACAAGATCTGATGGTATTATGAGGGGGAGTTTCTCTGCACAAGCTCTCTCTCTTTGCCTGCTGCCATCGATGTAAGATGTGACTTGTTCCTCCTTGCCTTCTGCCATGATTCTGAGGCCTCCACAGCCATGTGGAACTGTGAGTCCAATAAAACCTTTTTATTTTGTAAATTGCTCAGTTTCTGGTATGTCTTTATCAGCAGTGTGAAAAGGTACTAATACAGTAAATTGGTACCAGTAGAGTGGGGCATTACTGAAAAGATACCTGACAATGTGGAAGCGGCATTGGAACTGGGTAACAGGCAGAGGTTGGAACAGTTTGGAGGGCTCGGAAGAAGACAAGAAAATGTGGAAAAGTTTGGAGCTTCCTAGAGACTTGTTGAATGACTTTGAACAAAAGCCTGATGGCGATATGGACAGTGAGGTCCAGGCTGAGGTTGTCTCGGATGGAGATGAGGAACTTGTTGGGAGATGGAGCAAAGGTGACTCTTGTTATGTTTTAGCAAAGAGACTGGTGGCATTTTGCCCCTGCCATAGAGATTTGTGGAACTTTGTACCCGAGAGAGATGATAAAGGGTATCTAATTGAGGAAATTTCTAAAAAGCAATGCATTCAAGAGGTGACTTGGGTGCTGTTAAAAGCATTCAACTTTATAAGGGAAGCAGAGCATAAAAGTTCAGAAAATTTGCAGGCTGATAATGCAATAGAAAAGAAAATCCCATTTTCTGAGGAGAAATTCAAGCTGGCTGCAAAAATTTGCACAAGTAACAAGGAGCCAGATGTTAAACCCCAAGATAATCAGGAAAATGTCTCCAGGGAATATCAGAGGTCTTCATGGCCGCTCTTCCCATCACATGCCTGGAAGCCAAGGAGAAAACAAAGGTTTTGTGGGCCAGGCCAAGGGTCCCTGTGCTGTGTGCAGTACAAAGAATTAGTGCCCTGTGTCCCACTCCAGCCATGAATAAAAGAGGCCAAGGAACAGATAGGGCCATGGCTTCAGAGGGTGCAAGCCCCAAGCCTTGGCAGCTTCCATGAGGTGTTGAACCGACAAATGCACAGAAGTCAAGAATTGAGATTTGGGAACCTCCCCCTAGATGTCAGAAGATGTGTGGAAACAGCAGGATGTCCAGGCAGAAGTTCACTGCAGAGGTGGGGCTCTCATACAGAACTTTCACTTGGGCAGTGTGGAAGGGAAATGTGGTGTCGGAGCCCCCATACAGAGCTCCTACTGTGGCACCAACTAGTACAACTGTGAGAAGAGGGCCACTGTCCTCCAGAACCCAAAATGGTAGATCCACTGACAGCTTGCATCCTGTGCCTGGAAAAGCTGCAGACACTCAACACAAGCCTGGGAAAGCAGCCAGGAGGGAGGCTGTACCCTGCAAAGCCAAGGGGCAGAGCTGCCCAAGACCATGGGAACCCACCTCTTGCATCACCGTAACCCCAACGTGAGACATGGGGTCAAAGGAGATCATTTTGGAGCTTTATGATTTGACTGCCCTGTTGGATTTTGAACTTGCCTGGGGCTTGTAGCCCCTTTGTTTTGGCCAATTTCTCCCATTTGGAGTGACTGTATTTACCCAATGCCCGTATCCCCATTGTAACTTGGAAGTAAATAACTTGCTTTTGATTTTACGTACTCATAGGTGGAAGGGACTTGCCTTGTTTGAGATGAGACATTGGACTGTGGAATTTTGAGTTAATGTGGAAATGAGTTAAAACTTTGAGGAACTGCTGGGAAGGCATGATTGGTTTTAAAATGTGAAGACATGAGATTTGTGAGAGGTCAGGGTGAAATGATATGATTTGGCTGATTGGTTTTGACATGTGAAGACACAAGATTTGGGAGACGCCAGGGCAAAATGATATGGTTTGGATCTGTGTCCCTACCCAAATCTCATCCTGTAGCTCCTATCATTTCCACATATTGTGGGAGTGACCTGGTGGGAGATAACTGAATGATAGGGGCAGGTCTTTCCCATGCTGTTCTTGTAATAGCAAATAAGCCTCATGAGATCTGATGGTCTTATAAAAGGGAATGTCCCTGCACAAATTGTCTCTCTTTGCCTGCTGCCATTGATGTAAGATGTGACTTGCTCCTCCTTGCCTACCGCCAAGATTCTGAGGCCTCCCCAGCCATGTGGAACTGTGAGTCTAATTAAACCTCTTTATTTTGCAAATTGCCCAGTCTCAGGCATGTCTTTATCAGCAGTATGAAAACAGACTAATGCAAGTAGATACCCAGTAGTGGGATTGCTGGATCAAATGGTATCACTATTTTTGGTTCTTTGAGAAATCTCCATGTTATTTAATCAAATATTTTTGCAGAGAAGAAGGTCATAGTCAAAAAGGCATAGGCTTGATTTATTTTCAGACAAGCATTAATTGCTACCACCCCTGCAAAATTTTATCTGCTGATTTTTTACATTTACTATTATAAATCACATTTAAATAATATGCAACTCATTGGGGTGGGTGAGTTTAAGTAATTATATTCAATGGAGTTGTAAAAGTGAACACAAAATATTTTATATCCCAGAGCATTCACTCTTTTTATTCTCTCTGGCTGATACGCTCTATGCCACAATTTTCAAAACTGGCTCCTTTTTCTCTTATAAGACTAAACTATAATATCACTTTCTCAGAGGAACCCTCCTAAGCCATTTTATTTAAAACAGTCCTATTCGCATTCGTTTAAAACAGGGCTTTCTGAGGCAGTTGAGTAAGCTCTGTGTAGTTAGTGCCTGGCATATAATGGACACTCAAAAAATATTTATTGGTGAATGAATGAATAAATTGTCAAAAATAAGTATTTTTGACATAGGTAAGGAGAGACATTATTTTAAAAGACTATTGCAGTAGAGAAAAATCTTCAGATCATAAGATCTCCAAGTACCTTATAGAACAGGCAGAGGAGAATTTTCTTTAATAGGAAGGAGTAAAGAAGAAAATAAGTACTGGTTACTGGGGAGTAGGGTGGAATGGTGGCTTGATAGGGCAGTTGAACAGAAACAGTCTTTTCCCAAGGTTGTCAGATTCTCGGGAGTGGTCCATAAGGAGGTATTGCTCCATATTCTCATGCTAGTGTTGACTGAGTATGATTCACAGTTCTGGGTTATGGGAAGAAGGAGAGAAAATTAAACTTGGTCAAACCGAGTTAGAAGGTATTTTGAGCAGATTGGTGAGTGAGTTCAAACAATTAATTATTTATGAAACATAGAAAGGAAATTTGGTAAATCTTCATTTGGCTTTGTCGTAAATAAACAAGGGAAGCATTTCTGAGTCTTAACTGACTCATGTCAGGGAAGGTGTATTTTTGTAGTAAGGCATTTCCCAGAACACAAAAGGATGGGGGACGGTTCTTAATTATTGCTGCTTTTCAGAAACACAGGGCTCTTATAAACACTAACATTGCCAAAATGAAAAATGCATGTTTGTTACAGTATGCTTAAAGTAATATTTAATGTGAAATGACTATGTACAAGTCTACATATGTACCTGTATCTTTATGTGTTTATTTTTATATTTATATTTATATTATTACTCTACATAAATATGATCTAGTCAGTATTTCTCAACGTGTCTAATTGTTAGAGACTAATCAATGAATTATAGAATGCAAATCATCCTTGGCTTGTGGCCACTGTATGCCAGTTTCATCCTTAAGATATTACACCATTACAAGCACATCCTACCTTCTCCTCTTATAACCAAATGCTCCTTGGTAGAGCAGCTCTAATCTTAGTTGAGAATCATTGGAACACAGATGTGTTATAGATTCTAAATGCTAATGTTATATTTCATTAATATTCTCTATTTATTCTCGTATGCATATCCATTGTTAAACTGCATTTGTTGAATATGTAAATCCTAGAAAATAAATCTTTTTTTTTTTTTTTTGAGGCGGAGTCTCGCTCTGTCGCCCAGGCTGGAGTGCAGTGGCGCAATCTCGGCTCACTGCAAGCTCCGCTTCCCGGGTTCACGCCATTCTCCTGCCTCAGCCTCTCCGAGTAGCTGGGACTACAGGCGCCCGCCACCACGCCCGGCTAATTTTTTTGTATTTTTAGTAGAGACGGGGTTTCACCGTGGTCTCGATCTCCTGACCTCGTGATCCGCCCGCCTCGGCCTCCCAAAGTGCTGGGATTACAAGCGTGAGCCACCGCGCCCGGCGAAAATAAATCTTTTATATTATCCATTCTACCATAAGTGGTTTATTTAAGCCAATCATGGGTTATAAATTCTGCTTACCTAGTCAGCTATTTACATCCCCCTGGCAAATGAGACCACAAAGAAGCCTTCTGACAAGTTGTTGGAAATGGATTCCTTGCTATCAATAAAAGACAAATAAATACATGTTAACTTTGCTTTGTCTGGACATTTTTAAAAGTAGATGATTATAATGTGTAGCCAAATTGCTATATCCATCTTTTACCAATCCCAGGATGAAGCTAGTTCACTGAAAGAGTCAGACTGAAAAACTGTAGAGAAGAGTGTAAAAGTTTTGACATATAATTTCTAAAGATGATGTTTCTTATGAATGTTTTTACATGCAAGTAAACACATTTTCTTACTGCTTAAAAATCTGAGTTGGAGATTTTGTTACTGGTGACCAGAGGAGACATCTTATCTTATATGCTATATTTTTGTTGAAGTCCAATAAATACCAAGGAATTGTTTATTTTCTACTATTCCTAAAAACTCACGAATATATGTCATAAAATCTCTTTCCCAAGTTAAAAATTAAATATCTCTTAGCATTGATAATACAAATTTATTATTAGGAAAGTAAAAAAAATTACAATAAAATTATCCACAATGAGAACATTAAAGATATGTCTACTTACTGAAAGGAGTTGACCAAAAAAAAATTTTTGTAAAAGGAGAATTTTTACTAGACTCCAATTTTAAGTGTATCTATTTCAATATTCATAGTGTAGATATATCATTCTTTTTGCTGTTTAAAAATCCATTTATAAAAAATATAAAAAGTCTTTTATTCCATGACAATCATCATCCATCTACTATTCCTAACATGGGACAAAGCATTATAATTATCCCTAGTATCCATCAATTCTTTTTAGAAATAGAATTCTCAAGTTTATTTGGGTACTTTGTTACATACCTAAAGAAGAGTTTACTGTTCTCCCTTATAACAACTATGAAATTTCTGGGTCACCTCCTTAAAAATGTAGCTACATACCCTACACTGTTTTTTCCTTATTCTTGATTGTTAAGAGATGGTAAGACTGCCATCTAGAACTCTGAAGGAGAAGCAAAATGCTGGGGAACTCAGCCAAATTTCCAGTCTGATTCCCTTGATAACCTTGTGCAGTTGAATTGCCCTAAAGCCCATAAATAATCTCTAGATTATTACATGAATGAAAAATAACTTCTTACTTAAAACCTAACATTTAAAAAAATACCTTAGCCTAGTTTGTACCCTTACTAATAAATATATATTTCCTAGAAAATCATACTTACCAGTAACATTTGTGAAATTACTAACAAAGATGGAAAGATGGACCCTTGAGTAGGTTGTGTGTGTTTTTGTTGAAAGAATATAGGTGAACCAACAGAACACTGGAGTGAAAAAATAATTTTGCCTATCGTTCTAACTGAAATAAATTGGTAGTATTTCTACATGGCTGAGTTGGAAGGAATGTGAAATAATGATCATACTCCTTAAGAGTGATTGCTATAACCTAATATTGCTTGCAATAGAACTGGGATAAAGAAGTGGTGGTATATATGCAACATGTTTTAAATGTTAATCTAGGATTTGAAATAAATGTCAGAGCAAAACAATCAGAAGATAAATGAGAACTTTGAAAAAAATACCAAAGTAAGTGTTGCCATTCCTCCTCATGCCACAGAACTCACATAACTTGTTTCAATATTCTGCTGCAGGATACTTTAGAGGTATTATACTTTCTATTGGCATTAGTAAATATAGAAAATTCTAGAATAACTTCATCCTGTGAGTTGAATATTCTGCAAGTTTTAAAATACTATATGTAATGCTGAAAATGGGCATTTTCTTGCTTTTCCACAGCAGCCAATAAGAAGTGTGTTTGAATAAGCAAGTTTAAAAACATGTTCAGACTACATCTTCTCAAAAGAAAATGAATGAAGCAGATGCAATAAGTTCTCCTTCTTGTTCTACAAAGGATGCATAGCAATCAATAAAACTATCATCTCATATTATAAAACTTTAGTCAAGGTCACGATTTTCAACTTTATATCCAAGACATTTTACTTAATTTGTAAGAGACAGATAGTGACCCATAAACACACTTACAAAAACATACTTAATGAAAAGATCAATTTAGTTGAAGAATAATGGGAAATGTAGCATAAATATTTTGTTTGCATTGCCCTTTAGTTGAACCTTAATATATGAAATGTGCCATGGTGCTTTCTTGATGTGGAAGAGAAAACTAAACATCAAAGTTTTGTGTCTTCTTTCCTTAAAGTGAAGTTGTTGTTGGAAAATTGCTGTTTGGTCAGTATCTATATTTTTCAAACTCCTGTGGGAAATGTAAATAATTAACTGTACCATCAAGTTAGTCAGTAGAAAGATCAGAAAATAAAGCAAAAATAGATATACCAATTAGAAAAGACACCAAAATGGTAATATTGAGTTTATCACTTTAATTGATCTCCTGAACGTTGGCCTAGCAGATTTTCTAATTCATTTTATATGCAGGCAGGATAAAAGGGAGGAAGATAAGGACAGAGGGGAAAAGAAAAGGAAAAAAATAGAATAAGATGGAAGAAAGCCTCCATCTGGATATAGGGAGGTAGGAAATATCACATCATCTGTAATTTCTTCATTCTCTTGTTAACTGGAAATTGGAATTATCAGACTGGATTGTTGGAGATAGGAAACTTGGACAGATTGAATCATTAGTTCTTTCTTGAATGTTTGAGTTGTGACTTTGAATCAGAAAAGTTTGTAGAAAAAAAGGATTAAACTTCGCATCTTAATACTTTTTAACGTTTCCTTCCTACTCCACACTCCGCTCCAAACAATGACAATGGCACTTCTTTTTTTTAATTCTCCTCTCAATTTTTAAGAAGTCCTTAAATTAATCCATCTACCTTAGGCCTGTTGGATTAGTCTAGTGCTTTGTTAGTGCTCTGGCAGAGAAAACCAGTGCAATGTTTTCTACTCTATGGGATGGGTAAGAACCTGAAGAAACAAGTTGGAGCACTGGGAGAGGACCAAAAATGTAGGCATAGCTAGATAAGCTTTGTTCTCAGAGTTCTATGGACTCTATGAATGAGTTAATCATGTAAGTCATCAGCCTAATAACTTTTGGAGAAAAGGCAGTAATTAAACCAATGGAAGAAAATGCCCATGAGCTAGGGGTCTCAGTTGGCATATTAGGAGTCCACAGAATTCCAGGTCAGAATAAGAAGAAAAAGAAAAGTCACCTGTAAGTATCCTGGTAACATCAATTAAGAGAAAATATTATAAACTTTCATATGGAAAAAAACATGGTATCTACAAAGACAAAAAAAATAAAAATAAGGTCTCTCTGACATTATATTTCTCTTTTAGGGCACTTAAAGCAAAACAGAGCAGGCTATATGTTCGGATTGCCAAGGAATAAGATCTGAAACCATTCCAATATAAGCTACCTTTTGGAAAACAAACCTAAAAGAATAAAAAATTTTGTGTGGATCTTTAGGATAATAGAAGCACTGCCTTTTAATCATCATCTCATCTGATGTCTTATGTTACCAGTAAAATATAATTTTAATCTCTCTTGGTTTTGTCCAACATTTCATATTTATTCTCCCTTACTTTGTAATCAATAAGCAGATGGCAACTCCAACATATTTTCTGTATAAAAAGTTAAAAATAATTTGAATACCCACATGTATATAATTATTAGTATCATCACTTCTCAAGGTATTTAATTCAATAATAGGAGATGTTAGTTATAGACCTCAATTATTAACACTGCAGGTGTCTCATAGCTCTGCTTTTCTTACTTTGCAGTAAATAAATGCAGTTATAAGTCTTTCTTTAGTTATCTTAGATCTTCTTCTCTTAAATAATAGTAACTGCGTGTACATGTTTTTCTTTTCTTTCTTTTTACCATATACACTCAATTTCACTTGAAAGTCATGGTAAATATAGAATAATCTTTGTAGGGTTGACGTAATTCTTTTCTAATTGTAAGTTTAACCTACTTAAAGAATCATATAATTCATATAAAAGTCAAAGACTGACAAGTTTTAAACCAAAGGTATTTTAAAATGTTTTATCTCATCCATGAACATGTTTCTCACTACTTATCCTGCAATCTGCTGAGTGCTATTTTTCTTACTTTTATTTTTTGACAGTTTCTGTATATACCCGATGAAACTTTAACAGGTTGAGATTGAAAAAAAAAAAAAAAAACTAGTATCATATTAGCTAACAGTTTTTCTAAGCATAAAAAAGGCAAAATTGTGTTTTAAATTTCAACTGGTAATAAAACATGCTTGTTATGCATACGTAAGACTCAGGAAACAGAGAAAACATCCTATGATAATTTAAAAAATAAATTATCAATTAAATATAAACTAACATTTAAAATATGGCAAAGCCACCCATGTGCTTTATAAGAATTTGTAATGTCTCTTTATTTCATTAATTTCATCTGTTATAATATATTGCAGGTAAAGTCTTTGTGATGGCATTGATGTATCTAGATACCTCTAATTTAAAGTAGTAAAGAAGCAATAGAAGTAATAAGGAAAGAAAATAATTTTTGAAATAGCAATCTATTTTCAAGTTGAAAAATATAAACCACAACCATATATTTGACATGAGTATATATCAAAATCTTCCTCAAATGTGGACTGAAGCCTGAGTGTTACTTGCAGGCCTGATTATAGTGCAAGGAAAACCCAATAAAAATTGTAACATTCTACTTCTTATAGGCCCTTTTCTCTAATAAGTATAGATTTTTATATATTGGTAAAAATTACAGCTTGTACATAAGAAATTGTTGCCTCAAATATAGTACAAATAGTTACCTTTTTTCTAAGTGAACTTGTTAGCTATAATTTGCCAAGGTGATTTAATATGATTAATGAAATTGGAAGTAGCATTAATTCCTGGTCATTGTTATATTTGATGTATTAAAGATAGTTTAAAACATGGTTAGAAATCTTTTTCTGTGTGTTCAAGGATAATTAACTTTGGCACATAAAATTTATTAAAATCAAGGCAATTTATATTACACAGCATTGCACATACCTAGGTTAACATGAAAACACCACGTCTCTGCTAACCATGAGATTACTATAATTCACAAAGGTACTTTTTCCTAATTTTGAGTGATTTACGTACATAGTATAGTCAACAAATAAAGATGGGCGTTAAATCTAGAAGAATCTTCATTGTGAGTATTGTGATAAAATGATTTTAATATGCTGTATTTTAAAAGAGAAACACTTGAATAAGGGATGCAGCTATTGGGTTATTTCTATTGGATTCCTCTAATTACATGTAGTTGGCAAGTATAATATGAAAAAATGAGTTTTTATATTAGCTTAAAATTTTAAAAGAAAAAACAGAGGTAGACATTTGTTTAAATGTAAATGACTAATGAAGCAATAATTGTTCTGTATACATGTGGCTCAAAAACTTGCACATACAATTACTGAGATAAAAATTCATTTGACACTTAAAATTTTTAATAATTAAAACATTTTCAATACTTTACAGAATCAGAGATAGTATTAGTAGATAGTGTGGATTTGGGCATCTTGCTATAATTTTGCAGTCACTTTCTTCCTGTTTTGTCCATGCCCAAGTCAGGCAAAAAAATACATCAAAATACCAAATCAAGTATGTTTCCCAGCATGTTGGTTCAGAGGCACAAATACGACCATGACCTGCAAAAGATAGTGCAACAAAGAAAACAGTCTTAACAGATATAGAATAATTAGAAAACATTCTAATGTCCAATTTTATCATATTAATTTTTGGGAAATAACTTTTCAAATGAGAAATTAGTTGTCTTAGAAATTAGGAAAATATTTGTGGATGACAGAAGACTATGCTGGTGCCACATATAGAATACATGACATATATTGGTGAAGGAGGTATTTGTTCCACATTTTATGTCAACCGTTTTAGCAATGATTTAGTGGTGAAGAGAAGCATTGAGTACAAAGTGAATTTACTTATCTACTTATTTATTCATTCAATGAATAGTTACTAAGAACCAGGAATTACTGGGACCAAAAGATAAAAATGATCAACACCTAAGAAGAATGTCATGTCTTTCATATATCAAGCATTGAAGTAATACTGATGAACTACATTTCCCTCTTTATTCAGTTGCCAGGGGCTGCACCTTCTTTGGGAAGCTTTCTCTGACTTTCTTGGGATATATTTTTTGTCCTTCAGAGTAGTCAAAGAGCAGCAGTATGAGCAGTATTTTCTGCGCATTCCTAAAGTGAAAATCATTGTTTTATAATTTTACTTATATATCTATCCAGAAGTACTGAGTAAACACTTAAAAACATGCCATTAGTTTTCAGATGCATATTCCAAAATCTTAGCACACTGTCAGAAAAATAACAGAGCAGTGTTTCTCAAATTTAATAGGCATATAAATCACCTGGAGATCTTATAAGAATGCAGATTCTGATTATTTTTGGAATATGGACTACTATTCTGCATTTCTAATATGATGTTGGTGCTACTGTCTATGAACCACACATTGAGTAACAAGGTAGTAGATATTATGAAATTACAAATTGATGATTTAAAAAGATGAGAGATTAAGAGTATTAATATTTAGTGGGTAAGTAGTGAAAGATGATTTAAAAGATACTAGACAGCTTGATATTGCTAAAGACCAATAGAGAATGGCCACCAGGAGCAAGCTCATAGATTTTATGGAAAAACCTGTGTATTAGATAATTTTTTTTTCAGGCATGAGTTATAATGCTGTTGGCTACAAGTTCAATGTTAAAAAGTGAACAATATACAACAAATAAGGTGTCTTTATAAAGAAACACACATTAAACAAGATTCTGTATTGATTGGTTGTTGAATCTAACCCTGTACTTAAACTAGGAGCAATGGTTCAGCATTTGCTAATTCAATTTTCATGGAAACTGCATAGAACTAACTATTGCAAATCTTAAGAACCAACTATACCTACACAATATTCTAAATTTTGCTTTCTCACCAGCAAAGAATAAAATACTAGTTGTTCCTTTGTAGACGAGTTTGCCAACCCCAGGCTTAGGTGATAAAGTGAAGCAGGAAAAAGAAAGATGTTGGCTTAATCTAGAGCAAACAGGAAGATTGTGAGACATGTTTATATATGTTGTATCTTAAGAATATATTATAAGACATTGAAGAATATAAATATATATATAGTATATATAGATAAACATAGATTTATATATTGATATTAACAGCTATGTTTTTATTCACATTGTCTAGTTCATTCGATTTTTTTTATTATACTTTAAGTTTTAGGGTACATGTGCACAATGTGCAGGTTTGTTACATATGTATCCATGTGCCATGTTGGTGTGCTGCACCCATTAACTCATCATTTAGCATTAGGTGTACCTCCTAATGCTGTCCCTCCCCCCGCCCCCCACCCCACAACAGTACCCAGAGTGTGATGTTCCCCTTCCTGTGTCCATATGTTCTCATTGTTCAATTCCCACCTATGAGTGAGAACATGTGGTGTTTGGTTTTTTGTCCTTGCGATAGTTTACTGAAAATGATGGTTTCCAGTTTCACCCATGTCCCTACAAAGGACATGAACTCATCATTTTTTACAGCTGCATAGTATTCCATGGTGTATATGTGCCACATTTTGTTAATCCAGTCTATCATTGTTGAACATTTGGGTTGGTTCCAAGTCTTTGCTATTGTGAATAGTGCCGCAATAAACATACGTGTGCATGTGTCTTTATAGCAGCATGATTTATATTCCTTTGGGTATATACCCAGTAATGGGATGGCTGGGTCAAATGGTATTTCTAGTTCTAGATCCCTGAGGAATCGCCACACTGACTTCCACAATGGTTGAACTAGTTTACAGTCCCACCAACAGTGTAAAAGTGTTCCTATTTCTCCACATCCTCTCCAGCACCTGTTGTTTCCTGACTTTTTAATGATGGCCATTCTAACTGGTGTGAGATGGTATCTCATTGTGGTTTTGATTTGCATTTCTCTGATGGCCAGTGATGATGAGCATTTTTTCATGTGTTTTTTGGCTGCATAAATGTCTTCTTTTGAGAAGTGTCTGTTCATGTCCTTCACCCACTTTTTGATGGAGTTGTTTGTTTTTTTCTTGTAAATTTGTTTGAGTTCATTGTAGATTCTTGATATTAGCCCTTTGTCAGATGAGTAGTTTGCGAAAATTTTCTCCCATTTTGTAGGTTGCCTGTTCACTCTGATGGAAGTTTCTTTTGCTGTGCAGAAGCTCTTTAGTTTAATTAGATCCCATTTGTCAATTTTGACTTTTGTTGTCATTGCTTTTGATGTTTTAGACATGAAGTCCTTGCCCATGCCTATGTCTTGAATGGTAATGCGTAGGTTTTCTTCTAGAGTTTTTATGGTTTTATGTCTAACCTGTAAGTCTTTAATCCATCTTGAATTAATTTTTGTATAAGGTGTAAGAAAGGGATCCAGTTTCAGCTTTCTACATATGGCTAGCCAGTTTTCCCAGCACCATTTATTGAATAGGGAATCCTTTCCCCATTGCTTGTTTTTGTAAGGTTTGTCAAAGATCAGATAGTTGTAGAAATGTGGTATTATTTCTGAGGGCTCTGTTCTGTTCCATTGATCTATATCTCTGTTTTGGCACCAGTACCATGCTGTTTTGGTTACTGTAGCCTTGTAGTATAGTTTGAAGTCAGGTAGCATGATGCCTCCAGCTTTGTTCTTTTGGCTTAGGATTGACATGGTGATACTGGCTCTTTTTTTGTTCCGTATGAACTTTAAAGTTGTTCTTTCCAATTCTGTGAAGAAAGTCATTGGTAGCTTGATGGGGATGGCATTGAATCTATAAATTACCTTGGGCAGTATGGCCATTTTCACGATATTGATTATTCCAACCCATGAGCATGGAATGTTCTTCCATTTGTTTGTATCCTCTTTTATTTCATTGAGAAGTGATTTGTAGTTCTCCTTGAAGAGGTCCTTCACATCCCTTGTAAGTTGGATTCCTAGGTATTTTATTCTCTTTGAAGCAATTGTGAATGGGAGTTCACTCATGATTTGGCTCTCTGTTTGTCTGTGATTGGTGTACAAGAATGCTTGTGATTTTTGTACATTGATTTTGTATCCTGAGACTGCTGAAGTTGCTTATCAGCTTAAGGAGATTTTGGGCTGAGAAAATGGGGTTTTCTAGATATACAATCATGTCATCTGCAAACAGAGACAATTTGACTTCTTCTTTTCCTAATTGAATACCCTTTATTTCCTTCTCCTGCCTGATTGCCCTGGCCAGAACTTCCAACACTATGTCGAATAGGAGTGGTGAGAGAGGGCATCCCTGTCTTGTGCCAGTTTTCAAAGGGAATGCTTCCAGTTTTTGTCCATTCAGTATGATATTGGCTGTGGGTTTGTCATAGATAGCTCTTATTATTAGATATTGTTATAATATTGTGTCTTATAATGATTGTATCTGAGTCTAGTTCTACCTTTATTATTTATTTTATGTGTTATTATTGTGTTTCATACCAGATTATTAGTCATATAAATGTTCCCAATTATTATTAAAGAAAATAATATTTTGCTGTTTCATGGTTGTAATATTTATTTTGTCATTTGGAGGATATTTAAAATGTGCACACTGCTACTCTGATTACTTTCTCTAAGAGATCTTCTCTTGCTTACTACAACATTGCTTTTAGGAAAAAAAGAAGTTCTTTTAAGATCAGTCAGTCGGTCACTTCTTGTTTTGATGAAAACTGTATAATGAGGCCAGTCACAAGACGGCAGTGTAATGATGTATATTAGTAATGGTTGTGATGGATAGATGATTAAAATAATATTTGTAGTAAAATTTTAATAGGACTGAATGGTTGCATTGGAGGGGTAAGTATGAGGAAGAAACCAGAGATTACAATTTCATTTTTTCCTGAAAGGAAAACTAAATTAAGAATACTTGGCTTTTTCCAAAATATGCAGTCTTAGAGAAAATTATGTAAAATTTACATGTTTCTTTCTGGTATAAATTTCATACATTTATAGTAAGTTCAAGAGGTGGGTTTAAGAAGGGGGTAGGCATTTGAAGATATATTAGGAAAGATATATGACTATTGAATTTTTGGAAGTGCATTAGGTCAAACAGATAGTATATAGTGAGAAATAAGTTTGGGCTGAATTCTGTAAAACAACAATATTTAAGGCATATGCAAAAGAGTGGATCCCCTGCAAATGGAGCAGAGAAGTGGCCAAAGGATATGAAAGGAAATAATTTGTAATGGAGAAAGTGATTGATAAATCTCTAAATAATTTACTTGAGTTAATACAGTTAATACATATTTATTGGTGACATTGGAGAGAGTTTTCATTGTTGTTGCTGTTATTGTTTTGTTCGTTTGTTTTTTGAGACAGGTTATTGCTGTGTCACCTTGATTGGAGTGCAGTGGCATGATCACAGTTCACTGCAGCATAAATCTCCGGGGCTTAAGTGATCCTCCCACCTCAGATTCCTGAGTAGCTAGGACTACAGGCACATACCACTCTGTCCTGCAAATTTTTCATATATATTTTTTGTAAAGATGGGGTCTTACTATGCTGCCCAAGCTGGTCTGGAACTTCTGGGCTGTAGCAATACTCCTGTCTTGCCCTCCCAAAGTGTTGGGATTATCATCGTGAGCCACCATGCCCGGCCAAGTTTTTTCTTTTTTTTAATTCAGAAGTTTATAAATAAAATAAACTTCAATACATTAAGAGGTAAATGATGCGAATATTTGTCTGTGATGTGGAAATAGGACATAGGAGGACAGGAGTGCAACAACATGGTAACGTTTTATTTTTTGATAAAAAAAGTAAAGTTGCGTTTGCCTAAGGCTACACTACTGACTTACTTTGTTTCAATGCCTTATTTTCTCACACTGTGTCCCAAGCTAGAGGGTTAGAAAATTTGCTCATTCATTGTTAAAAGACCTGTCTGGTGTACTCACTTTGTGGTGCGCACAATCATTAGAGCTGAAGAAGCACAGCTGAAAAAAAAAATTTGCAGTACCTGCTTTTGTGATTTGTCTTTAATCACCCAAATATTTGCTGCATCATTAGTGATCTATGCCTAAAAAACACGGAAGGGCAAATCCTGGACACATGTATGCTTCTAGTACAGTGATTCAGCAAGTAGAATCAGAAAAAAAATATATTACACAGGGTTTTTTATGTCTAATATATAATTAGAATGGTTATTACTAAAAATGTCAAAAAATAATAGATGCTAGCAAGGTTGCAGAGAAAAGGGAACACTTATTTACTGTTGATGGAGTGTAAATTAGTTCAACCATTGTCGAAGGCAGTATGGTGATTCCTCAAAAAGCTAAAAGCAGAACTACCATCTGACCCAGCAATCCCATTACTGGGGATACAGCCAGAGGCATATAAATCATTCTACAATAAAGATGTGGCATGTAAATGTTCATTGCATCACTATTCACAATAGCAAAATCATGGCATCAACCTAAATACTCACCAGGAACAGACTGGATAAAGAAAATGTGGTACACATATACCACAGAATATTATGCAGCCATAAAAAAGAATATAAGATATATCTTTTGCAGGAAAATGGGTAGAGATGGAGGCTATTATACTTAGCAAATTAATGCAGGAACAGAAAAGCAAATACCTCATGTTAACACATATAAGGGCGAGCTAAATGGTGAGAACATATGAACACAAAGAAGGAAACAACAGACACTGGGGTCTACTTGAGGGGAGAGAGTTGGAGGAGGGAGAGGAGTAGAAAAGATAACTATTGGGTCCTAGGCTTAATTCCTGGGTGATAAAATATTCTGTACAATAAACCCCCATGACTTGGGTTTACCTGTGTAACAAACCTTCACATGTACCACTGAATCTAAAATATTAGTTAAAAGCAAAACAAAATAAAATGATCTGTGATTTCTACAACATGACCTTTCTAAGTCTCATGGCACTCTCAAAGCAAAAACCTTTAATAGATAAACTAGGAATAAAAAGCAAGAAATCCAATCATACTGATACTGAAAATCACTTGCAAAGGAAGACAGTGAAAGAAAAAGAAAAAATCAAAGGCTGTATAAAACTACCAGCAGACAGGGAACACTATGGCAGTACCAAGTCATTACCTATTAATAATTACTCTGAATGTGGATGAATTAAATTCTCCAATTGAAAGACAAAGTGGCTGGATGGATTAAACAAACAAGACCCAATTATATGTTGCCTATATGAGATTGCCTTCATCCATAGGACATGTATCAACTGAAAGTGAATGGATAGAAAAAGATATTCCATGAAAATGGAAACCAAAAAAAGCAGAAGTAGCTATAGTTGTATCAGATAAAATAGACTTCAATTAAAAAACTATAAAAATATCCAAGGCGATTCTGTAATAATAAAGGGGTCAATACAGCAAGAGGAAATAACAGTCATAAATATATGTGCATGCAACATCAAAACACCTAAATATGTGAAACAAACATTAACAGATCTAAGAGAGAGAGAGATAGCAATACAATAATAGTAGAGAACTTCCATACCCATCTTTCAGCAATGAACAAATCATCCAGAAAGAAAATTAGCAAAAATCATTGAATATAAACTACACTCTTGACCAGCGAACCTAAAAGATGTTTTATGAAAGAGCTTCTGAATAGCCACTCTTTTCAACAGCATGTGAAACATTCCACAGAACAGATCATATATTAGTCCACAAAACAAGTCTTAACAAATTCAAAAAAAAATCAAAATTTATAGTCTTTTCTGATGATAGTGAAATAAAACTAAAAATCAACAGGAGGAAATTCAGAAACTGTACAAGTTCACGGAAATTAAACAGTATGTTTGTAAATAAATGGGCCAATTAAGAAATTAAAAGAGAAATTCGAAAATTTCTTGAACAAATGAAAATGAAAACACAATATTCCCAAAGTTATGGGATACAGCAAAAGCAGTTCTTAGAAGAAACTTTATAGCAATACACACACACACACACACACACACACACACATACCCACACACATATATATACATACATATATATACACACACACACATTTTTATATAGAAGAAATATCTCAAATATATCAAATATCTCAACAACCTAATGATGCTTCTCAAGGAACTAAGAAAACAAATAAAATATAAAATTATTAGAAAAAAACAAATAACAAAGATCAGAGCACAAAAAAGACTAAAACATCTGTAAAAGGCAATGAAATGAGTTTTCTGAAAACATTAACAAAATCGACAAGCCTTTAGTTAGACTAACAGAGAAGACTACAACAAAATCATAGATTAAAAAAGACACAGTTAAGTTGATACCACAGAAGTACAAAGGAGCATAATAAATTACTATGAAAATTTCTATGTTGACAAATAGGAAAACCTTGAAGAAATTGATATATTCCTGGATACATACAACCTACCAACATTTTAAAAACAAGAAATACATAATGTGAAAAGACCTTCAACAATTAGGAAAAAGAAATGACTTTCAAATTGGAAAGCAGGAAGCCAAATTGTTTCTCTTTGTAGATGACATGTTCTTATATATACAAAATCTTAAAGATTCCACCAAAAAACTGTTAGAACAAATAAATTCAGTAAAGTCACAGGATACAAAATCAACGTACAAAAATCAGTAGCATTTCTATATGTCAATAACAAACTATCTGAAAAAGAAATCAAGAAAGCAATTCCATTTATAATAGATAATAAATAACAAATAAATAAATTTAACCAAGCAGGTGAAATATCTGTACAATGAAAACTATAAAACATTGATGGAAGAAATTGAAGACGAAATGAATAAATGGAAAGATAACTGATGTTCATGAATTGGAAGAATAATGTTAAAATGTCCATGCTATCCAAAGTGATCTACAGATTCAATGCAATCTCTATCAAAATTTTAATATAATTCTTACCAAAAGTAGAAGAAAATTACTAAAATTTATCTGAAACTAAAAAAGAGATCTCAAATAGACAAAGCAACAACGAGCAAAGAAGAAAACTGGAGGCCTCACACTACCTGATTTCAAAATACACAGCAAACCTGTAGTAACCAAAACAACTCAGTGCTGGCATAAAAACAGACACATAGACCAATGGAACAGAAAAGAAAGCCCAGAAATAACTCCACTTATTAAAGGCAAGTGATTTTCAACAAAGGTGTTAAGAACACACAATGGGGAAAGGGCAGTCGCTTCAATAAATGGTGCTAGGAAATCTGGATATACACATACAAATAATAAAATGTGACCATTATCTGTCACCATATACGAAAATGAACTTAAAATGAATGAGACTGACTCTATGAAACTACTGAAACTACTAAAAAATAAACATTATATAAATTGATTGAAAAAGGATATTTGAGACAAGATGGCAAAAGCAAAAGCAACAAAAGCAAACTAATCAAATCGGAGTACATCAAACTAAAAAGCTTCTTTGCAGCAAAGGAAACATTCAACAGACTGAAAAGATAACCTATAAATTGGAGGAAATATTTTCCAAATATCCATCAGACAATTCGTTACCATCCAGAAGGTATAAGGAACTCAAACACCTCAATAGCAAAAATACAACAAATCCATTTGAAAAATAGGCAAAACCTATTTATAGATATTTCTCCAAAACACAAACACACACACACACACACACACACACACACAAATCAACTGTCTTTTGTCTTTTTGATTATATATAATCAAAAGGTTATGTATTATATGTATAATTGAAAATAAATTCTGGCAATGATGTACAGAAAGGGAAACTTTTGTACACTGCTGGTGGGAATGTAGATTAGCACAAGCGTTATGGAAAACAATATGGCAGTTTCTTAACAAATTTGAAAATAGATGTGCCGTATGATACCATATGATCCAGGAATCACACTACTAGGTATATATCCAAAGGAAATATGTTGAAGAGACATTCGAACTCACTTGATTTTTTCAGAACTGTTCACAATAGCCAAAGTAAGGAATCAGTCTAAATGTCCAACAGATGAAAGGGTAAAGAAAATACGGTATTATGTGTATTTACACAATGGAATTCTATTCAATACAGAATAACAAATACCACATGATCTCATTCATATGTGAAATTTAAAAGAATTCATTTTATAAAAGTTAAAAGAGTGGTTACCATAGTCTTGAGAAAATAAGGGGCAAGGTGAATGGTAAAAAGTTGGTCAACGGGTATAATGTAATGTTACAATTAGATAGGAGAAATAAATTTTGGTACTCTATTGCACAGTAGGGTGACTACTATTACAATTAACTTGAAGAAAGCATTTTAAATGTTCTCATAACAAATTATACATGTTTAAAGTGATGCATATGTTAATTCCCATGGTTTGATCATTACACAACATATACATGTATCAAAACATCACATTGTACTCATAAATATGTGCAATTACTATGTGTCAACAAAAATAAAATAAGATTTTGGCACCCTGATTTTTGTTTTTCTTTAACATTCACACTTATCTTTATTCTTAGCATATTTGTTATCCTATTCAAAGGATAATCAAAATATTTGTGTTATTAGGTAAAGGAAGCAGCACACATGAATACCACAATGGGAAGAGAATGAACAGAATAAATGATTCTCTTTTTGTTGTTTTGTTTGTTTTTTATTAATACCTCTCTCACCATTTACATATGCTTTCTAACAAAGAGTTGTGTCGACTTATGTAAACCCCCTCCAATGTGTCAAATACTGACATATACCCACAAAAATATTAGATGAGGCAGAGTAGATGGATCTGAAGAAAAGAGGTGAAACTCAGAGTTGGGGAAGTCAGGCAGACACAGTGTGGAAGCAACAAGATTCCACTCAATGACAACTGTGTGTTAGTCTTGATCAATGAGAAAACTATCCGAAACTGCTTTTGTACTTGTAATATCTCCAGTTTTTACTGAAATTTAGATCTATTATCTAATAATTTCAACAATTACTTTCTAAGCATTTAGCAATTCATCACATCTACATGTTCCCTCCTAAATTAACTCATTATAAGTTTGATTTTGCTTAATTTATTCTTTAATATTTTATTACAATAAATTAAATGATAATGTTCTCATTAAAATGAAATAAATATTATCATGAGATTCATAAAAGAAGATTTTCTAATTTCTGCCTTAATTTTATTTATTAATATTTTTCATGCCATTTTCCTTAATGCTATTTTTACTAAAATTGTGTACTTGTTTATTATTACTTTATAATATCATGTATATTTATAAAAATACACTCATTATTACATCAAAACCTTCACTTTAATGTTTTTCTTTAAGGATATTAAAAAATATTTAAAACATAAAATAGGCTTATCACTTCACAAAAAAACATTAATGTAATTTTTGTATCTTATTGAAGAAACATTTGTGGTTTAATTTGACAATATTCTTATTATTAGATTTATATACTAAGTCATTCATTCTGCATATTTTGAAAACTGAAATTAAGGATAAAATGTTTTTCCTATTGGAATATTAAGAAGTTATAATCATTTCCAAAGTTAAGCTGGAGAACATTGTACTAAATGAAATAAGCTAGTAACAGAGCTATACATACTGCATAATTCCACTGATAGAAAATATCTAAAATAGTCACTCAGAGAAAGAGGAGTGGTGGTTATCTGGGGCTTAAGAAGGGAAAAATTGGGAGTAGCTGTTCAGCAAGTGTAAAATTTCAGTTAAATAATTTGAGTATATTTTAAAGATCTGATATATGACATTGTGCCTATAATTAAAAATACTGTATTGTGCACTTAAAAATGTGTTGAGAGGGAAGATAGCATGTTCTTACCACATTTAAAACAATCCATTGATATGTGTGTATGTGTAGAAATGATAGCACTTCAGCAAAGTAATAGATATGTTTAGTAATTTAGAAAGAAATTAAAAGAAGTTTTAGCATTAAGGTGAATTTAATATCATTTATGTAAAATATATCGGTTACAAACAAAAACTATTTTATCACAGAAATGTGATGGTCTCATATTGACTAGTATTACCTTTTTATCTCTTCTATAACAGAAAAATTAGGAAGATGGATTTGGAGAATAGTAAAAGAAGATATGGTAATGCAAGTTGAATCAGAAGCAAATTTAAGATTTTTTTTGGAAAACGCATAGGAGAGTTTTAAAAATTATGTTTACTTGGTCAATAAGGAAAATTTATTCAAGAGAATACTAAATACAATAATTTTAACTAATTTTAATGCCTAAGCTATTAAGAATAATTTACTGCATAACACTTAATGTAATTATTATTATTATTTTTTGAGATGGAGTCTCCCTTTGTTGCCTAGGCTGGAGTGCAGCTTCACAATCTTGGCTCACAGCAACCAGTTGCACGATCTCGATTTACAGCAAGCTCAGCCTCCTAGGTTCAAATGATTCTCATGCTTCAGCCTCCTGGGTAGCTGGGATTACAGGCATGTGCCACCATGCCCAGCTAATTGTTTTTTGTATTCTTAGTAGAGACAGGTTTTGTCCTGTTGGCCAGGCTCGTCTCGAACTCCTGCCCTCAAGTTATCTGCCCACCTAGGCCTCCCAAAATGCTGGGATTACAGGCTTGAGCTACCACACCTGGCCTACTTTATGTAAAATGTATAATTAATACATGCAGCTTACTTCCTAAGTTATTTTACTTTTAAAAATCTAATTTACATTGTGATGGTTGATGGTATTCTCCAAATTTTATGAAATATGCTCTATATTTTGATAAAAAAATATTTGACAAGCTTAGAAAAATGTTTTAGTCTGAATAGTCAAATATTTGTTAAGACC
Source organism: Hylobates moloch (assembly GCF_009828535.3). Lineage (NCBI taxonomy): Eukaryota > Metazoa > Chordata > Mammalia > Primates > Hylobatidae > Hylobates > Hylobates moloch. The sequence continues at coordinate 126,055,644 of NW_026652279.1, forward strand.
ATGAGTAGTTCAGAATTTAGAAAATATTTTTAATTTCAATTTTTCCATCTTACAATTGAGATTATCTTAATGTATTTGTATTTATTATAGTTTCATCATAGACTACATAGACAATGAAATAATTAATTGAAACTTAGGTAGTATATTTTTTAGGTTTGTTATATACATCCAATGCAACCAACATAACTTTACTATATATGTTACAAAAGCAATTGCAATGAAAACAGGGTTTTTTGTGTTAATTAATTTTTATGAATCTCAAATACTGAGAAAACCTTTACATCTATTATCAGTAACTTTGAAACAATATTTCCTTTTTTCTTTTTTTAATTATTACTTTTTTTTTGAGATACTGAAAATGTGGAAGTTACTTTGGAACTGGGTAACAGGCAGAGTTTGGAACAGTTTGGAGGGCTTACAAAAAAACAGAAAAAGAGGAAAAGTTTAAAACTTCCCAGAGACTTATCAAATGATTACGATAAAGTGCTGATAGTGATATGGACAATGAAGTCCAGGCTGAGGTGGTCTCAGATGGAGATGAGAAACTTGCTGGGAACTGGAGTAAAGGTAACTCTTGCTACGTTTTAGCAGAGACTGGCAGCATTTTGCCCCTGCCCTAGACGTTTGTGGAATTTTTGACTTGAGAGAGAAGATATAGGGTATCTGGCAGAAGAAATTTCCAAGTAGCAAAGCAGTCAAGAGTTGACATGGGTGCTGTCAAAAGCATTCAGTTTCAAAAGGGAAACAGAGCGTAAAAGTTTGGAAAATTTTCAGTCTGAGGATGCAATAGAAAAGAAAAACTTATTTTCTGAGGAGAAATTCAAGTTAGCTGCAGAAATTTGCATAAGTAATGAGGTTCCAGAGGTTAATCACCAAGAAAGTGGGGAAAATGTCTCCAGGACATGTCAGAGACCTTTGTGGCAGATCCTCTCATCCCAGGCCCAGAGGCCTAAGAGGGAAAAATGATTTTGTGGGACAGGCTCAGAGCCCTGCTGTTCTGTGAATCTTGTGTCCCAGCTGCTCCAGCTCCAGCCATGGCTAAAAGGGGCCAAGATACAGCTGGGGCTATTACTTCAGAGAGAGAAAGCCCCAAGCCATGGAAGTTTCCACACAGTGTTTGTCTTGCGGGTACACAGAAGACAAGACTTGAGGTTTGGGAACCTCCACTTAGATTTCAGAGGATGTATGGAAACACTTAGATATCCAGGAGTAGTCTGCTGCAGGGGCAGAGCCATCATGGAGAAACTACGAAGGCAGTGCTGAGGGAAAACGTGGGATGGGAGCACCCACACAGAGTCCCCACTGGAGCACTGACTAGTGGAGCTGTGAGAAGAGGGCCACAGTCCTCCAGACCCCAGAATGGTAGATGCACTGTCAGCTTGCATGGTGTACCAGGAAAAGCTGCAGGCACTCAAAGCCAGCTTGTGAAAGCAGCTGTGGGGGCTGTACCCAGTAGAGCAACAGGGGCAGAGCTGCCTAAGGCCTTGGGAGCCCACCCTTTGCATCAGCATGCCCTGGATATGAGACATGGAGTCATAGGAGATTATTTTGGAGCTTAAAGATTTAATGACTGCCCCGCTGAGTTTTGGACTTTCATGGGGCCTGTATCCCCTTTGTCTTGGCCAATTTCTCCCATTTGGAAGGGGAGCATTTACCCAACTCCTGTATTCCATTGTATCATGGAAGTAACTAACTTCTTTTTTATTTTACAGGTTTGTAGGTGGAAGAAACTTCCCTTCTCTCCTATGAGGTTTTGGACATGGATTTTTGGGTTAACGCTGGAATGAGTGAAGACTTCGGGGGACCATTGGAAAGGCATGATTGTGTTTTGAAATGTGAGAACATGAGATTTGGGAGGGGCTAGGGTAGAACAATATGGTTTGGCTCTGTGTCACCACCCAAATCTCATCTCTAATTGTAATCTCCATGTGTTGAGGAAGGGACTAGGTAGGAGGTGATTGGATCATGGGGGAGAATTCCCCCATGCTGTTCTCATGATAGCAAGTGAGTTCTCATGAGATCTGATGCTTTGAAAGTTTGTGACAGTTCACCTTTCTCTCTCTTCTGCCATCATGTAAGATATTCCTTGCTTCCCCTTTGCCTCCCGCCAATATTTTAAGTTTCCTGAGGCCTCCCCAGTTTTACAGAGTTGTGAGTCAATTAAACCTCTTTTATTTATAAATTACCCAGTCTCAGGTAGTTCTTTATAGCAGTGTGAGAATGGGCTAATATAAGCATATACACATAAAATTGATGTTTGATAGAATGAGGAATGCTTTCCTATAGACGTGTCAAAACATAAGATAACCAGAGATTACAAAGAAAAGATGGATAAAGATTCAGGCCGAAAATATGGTAGTAGAAAAAGGAAGTCATATTTGTATTCAATAGTCCCTAGGTTTAAGAAATTTGCCTAAGCTCTGGATTTACACTTAAGGTAACACTTTTTACATCTTTCCATAGATATATCAATACCATTGTTTATTTGCCACTCCGCAAATGCAGTTCCCCATTTTTATATGTTATAAAAATCCTCACAGTTATTCAAGTCAAAAGTTAGAAAAAAACTTTTAATTGTTCCTTTTTATTGCCTCCCCATATAATTCAACAGCAAGCACTATAAATATTACCTTCAAAATAAATTTGAATTTTTAATTTTTCTCATCTTCACTTTTATTAGTTCAGTCATCATATTTATTTTACCTTATTAAAAGCTATGCAAAATTATTTTTCTTACACCTTTACTGATTATAAGAAATCTACTGTGTCAATGAAAATGACCATAAATATAAAATCTATCAAGTCCTGTTAATGCTAAAACTATTCAATAACTTGCAATTGCACTAAAAAGCAAACCCCTTACTCCGGTCTACAAAAAATCTTAATGAAATCTTCCTGTTTCTATCAAATATCTTGCCATTCTTCCTCCGATCTAATCTTCCTCCTTTAGCTATGTACATTTTATTTAAAATCCTTAAACAAAATTTGGTTCTTCAGACAAAATTTGAGCTTCCAGACATTGTTTGTCAATTTGTTTTTACTTACACTTTCGTAATATCCTCTTTTTAAGTCTCAGGTTATCAGTTTTGCAGACTGACTTACCTTATACCTTTTCTGCATTAGGTATGTATTTTCCCAATATACTCCATATCATTCAATTTCTCATTATGTTTAAATAATTAATTACAACCAATACTTGTTTTACTTACTGTCCATGTATCGTCACCCCTTCATGCACCTTCTAGAATATGTATACAATGTAAATGTATTAATCACTGATATTCTGTTTGCTGTTATAGGTCTAGCATTTATTAGGAATTCGAAACAGGCATACTTTGGTGATGCAAGTTCAGTTCAAGACCACAGCAATAAAACAAATAACACAGTAAAGCAAATCACACTTTTTTTTTGGTTTTCCAGCACATATAAAAGTTATATTTACACATGTACTATAATCAAAGTATGCAATAACATGTGGCTAAAAATAATGTCATATCTAATTACAAATACTTTATTGCTTAAAAATGTTAACTATCATCAAAGCTTCAGCGAGTTATAATATTTTTGCTGGTGCAGGGTCTTGCGTCAATGTTGATGGCAGCTGACTGATCAGGGTGGTTGTTACTGAAGGTAGGAGTGGCTGTGGCAATTTCTTAAAATTGGACAATGAAGAATGACACATTGATTGACTCTTCCTTTCATGAAAGACTTCTTTTTAGCATGAGATGCTGCTAGATTGCATTTTATCCACAGTAGAACTTTTTTCATAATTAGAGTCAATCCTCTCAACTCCTGCCACTGATTTATCAACTCAGGTTATGTAATACTCTAAATCCTTTGTTATTATTTCATTAATGTTCATGATATCTTCACCAGGATTAGATTTCAACTCAAGAAACTACTTTCTTTGACCATCTGTAAGAAACAACTCTTCATCCATTTAACTTTTATCATGAGATTTTAGCAACTCAGTTGCATCGTAAGACTCACTTCTAGTTCTATTTCTCTTGCTGTTTTCATGAATCTGCAATTACTTCCACCGCTGAAGTCTTGAATCACTCAAAGTCATTCATGAGGGTTGGAGGAAACTTTTCTCGAGCTTCTGTTGATACTTGATATTTTGACCTCCTTCCATGATTCATAAATGTTTTTAATGGATCTAGAATAGTGAAATGTTCCCAAAAAGTTTTAAATTTACTTTGCCCACATCCATCAGAGAAATTACTATCTATGTCAGCTATGAAATATGTTTATTAAATAAGACTTGAAGGTCAAAATTACTTCTAGACCCATGGGCTGTGGAAAGGGTGTTGTGTTAGCAGGCATAAAAACAACTTTAATGTCCTTGTACATCTTCGACAGACATCTTGGATGATGAGGTATATATTAGATGAGCAGGGATAGTTTAAAATATATTTTTTTTATTTCTGATTAGTAGATCTTAATAATGGGCTTAAAATATTTAGTAAACCATGCTATAAATGGATGTATTGTCTTCAGGATTTGTCGTTCCATTTATACAGCACAGGCATTAAAAATTTGCCTTAATTCTAAAGGTTTGAAGATTTTTGAAATGGTAAATGATCATTGGCTTCAACTTAAAGCCATCAGCTTCATTAGCCCTTAACAAGAAAGTCAGCTTGTCCGTTGAAGCTTTGAAGCTAGGCACTAATATTCCTTCTCTAGCTTTGAATGTCCACGATGGCATCTTCTTCTACTATAAGACCGTTTTATCTACATTCAAAATCTATTGTTTTGTGTAGCTATCTTTATTAATTATCTTGGGTATCTTCTGGATAACTTGCTGCAACTTCTCCATTAGCACTTGCTACTTCATCTTGCCCTTTTATGCAGACGACTTTTTCTTTAACCTTGTTTACCAACTTCTGCTCAAACTTTACTTCTTTAGCTTCCTCACCTCACTCAGACTTTATAGAATTAAAGAGTTAGAGTCTTGCTCTGGATTAGACTTTGGCTTAAGGGAACATTGTAGCTTGTCTGATTGTCTATTTGGATGACTAAAACTTTCTCCATATAAGCCATAAGGCTGTTCAGCTGTCTTGTCATTTATGGGTTCACTGAAGTAGCCTTTTTCATCTCCTTCAAGAGCTTTTTCTTTGCATTTCTGACTTTGCTGCCTGTTTAGTGCAAGAGGCCTAGCTTTCGGCCTATCTCAGCTTTCGACATGCCTTCCTCACTGAGCTTAATTATGTCTAACTTTTCATTTAAAATGAGAGACTTGTGACTCCTCCTTTCACTTGAACACTTAGAGGCCATTATAGAATTATTAATTGGCTAATTTTTCTTTTTTTTTTTTTGAGACGGAGTCTCGCTCTGTCACCCAGGCTGGAGTGCAGTGGCGTGATCTCAGCTCACTGCAAGCTCCATCTCCTGGGTTCACGCCATTCTCCCGCCTCAGCCTCTCCAAGTAGCTGGGACTACAGGCGCCCGCCACCACGCCCGGCTAATTTTTTGTATTTTTAGTAGGGACGGGGTTTCACCGTGGTCTCGATCTCCTGACCTCGTGATCCTCCTGCCTTGGCTTCCCAAAGTGCTGGGATTACAAGCGTGAGCCACTGTGCCCGGCTAATTGGCTAATTTTAATATTATTGTGTCTCAGGGAATAGGGAAATCTGGGGAAAGGGAAAGAAACAGGGGAACGGCTGGTTGGTGAAGCAGTCAGAACATACACAACATTTATCAATTATGTCATATAAAAGCATGGTTTCTGGCAACCTCCCACCAAAAAAAATCACAATAGTAACATCAAAGATCACTCATTATAGATCACCATAATAGATATAATAATAAAGAAAACATTTTGTATATTGAATAATTACCAATATATGACATAGAGACACAAAGTCAACTCATGCTATTGAAAAAATAGTGTTGATAGATTTGTTTTATATAGGGTTGCCATAAACTTTAAATTTTTAAATAATGAAACATCTGCAAAGTACAATAAGGCAAAGCAAATTAAAATGAGATATTTTAATGAATATTCATTAAATTAAAGATAACTAATTTATATTGTATGAACAAAGACAGATTTAGCAGATAAAAATTAGGAAATAGAATGGGAGTTACTGGGAAAGTTGGAAGGAATGAAATGATTGCTAAGGGTATGGCATACTATTTTTAGGCATTCTTGAAACAATGTCATCCTTATTTAATAAACTTTGGTGATCACACTAGGCTAGGTAATGACATATAATTAAATTATTGCATCATTTTATTTGAGTAAACCTGGCTTGATGGTAATAGTCATGAAGTGGAAAAATGTGATGTACACCGAGGTATATTAATTTCCCAGGGCTGCTGGAACAAATTATCACTAACTGGTAGCTTAAACAACTGAAAATTGTCTCACAGTTTTGGAGGACAGAAGTCCAAGATTAAGGTATTGGTGTGGGTGGTTCCTTCTGAGGGTTATGATAAAGAATTGGTTCCATTCCTCTTGTCTAGCTTCTGAGGGTTCGTTGAAAACCTTTGGCATGAGTTTGTTTTTTTTTTTTTCTTTGAGATAGTCTTTCTCTGTCGCCCAGGCTGGAGGGCCGTTGCACGATCTCAGCTCTCTGCAAGCTTGGCCTCCCGGCTTCACACCATTCTCCTGCCTCAGCCTCCTGAGTAGCTGGGACTACGGGTGCCCGCCACCATGCCCGGCTAATTTTTTGCATTTTTAGTAGAGACGGGGTTTCACCGTGTTCTGCCCGCCTCAGCCGAGTCTGTCATTTTTTAAGTATGCTGCAGAAGCACCACCTTGATATCTGCCTTTATCTTCACATGTGTGAAGGTTTTGTGTCCAAATTCCCCCATTTTATAAGGATACCAGCTATACTGGAGTAGGACTCCACCCAAATTACCTCATCTTAATTAATTACATCGTCAATAACCAAATGTTGAAATAATGTCATATTCTGGGGTATTGTTTTAGGACTTTAACATCTGGACTAAGGAAAGAAGAGAGTAATTCATCCCATAACAACGTGGCTACATATTTGCAGTAGTGAAAGGCAGAGAGAGGAAAAGAAGCTGAAGACATATGCAAAAGAAATACAAGAGTGTTGGCCCGGGGAGATCTACCTAGATATGTCAAGAATTGATGATTGATAAAAAAAAAAAAAAAGGAATAAGAATAAAGTATTAGAGATATTGTTTAGTTAGCTAAACCAACAAAATGATTACTTTGTTTTGTATCCATCTCTTGGAGGTTATTTTTCCTTGTGACCTGATTTCTAATATCTTATAAATTACATCTTCTTATATTGTTCCTAGCATTTTTTTTTAGTCGATCACCTGAGAGGATAAATTCAGTCCCTATTATTCTATCGTAACAAGAAATCTGAAATACATCTTTCAATAGTAAATGTTAAGTTTACATTCTGAGGAGACCAATATTGAAGTTTGAGAGTAGCATGTTTGCAGCAGGGTTTTCAGAAATTCTCTGATTATTTTCATTGAAGAGTTCCTGGGTATTTTGTTGTTGTTTTTAGTAGATGGAGTGTACAATAAAAGCTATTTTGCAGATGTATTTATTCATTCTATACAAATGTGCTTAAGTACCTATGATGAACCAGTTCCCGTGCTACATTCTGAAGAAACTAAAACTAAGAAATCTAAGAAGTTTCCTCTGGGTATTTCCAGTATATTAGGAGAAATTTTGTCCAAATGGCATATTATAGTTATCAATATTAATACACCTAAAATATATTTAAATATAGCAAAATATGGTAAACATATTTGCTTGTCAATCCAACAGTCATTTCTACTTATTAATAAAAATACTCAAGATTTGTTCATGTTTAGTGTTACAAGAGAATATCACTCTGTCTTATCGCCATTTCATAGCTTGCGACTCTTTGATAGGGATAAGTTTAATGGTTTGCATTTGAACAAAGCTTGGAAAATGGTACAGGAAGATGATGCTGGATGAGCTTCAGACAATAAATTTTATCTATATTTCAAAAAGAAGATACAAAGAAAAATATCCCTTTCTTCATGCCATTGGAATCATGGAACTTGAAGCTGTTGTAGCCATCTTAAATTCAGAGAGATTAACCTAAGAACAAGTCAAGATTCTAAGAATAAAGGAGTTGACATCTGAAAAGTTGCCTGGTCTCCAGAATTCTTATTATATGAAATAGACTGTGTACTCATTGTCTAAGCCATGTGTACTTAAGTATTTAGTTATTTATAAACAAATTATCTTGACAAGTATTTTATACAATTATTCTTTCTCTTTCCTAAATGTAACGACATTGGGCATTACATCCCGTTCTACAAGTTCTATCCATAACTCTGGGATTTACAAGCATTAAAGTGGTAAATTTCTTCAGAGACATTTTCATTGCTTAGTTCAAGTAACAACTGACCAAAATAAATTGTAAATTAAAATCTATCGAACTTTTGATTCAAAATAATTATGATTTTCTAGGTCAAATGAGGGGTAATAATTACTTCTTATTTCCTCAAGTTTCATTGGACAAGGAAAAATTAATGGTGCTAATTACAATGATGAGGTTATAATTCTTCAATTTTTGTTAACCTGTTTTACCCTAACATTTAACCTTTTCCTTCACTGATGTTCTCTCTCATTGATAAAGTACATGGAATTCACACAATTTTCAAAAATTCTTGATATTTTATTTAAAGCCATGCTTGTTTAAAACATTAACATAAATGTATCTTTCTTGTATATTAAATTTAAAGTGATAATATGCAACTTATATCTCTACCTAGTAATACAGTACACCTATATATGACAAACAGTAATTTTCATCTGGATGTCACTAATGTACTTCAATCTAAAAGTATCATCTATTCCTCATGTCCTATTGCCCTTTCTTTGTTCTGTGCCCTTATGATTAACATCTCCATTTGCCCAGTCACTAACTCCAGAAAATTAAAAGCCATTACAAACATGATTTTCTCTATCATCACAAACCCTCTAACCAGTCAAATGTTATCAGTTTTACCACTTTAATATCTCTTACATCCTTCTTCTCTTTTTTTTCCACATATGGCAATTTACTTTATGTGCATATTACTTCATGAGTATATTATTATCATAGCTTCCTAAAGCATTTCTCTATCTCCAATTAAATTTGCCTCTTAAATAATTACACGTAGTTCTTCTTAAATGCTAATTAATGAGATTTTTTTCTTAAAATGCACTAACAACTGTAAGACAAATTTTTGAATAACTTATCTTAGCAATTAATGTTCTTCACAGTTTGGTCCTCAGCTGTATTTTGCTTTGTTTCTCCCCACTGCACTCCAGTGATAGACAACTACTGAATTCTCAACCTGCATTAGGGTATTTTATATTATCAAAAGTTTATACATTCTGTTCTCTGCTCTGAATGACCTTCTACCCTCTCTGTATAGTTGTCTCCTTCTCCTACTTCATAACTGATTTCCGAGGAAACTGTTTCTCTGAACATTTCTTTCACCTCCCGATTGGGTAGCATATTTATTTTATGTTACCATAACAACTTATGTACATAATTCCTAGCATCATTCAACTTTTATGCCTGCTATCCAACACATTACTCAGAATATAGAAGGCACACAATAAATGCATGTTGAATACATAACAATAGAAATGAGTGGTTTCCTTCTTTGATTTATTCTTATCTTTTGTGTGACATAGCTGCTATTTAAGAAAGAACAATTTACAGCTACTTGTTTCATACACCCGTTGTTCAGATTCATTCATATGGGAAACTACTTGTGAAAGTAAATACAAAATAAAATGAAAAACATTGTAAGTAGGAAAAAAACACATTCTGTAAGTTTCAGTACTTTCTGATACAGGATGTAACAATTTTTATAAAAATTATTTCTTTTTATACAATGTCAAAATGCCTATTGTTTCTGGAAACACTGTAACACTTTCTAAACAATTTATTTATTTTCATGAACGTATTTTTAGACAAGTTCCAAAATGTATAAATAGTCACATTATAACATTAGTTTCAAGGCTATATTCATATTTCATATATAGTATCAAAGATCTATAAGGAAATTCAATGTCACATCATATAAATAATGACATGTATCCCTATTATCAATATAAAACAAATGAGGAATAGAAGAGGTAAATACTTTTCCTTTGTGCTATCAGTTAGTATTCCTGACCTAAACAAACATTATGAAAAGAAAACTTCTTTTAATGGCTTGAATTTCTCCTCTAAATATTAGCACAAAAACTTACATATTACATTAAACTAACTTGACATAACCATAAAGTCATAGTGGAGAAAACATAACAGAATTTTAATTTGTTTATGAGACAATTACACATGACATTTTCATCAATTTAGTAAATGTCACATTCTCAATATTAATATGAATCACAAAATACAGTCTTACATATCAGAAACTTTTACTTGTGATTTCTTGTTAACAATAAGGACATGTTCTATTTATTATATTTTTTAAAAATGAGCATATTTTCTCAATTTTTATATGATTGGAAAGTAAGGTTGATTAGAATCTGTATTACACAGGGAAATTTCATATTGAAAAGATAAATTTTATGTTAAAAGTATGCAATTTCAACATAACAAGAACTGATAGACTTCAAAAGCAAAATATAATTTATATATGAAATAAAAAATACCCAGGTCAAAATAGGAGAACAATTTACTAGAAACAGTTTAATATTGTGGATATATAAAGGAAAACAGTTTAATATTGTGGAAATAAACTATCATATTATAGTGCTAAAATAATTATGACCTTTGTGACATTTGAAAGATTTGAAAATGATCTTTCTGAATCATTCTTTTACAAAGAATGCTGCATCTAGGTTTTGCAAACATCCTTTAAAAATGGACTTTGAGCACATGGACATTAAAAAGTAACAGTCAATAGAATTGTCAATAGTAGAATGAAAAATGAGATTTAGCACAGAATTTTTAAAAGTTAATTTATTGTTTGTTTTTGTTTTTGTTTTGTTTTGTTTTGAGACAGATTTTTGCTCTTGTTGCCCAGGCTGGAGTGCAATGGTGTGATCTTGGCTCACTGCAACCTCCGCCTCCCGGGTTCAAGCGTTTCCCCTGCCTCAGCCTCCCAAGAAGCTGAGATTACAGGCGTGCGCCATCATGCCCAGCTAATTTTTGTATTTTTAATAGAGACACAGTTTCACAGTGTTGGGCAGGCTGGTCTCGAACTCCTGATCTCAAGTGATCTGACAGCATCAGCCTCCCAAAGTGCTGGGACTACAGGCATGAGCCACCGTGCCCGGGCTATTGTATTTTTTTAATGAGCATTCGCTGTAGTCGTTCTTCATTTTAACATAAGTAGACAATATGAAATTTTTAAAAGAGGGAACTAATTTGGATATAATTATTTCTTATTTTCATGTATGAATTATAAAATACTATGTTGGGGAAGATATAAAAAATTAGTATTTGATAATCTTTAGTGAAAAAATAAACATTTCTTTTTGATGACCTTAATTTTGTCTGTTTTAAAAGAGAGGTAAATACTTTCTTTCATTTAAAAACATACTAATTGATTTTCATTTATGTATATCAATTATTTATGACATTTTGGCCAAGAACAGATCACATATACAACAGTGGTCTTATAAGATTGCAATTTTTTTTTATTGTACCTTTTTCTATGTTTAGATATGTTTAGGTACACACATACTTAATACTGTGTTACTGAAATGGCCTCATTGCCTGGGGTAGCACCCGAAGTTCTTGGTCATGGCCAAGGGAATCAAAGACGCAGACATACCAAGGGTGAGGTTAGAGCAGAAGTTTAATAGGCAAAAGAGAATAGCTCTCTGCTTCGGAAAAGAGGTCCCCAAAAGGGTTGCTGTTCCACAGTAAAATGCAAAGGTTTTAATAAAGGAGCTAGTGGGGAGGGGGGTACTTTATCTACATATGGTATGAAAAACCAGTTCGAACCAGATGTGTCATTTTCATAAAGCACAGATCTCTAGCAGCCACAATCCCAACCTTTTATTATGCAGGCTGGTCCTTAGCCTGAGCTACTCCGTGTTGCTTATCTCTTTCCTACTGTGCATGTGCGAAAAAAGTTGTGGGAGCAGAGCCCCCATGGTCGACGTGACTGGCCCAAGGTAGTACCTTCTATTGGTGCAGCTGCAGGCATCCTCCTACCCCGTGCAAGCTTCCAGCTTCCTTATCTAAATATGTCCCCAAAAGAGAAAGGTATGTGCTTACTGGGACCTACCTTATGTGTGTGAAGCTTGCTGATTACCCAGGAAGCTCCTGCTTTGTGTGGGAAATGCTTCCTTATCTATGTTTACAGCCCGATCTTCCATGCTACTCTTTGTTAGAAGTGATTTCTTGGGCTGCTTTTTGTTAGAAGGGAAGTTCCGCCAAGGACTCTTTGCCCTAACTATCTGCCTAGCTAGTTTCTTTCTACCTCCTCTCTTATTACAATTGTCTGCGGCATTCAGTACAAGTTTGTAGCCTAGGAGTCATAAACTGTATCATATAGCCTAGGAATGTCATAAGGTATACTATCTGGGCTTGTGTAATTACGTTCTATGATGTTTGTGTGACAAAGTCATCTAATGATGTGTTTCTCAGAACGTACCTATGCCTTAAGTGATGCATAATTGTATCGCAATAGCCACCTCTCCTTTTAAAAATAAACCTTTTGTATAAAGGTTTTCTTTACCTAAGTCTAGATTTGTTTTTAGTTGACACGGGAAAAGTAGATAATGTTTTTTTGGGAATTTATATTTATATATTGACTTTAAATATAAGTTGTTACCCATTATTAATGTCGTTGTTGACAATTAGGTTAATATTGTGGGGAGAAGAAAAGAAAAAGAGTCTTGTCTGTAAATATGGTTTCAGCTGAGAAATATAATGGCCAAAATTGTGTTATATTAAATACATTCTAAGATAGAGATGCTCCTTTTAAATGCTAGTATAAGTCTATACCGCAAAAGCATCTAAGTAGGTTACTTCTCACACACTCGCAGTTGCCCCTTATTAGTTCCCTGACTCAGATTCACATTCAAACAGTGGAAACTGCTTTAACAGGGTCATAACTCTTTTCTCTTCCCTGGGGCAAAATTCATTTAACCTGGCCTGACTACCTAACCAGGTGTGAATCCTCACTGAGGTCCAAATTCATTTCTGTATAATAGAAAGGTTACCAATTCACCCCTGGGGAAACAGCAAGTGATCAAGAGTAAATCATTTTAATTCAGTTCTAAAATACATAATTTAAAAAAAAAATTTTTCAGAAACAAAAAGATACTGCTGGGATAACCTGCAGGGAATGTTGCTTATGGAAAATATAGCTTTAGTATGGCTTGATCTAGGAGAAGTTTTGGCCATGCAATATGGAAGTACTTGTAGATTGTGGTCTATAAGATTCATGCTCCAGAGTTGCAATTAAATCCTCTAAAATATCATATATATCTCAACTGAAGCAGCCTCACACCTCCACAACATGGGTTGCCTTTTAAATTGCTGCCTTCCTAGGGATTTCTTTCACATAAAGTGATTGCAAAGGAATATTTCATTATTGCACAATACATACATTTGACACTTCAAGTGGTTTTTTTTGGCTTCTAAGGGGCCGGTGGCCATAAAATCTGTCTTGTTTGGAGTGATAAGCATTTGTGAACTCTATGTCATTGTTTGCTATACTACTTTGTTGCACATAATTGTCAACATATAAAGTAGCTTTGGAAGTGCAAAGGTCCATCATGTTTCACTATGCAGTACAGCAACATGTCAGCTGCAATACAGATGTGGGGGCAGGTCACTCATAGCCTTTGAAGTAGATTTATCAAATTGTTAATTATGTCAAAATTATTAAAGATGATAGAATTTATAATAGTTTTTGTTTGACAGCACTGATAACTGAAAATGAAAAGGTTAAAACTATAACTTGATATTCTCAATGATGTGTCTTCTAAAATATCTACTATGAAATCAATATTTATTAAAAGATTAGCTTAAAACTTGTCTAAAAGTTGGAAAGTATTCCTGTTCCTTTTAAATGAAGGCAATAAAAAGAAAGAGTTGCCAAAACATAATTATGAGCTTTTAATCATCTAATTTGACATGCAGTTCGTTTCTTTAAATAATTGTACCAAATCTCATCAGCAACATCATATAATTGGTGACATAATGTGAATTAATCCTTTTAAAGTTATATGTGTCAGGGAATATATTACATAATTGTGTGATTATAAAATATATTATAATTTCAGCAGAGAATAATCTCCAGTTTATGTGAGAAATAAAGTAGATGAAAGCTAAAAGCTTAATCTGCTGGAGGTGCATATTAAAATGATAAAATAATAAAATAACAGCAGAAAGAATAGAAAGAAAATATTAACTCAAACACATATGTCCTACCAGGTTTGTTTTGACTTAAATGATAGCATTGTCAGCACTGGAGCAATTTGGAAATCTTTGTCATAAGGCAAAGGTTACGTTTAAGTATGATGCAACTACGTTTGATTAAATATTCGTAATGGTAATAGGCAATAACATTAACAAAGCATGAGATTTTACAGACAGTTTTCTAACTACAGAAGTTAAAATATTAATATTATCTGCATATTGCAGATGCAGAACCCAAGGTCCCAATGGTTTACATACATTTTCCAAGACAATGAGTTAATAGCTGTTGAAACTGAAACAAAACAGAACCTCAGGACCCCAAACTTATAATGGCAAAGGGAAAGTTAAGTTTCAGAATTGAGTCATACAAAAAACTGTCTTCCTTTTGTTCCCAAACAGATAGCTGTGATGATAGAAGGCCACATAGCTCCCCAGACGGCTTCCCTTACAAATTACTCACAAGGAATTTTCTGGTGGACTCCAAAATCTTTCAGAATATATATCTCCCATAAAACAGTCTCAAAACAGAAATCTGTTGATTCTCACCATACAATTTAAATTAACAACTTATCTTCACAGGCATGGGACAAAAACAAGAATAAAAATCATCCTTCTGCCCACCCGAAAGGAACGACAAATGCATAATTTACTTCTTCCTCTACTCTATCTTTTCATATGTTTACTGTATCTTATGTAAAATGTAAATCTACTCCTTGCAAGAGGAATGTACAATTGACAGTTCTTCTAACCCCTTTTCTCTCAGGTAAAATGTAGATTCACTGAGCCCTCATCAAAGCCTTACAAGAATGTAATCACTTGCCTCATTTCCTACCCTCCCTCTCCCTCTTTTTCCTTTCTTCTTTACCGTCCTACATGCTCTTTCCCCTTTAAATATTGAAATCCAGCCAGGTGCAGTGGCACACGGTTGAAATCTTAGCACTTTGGGAGGCCAAGGAAGGCGGATCATTTAAGGCCTGGGGTATGAGACCAGCCTGGCCAACACGGTGGAACCCCATCTCTACTAAAAATACAAAAAATTAGCCAGGCGTGGTGGTGGACACCTCTAATCCCAGCTACTTGAGAGGCTGAGGCAGGGGAATCGCTTGAACCCAGAAGGCACAGGTTGCAGTAAGCCAAGGTCGTGCTGTTGCACTCCAGCCTAGGCAACAAGAGCGAAACTACATCTCAAAAAACAAAAAAAAATTGAAATTCTCAAATCGCTTTTTTGAAAAATCCGGGATCAGGGATGTTACCACTGTGATTTGTGTTTTTTCCTAGGCACGGCTTCAACCTTTGCAAAACAAACCTCTACATCAAGACCTGGCTGAATTATTATTCAGTTTACAGCACCGAGTTTTAAACAGAGACCGTGACTACTGACATGGACTCTTAACAGTTACACTATGACTCTTCTTGCCAGAATATAGACCCAATATCCAGGCAGCCCACCTGGATATCACCTCCCTACCCCCACAGATATCTGTTCTTCATAGAAACATACTGACATTGAAAACAAATATCATCTATTGGTTCATCTTTAGTTTGGCATGTATAAATACTTCATAACTCATATGACCATTTTTTAATTACATAAACCTTCTAAAACGATTTCTCCATTTAATTCAGTTTAAGAATTATCTAAGCAGTTGGTTTAAAATGCAGCTTCCTGGAGGAGATTCTAACTATTTTTCGGATTGGGCTTATGAATATGCGTATTTAAATGTTAAAAGATAATTGTGAGGTAGGTGATATATGGGTAACACTATAGGAAACATGACCACCATAATCATCTTTTAAAATCGTAAGCAACTTCTGTCTTCCCAGATGAATTTCAACATTATATAACTTAGAGCCTTTTCTATATAAAAATATCACACTAGAAACATAAAACTGATACAACAATCTTTATTTCCTTTGCAATGGTAAATTGCTAGATCTTAGACTTATTCTTTGAAGACATTTAGTGGAAGGAAAAGCATTCACAAGATTTATTGTGTTCAAATATTTACAAAAATAAAATATTACATATTGTTGCTATTATCAATCCTTACAGTAAATATGCTGTCTTCCAGGGAGATCAGCAGTGTTGAGGATGCTGAACACTCCATAAGCCAAGATCCTTGAAGGACAACCATGGTAGAAGCAATGAACTAAAAGTAAAATTTTGTTGTTTAAAGACACAGGCTTGGTTGCTACTGATACTGCATAATCACCGAGCCTTCGCTGACTGAAAGTATGTATTGCTTTCTCTTCTGCTCGCATGATTGTAGAAGATATTTGTCATTTTTTAGCTGCCCATCAATCAAATCCTAAGACCCTTCCTTTGCCACCCCTTATTCCACTTGAATGAGATAACCATTATGGGAGGAGAGCATTGCCTTCACCTCAGAAGCACAAGGGGATGATTATCCTTCCCACTGCTCTGCCCCAGCCCGGGAAATAGACAAATGTCTGCATCTCAGACATTTGGAAACTCTTTCCAGAAACTGAGTTTTGAATGACGGTGAATTAAGCTGTTGCAGCCATGGCCCTTTGTAACAGCAAGTGATTATAACCCTCCAGAATTTATTTTTCTCCTCAGCATGTTTTATAGATTTCCAGCTTCCTGATGATTTCATCAACCCTTAAATAGCCTTCTCATATATAATTATGATTGCTATTATAATATCATATGCATTTTGTTATTATTATTATTTAATACATGGAGAGTCAGATGTGTTTCTTGTAACCCAGAACCTTGACTGAGAGTGCTTGTCTTAAGAATAATTATTTGAAGAATAGACTAGGAATAAGGGGATTTAAGCAAAAAATTGTCTTTTTCCTTTTAAAGACTAAATGTTTTTGTTAATTCTTTCAATTATTCTTGTTGTTATTTTAAAATGCAGTAAATAGATTTATTTATTTTTTATTTTTATTTTATTTTGAGACAGGGTCTTACTCTGCCACCCAGGCTGGAGTGCACTGGCACAATTTCAGCTCACTGCAACCTCCACCTCCCAGGTTCAACAAATCCTCCCATCTCAGCCTCCTGAGTAGCTAGGAATACAGATGTGTGCTGCCACACCCAGCTACTATTTTTGTTTTTGGTATTTTTTGTAAAGACTAGGGTTCACCATAATGCCCAGGCTGGTCTCAAACTCCTGGTCTCAAGCAATACGCCCCCTTGGCCTCTCAAAGTGGTGGGATTACAGGCATGAGCCACTGTGCTCAGGAAAAACGTAATAAATTAGATTGCTTCTTTAAAGAAGATAATATACTTTGAGTTATTAAAAAAAAACCCATTGTTTTGTGGTTCAGCTACACACACATCAGTTATCCACAAGCTTCTTTTCAATAACTTACCAATTTTTTTTGCCACTCTCTAACTTCCAGGTATATTTGACTTTTAGCCACTGTATCCTTCCTTGTTAATGCTTGACTTGTTTAAATTTGAGGAAGTAAATATTTGATTCATATTTCTGTAACTATAGTGTTGTTGAAGTCTGACATTAAACAGGTTACAGTCACTAAATTCATGGACTGCCTTCGGCTTAAATAATTAAATAGCGAAATATGCTCCTATATGTAACCAATAATTGGAGAACTTCATTATTGTATTCTGTTTCTACATACTGTTAAATAAATTTTATATAAATAGGGGATTTGTTTTGCATTTGTTTGCTTTGTTTTTAAATAGAATACTTTTTTTTTTTTCCTGGAGACTTCGTTGCTTTTTCTTTCTCCTTAATTTTTTCTCTCTCTATGTCTCTTCCTGACATCTAAATGGTGGTTTCTAAAACCATTGTGAGATACAGCTAAGGACCAAGACTTTAAATACATTTCTTCCTGAATTCCAGACTCAGCCAACTGCCTACCCATTATATTCACTTGAGTATGAAATAGATACATCAAACTTCTCTATGTTTCTGTAAACTTCACATTTCTTTACTTTATCCTTGTCTCTCAAATGCAATTTTCCATTTTTATGTCATCACTTATTTAGATGCTTGAACCAAAATTTTATTCTGATTCAGCCCCCTCTTTAAGTCATAACTCTTATCGCAACTTGTCTTCTGGTCCTACTAGCAATTACTTGGAGAATATATTCTGAATTCAATCACTTTTAAATACCTCAACAATTATGCAGGTCCAGGCATAATTATCATTTTTGGAGATTACTGGAAAAGCCTGCTAAACTGGAACCCTGTTACTACTTCTAAATTCCTCAGAGTGCTTTCATCAGAAAAGACACACTTTGATTGTAAAAATAAGCATCCGATAAATTTCCTTTGTGCTGATAGCCTTTCAATCCACCTGCTATGGCTACGATATGGCTCTTGGGTAGCTCATCATTGCCACATGACTTCCCAGTTACTCCTCTCTACTCCCAAAGGACTTCTCTTTGACCTAGAAGCACTAAAGACCCTAAGTTTTTTTCTGCTATGGGTGTTCGTATGCGCCCTCTGCCTGGACAGCTCTTGCTCAGATGTTTGCATATATTATTCTGTCACTTATTCACCTTGTCAGTTCAAATCCCACGACCTTAGAGAGATAGTTTCTTACCATGTTCATCAGGTAAGAAAATGTTTGATTTCAAATTTAAAAAGCACATACACACACATTCAATTATCAGAGACTTAAAGGGCAAAAAGCATTTTTCTCATGTAAAGAGAATTCTGATAGTAAATAGTTTCCGGACGAATTCTTCTGCTCAACAATGCCATTAAGGGCCGACATTCTTCTTTTTAAATTATTTTTATTTGTAATTACTATGGATACATACTAGTTGTACATATTTGTAGAGTGCATGTGATGTATTGATACAAACATATGTAGCAACTCCCCACTCTCTCTTCCGCCTACTCTAGCTCTATGAAGTGCAGGCTCCTCCTTTGCCTTCTGCCATGATTGTAAGTTTCCTGAGGCCTCTCAAGAAGCCAAGCAGATGCGAGGATCCTGATACCTGTACAGCGTGCAGAATGGTGAGCCTATTAAACCTCCTTTCTTTATAAATTTCCCTGTCTCAGGTATTTCTTTACAGCAATGTGAGACAGATGAATACAGCCACATAAATGAAAAGTAAACTAGCTTGATTTTTGAACATAAGTGAAACTTTGAGTTTATTTTGTGTAAACCCTTCTAATAATCTTAAGCAAAACTTAAGTCATCTTCCAAAACTGGTATAAGAAAATCACTTGTAAGCAATCCTCTTCCACCTGGAAACGCCCATTGTAATATCCAATCATTGTAAAGGTTAAATGACTTCCTCATTGTACGACCTCCTGTAAAGACGTGCTTCTTACCACTTTTCAATTTGAGGTCTCCAGGATCTCTATACATACTTTTTGTATGACGATAAACTTTTAGATTTTTCTTAATTGGATCTTATTTTATTTTTTTACTCTACATGGCAAAAGAGCCCTTGTGAATGTAAGCTACTGATTATGAAATGAATATATTATCCTGTGTTATCTGGGAGGCCCAATGTGTTAGCAAGAGAGCTCATATAGGAAGCAAGAGGGTCAGAGTCTTTTAGGAGATGTGGTTAGGAAAGCAGAGGCCATAATGAATGGTCTGTTGGCAGCCAGCCATGAGCTGAGGAATTCAGGCAGCTTCTAGAAGCTTGAAAACAGGGGAACAAATTGTCCCCTACAGCATCAAGTAAGGAATACAGCCCTGTCTATAGCTTAATTTTGATCCAGTGAGAACATTTTAAATCTTGGATCTGCAGAACTATAAGATAATAATGGACTTTGTGTTTTTTAATCCACTAAATTTGGGGTAATTTGTTATATCAACAACAGGATACTAATGCAATAAAAAGTATAACAGTTTTTTAACATATTACTTAGAGAGCAATGTATAATTTTATCAAAGGATGTAAAAAATATCTGCAATTCAATGTAAATCAAATGTCTTATAATACACCAACATTCTAAGATAACATTTAAAATTATCATAACTGTCAAATAAATCCTTCAATGCTATTATCTTAACTAATTATACACATCAGAATGAGACATTGCTAATAAATGATTGTGTTTAGCTCTGCATATATTACTCTATGGGTTAGGAAATTTCACATGTCTATGCTGTCTCTCAGGTCTTTGATATAATGAGAAGGGAGAACTTTAAATTATGACTTTTTGATTTAATGCTTCATGGGGAAAATCTTCATTTTCTGTTATATGCTATAAATATATATTGTCTACAAATAAGTACATATACTTATATTTATGTTCATTTCTAAAGAATATTAAAGGTAATATCACTAGACTTTCTAAAATAGTAGTTTATCATTTAATATAACACAAATGCTCAAGAGAAGTCAAGTGAATATTCATGCTTTGATATAAAAGTTATGACTTTTGCCTTTCCTAGAGTGCTAAGAAAATCCTGGGAATTCTGAAGGTAATACCTTCTGAATTCTGTAGAGCAGTGCTTTCTATTTCTAATACATATTTTTCAGTAATTTATTAGAAGTATTTAAAGTTTAGCAAGTGCTTAAAATGTATAGAAATTCCTGAAAAAAAAGCACATAATTTTAAGGGCAAATTTGTTTACATTTCTCCATTATCAGCTTATCATTACATTACCAAAATTGTGCAAGGCTTGCAAAAGTTTTTGAAGTCCAGTGATACAGCTGAAAATTTAGAAAGTTACCATTACAAAGACAGTAGGATTTATTTTCTGTAGATGTAAAACAAATGGAGTGAGAGTGAGTGCCATGGTACAGCAGGGTAGCCTTTAACCCAAAGTTGACAATAGTAGAAAATAAAGCAAAAGAAAAATTTCAATTTTGCAAGAAAGTACTTTTGAAACTAGCGTACTGATTGAAAAAGTTTTGTGAACGTTGACAAGCTTATTATAAAGTTTGATAGACAAAATATTTTTAACACCTTAAAACAATAACAAGGACTTCTCTGCAAGATACCAAAACAGTGCAGATAGCTGAAGTAAGTAATATAATGTGGTATTGATTTATGAGTCCTATAGATAGGTAAAGTACTGCTATAAGATCTTACAATGTGGTAGTGATTTATGAGTCCTATAGATAGGTAAAGGACTGCTGTAAGATCTTATAATATGATATTGATTTATGGTTCCTATAGATAGGTAAAGGACTGCTGTAAGATCTTATAATGCGGTATTGATTTATGGTTCCTATAGATAGGTAAAGGACTGCTGTAAGATCTTAGAGAGGACCTATACATAATTGAAACTTTGTGGAAAGTGTTTTTCAGTATTTGTCAAAACTTAAAATTCATACTACTATAATTTCAAAAACCACGCTTCAGAAATACACAAGCAGGCAAGGAAATGACTAAAACTATATAAATCACTGCATTATTTGCAAGAGGAATAAATCATGTAATTTTAAAATGTCCATTACCTGGGAATTCTTAAATTATAATGATCCCAGGCTATGGAGTAATATGCAATATTTATCAAATATAAAATAGTTTTATATTTTCTAAAATGGAATAAAAATGTTCATGACATATTTTGGAGATAATAATATAGCACATTCAATGTACTGTTGTCTAGTAAATTGTGTGCTTGTTTATGCCTCAAAAGCTTTGCAAAAGATCTGTAAAGTTATATATATAAACAGGCTCTATTTCTGAACACCGGGATGGAGTGTCATTTAAAGGAGAGAATTCCTTTTACTTTATGTACATCAGTAATTTTTAATGTTCTTACAATCACGCATAATTTTGAAGATGAATAAACGCTATTAATATTTTTCTGTATCTTGTATTCTTGATATTGTATTGTCTTTGATTTAGAGACTACTTTTATAATTCATTTTAGCCTTTTCAGCCTACAACATAATATTTAGCTTGTTATTAAAAATTTACATAATTCTAAAGAAATATTTTTTGAACCCTGTCACAGTGATGCCCTTACAGCTTATGCCTGTTTTATGACAAAATGTGATGACACTATTTTATCACCATTGTCTTACTTCACTTTTATTGAATGATAAAGTGTTGTCGGCCTATTTGTTGTTGCAGCATTCAATATTGGCAGCTCTCAATAAGCATTTACCATTTCCAGGTTTTGAATAGTTTATCTCTATCCCTTCTGAGAAGGTGTAACTATGCCTTGTGTTAAGTTCATAAGATTTTGATTTGATTGATTATAAAACTAACATATCTAGAGTTAGATATGTATATATAGATAGAAATATAATTAATAATAATTAACTTTGCTTCGACATCATTATGTGCAACCAATACCATTACTGTATAGCCACATCTCTTAATCCATCATGTTGAATTTGTACATAGCATCCATTTGTACTTTATTTTGTATGACTAAAATATCACCACCTAGTAATCCCACAGTAGATAAATTGTCTTTGTCCTATTGTGGTATACAAGCTTTCAACATTGTGAAATAAGATGTGTTTCTATTTATTGTAAAACAACAAAATTGTAATTGAAAATGTCTTGACATGCAGTAAAACTTAAAAAAGACCTATATATCAAAATCTTAACAATGATATTCAGTAACTCTTCAGTTTTCATGGCAGTTACTCAAAATTTATAGAATATGAGAATAATATACTTTGCTAGTTTAAGGAAAACATTATCTTATATTCAGAATGTATTTCATATGCCATTATTTATGCCTTTGAAGTGACATTTCAGAGAAACAGAGAGAGATATCATACACACATGTCTATAAGTATGTTAGGTTTGCTGTCTTACTAACAAACTTCAAGTCTTGGTGGTTTAACATATTATGGTTTTATTTCTCACCCAAACTGATTCTGATGTGGGCATATAGCTCTTACATCATAAATCTATACCATCTGGAATGAATCTATGGCCTTCAGATTTTCATCCGGGGAAGAGAAATAGAAGGAGAAAGCAAGCAATTGACTGCCATAGGATAGAATTTGTAACCTGATACTATGCTCATATTTCATCGACCATCACTAGTTACATGATCTAGGTCTCAACTAAAAAGAACTTGAAAATAGAAACATGAGTATTTGGCAAGCTTTAACTGTGGTTGCCATATTACGGCATTAAATAAGAAAAGCTGTGACAAAGAACATTAACATTAAAATCACAAACAAAGATCATCAAATGTTTACATAAATAACTAGGGACAGCACAAAACATGGACTATTCCTGAGTTAATACAGGTTACAGTCCTATGAGCCACATAGACAATTAGTTAAATACAATAAGGTGAGATCCATATCATGATAGTGGAAAAACAAAGCTCTATAGAATCTTAGTTGCTATTTCCATTGTTTTTTAGCCCACCTTCCTTTCTGTGTTTCCTCCTGGGTTCTCTTTCCATTTGCCTGGAAAGCTCTCTCGAATCTTTCTATCATAGAAGATGAATTAGCTAAGTTTTGTTTAGTTTTGCAAATATTATTATTACCTAATTTTTATAACTATTTCACTGAGTAGAAAATTCTGTGTGAAAAGATTTTTTCTTTCAAATCTTTAATTCTTTTATCTTCTCACTTTTGTTGCATCTTTTGAAATGTCAGTTGTCCATCTTATTGTTCCTTTGAAGGTAATGTTTTTGTCTTTTAGATTTTTTTTCTGATTGCTTTTAGACTGTTTGCTTTGTTTGTATGCAGCAGTTTTACTTTAATAGAAATATGCATACTTTTCTTCCTTCCTTTCTTTTTCTCTCTCTCTTTCTTTTATGTCCCTAAACTCATTTTGTGTAAGGTTATAGTTCTCCTTAACCATTTATGCCTAGTGTTTCATTATTGGAACACTAAGCTTGTGGGAGTTATTTATATCTTACTGCTCAAGGTCATCAACCAAGGTCCGATTTTTCAGACAAAAAATTTGCAACCTCTGACATAAATGGGCTAAATCTATGGATCTTTTATCATAAAAAATTCTCAGCAATTATGGCTTTAAACACCACTTCTGCTTCATTTCTCACTTCTCCCTTCAGGATTCAAATTGTCTATGTTAGACTTTTGTGCTTGGATCCTAATGCCATTCATACTCTCTTCTCTCTTTTTAATTTTATTTTCTTTTGTCCAGTCTAGATATTTTCTATTGAACTGTATTTTTTTTTTTTTTTTTTTTTTTGAGACGGAGTCTGGCTCTGTCACCCAGGCTGGAGTGCGGTGGCGCGATCTCGGCTCACTGCAAGCTCCGCCTCCCGGGTTCACGCCATTCTCCTGCCTCAGCCTCTCCGAGTAGCTGGGACTACAGGCGCCCGCCGCCACGCCCGGCTAATTTTTTTGTATTTTTAGTAGAGACGGGGTTTCACCGTGGTCTCGATCTCCTGACCTCGTGATCCGCCCGCCTCGGCCTCCCAAAGTGCTGGGATTACAAGCGTGAGCCACCGCGCCCGGCCTGAACTGTATTTTTTGACAAGATATGTTTCTATAATCATATGCACAAAATTAAGACTTTGTATGAGTCTATGTACAAGACTGGTTTCTTACAACAATTTGAATGGGCAAAACCACAGCAATAACCAAAAAACCTTTTTAATCGAAAACAGAATGGCTGAATGAATTGTGGATTTAAAAGTTATATATCTATTTTTGTTTGCTAGGTTTTGAACTTCTTATTTTCTTAGGTTTTTGGATAACAGGTGGTATTTGGTTACATGAGTAAGTTATTTAGTGGTGATTAGTGAGATTTTGGTGCACCCATCACCTGAGCAGTATACACCGAAACCAATTTGTAGCCTTTTATCCATCACCCTACTCCCACTCTTTCCCCTGAGGCTCCAAAGTTAATTGTATCATTCTTATGCCTTTGCATCCTCACAGTTTAGCTCCCACTTATGAGTGAGAACATATGAAGTTTGGTTTTTGATTCCTGAGTTACTTCACTTAGAATAATAGTCTGTAGTTCCATCCAGGTTGCTGTGAATGCCATTAATTCATTCCTTTCTGTGTCTGAGTAGTATTCCATCATATATATATATATATATATATATATATATATATGGTTACAGTACAGTATTATTTGGGAACTGATAAATGTCCATGAAATCTTCACAATTTATGTTCCTCTGCCACGGGGTCCCTGACTTCCCGCAACACCCAGGCTTGACCACAGCTTTGCTCTGAAATCAGGGTGAGCACCAGGAGCAGGGAGAGGCCAGGAAGTTGAAGCAGGCACTTCCTAGCCTATGGGGGAAAGGGGGTGTATTAGTCAGGGTTCTCTAGAGGGACAGAACTAATATATACACGTGTATATATATATATATGTGTGTGTGTGTGTTTGTGTGTGTGTGTGTATATATACATATATGTGTATATATATGTGTATATATGTGTGTATATATGTATATATGTGTATATATGTGTATATATGTATATATGTGTATATATATGTATATATGTATATATATGTATATATGTGTGTATATATATGTATATATGTGTGTATATATATGTATATATGTATATATGTGTGTATATATATGTATATATGTATATATAAAGGGATTTTGTTGTATTAACTCACACGATCTATCTCAAGGTCACACAATAGGTCATCTGTTGGCTGAGGAGCAAAGAGAGCCAGTCTGAGTTCCAAAACTGAAGAATTTAGAGTCTGATGTTTGGGGTCAGGAAGCATCCAGTACAGGAGAAAGACATAGGCTGGGAAGCTAGGCCAGTCTTCCTTTTCACATTTTTCTGCATGCTTATATTCTAGCCACATTGGTAGCTGATTAGACTGTGCCCTCCCCAATGAAGGATGGATCTGCCTTTCCCAGCCCACTGACTCAAACGTTAATCTCCTTTGGAAACACCATCACAGACACACCCAGCATCAGTATTTTGAATTCTTTAATCCAATCAAGTGGACACTCAGTATTAACCATCACGGGGTATTTCCTGACCCCAGAGAGTGCAGAGGTGCCCCAATCCACAGCCACCGCTGAGTGGCTGCAGCTGTGCATAGGAGGGTGGTGCTCCCACCCCTCCAACTTGGAAGATAACGCGGCTTCTGTCTGTTCCCGGCTCCCACAGACTCCATGGAGCATGCAGCCATGGCCGTGCCCCCTCCACTGCAGCCAGCATCATGGCAGTGGCCACTTCAAACAGGTCACATCTGCAACAGCAGCAATGTTGTACTTCCTCATACTCTACCATAGCCAGAAGTGCACATGTGCTAGAAGGGTGCTTTTTTTTTTTTGACAGAGCTTTGTTGTTGCCCAGGCTGGAGTGCAATGGTGTGATCTCCACTCGCTGTAACCTCTGCCTCCTGGGTTCAAGCGATTCTCCTGCCTCAGCCTCCTGAGTAGCTGGGATTACATGTATGCACCACCATGCCCGGCTAATTTTGTATTTTCAGTAGAGACGGGGTTTCTTCATGTTGGTCAGGCTGGTCTCAAACTCCCGACCTTAGGTGATCTGCCCACCTTGGCCTCCCAAAGTGCTGGAATTACAGGCATGAGCCACCATGCCCGGCCTAGAGCAGTGCTTTTTAAGATAATTTTTATGGGACCACAGTGAGAAATAACTCTTAGGTAACATCCAGTATTTTCCAATAAAATCGTTCTTATTATGCACTAGGTACTAACTATACAACTATTTTTGTAATATAATTAATGTTCACAATAAACCATGATTTTCTTTCAATCATCTTCTCTATTTTACAGTAGAAACTAAAATCCAAACTTTCCAACTAGTAAGGGACAGAACTTGGATTAGACTCTAGGAATGATGTATTCAGAGTCTGAGTTGTGTATTTGACACAAACTTTTATTAAGTAATATACATAAAAGTTTAAAATGCTCAAGCTCTTAAGCCCAGAAATTCCACTGGTATTGATTTATTGTCTGGATAAACTTGCTAAAAGTTGTATGTGTCAGATTAAACAGTACAACCCTGCTTGCAATAACAAAACCCAGAAATGACCTTATCTACTTCAGTGGAGAACTGGTTAAATGAAATCATTGTTTAAAGACTTGATGTGTAATCTTCCAAAAACTTCATGCATTTGCCAATACACGTAATTTTTTCAAAAGTGGAATCTTACTGTATATGCTATCAGGAAACTTGATATTATGACTTAATAATCTATCTAGGAGAAACTGTCACATAAGCACTTTGGGGTCATTTATTGAATAAATCATTTAACCAGGATGTAAGGCACATGGGAAAAATCGAAGAACATATTGTTACTTAGGTATATATACTTTACACAAAATTTAAGGTCATAGTTTGTCAAAGACTAGCTTTCCATCAAAAGTCTAGCCAAAATAACTTTCAAACTAAGAAATATGTATTTAAAAATCATTATTACTGTAATCACCATGTAATTTCATGTAATATTCACTACACTATGATATTTATTTATAACTCAGAGATTCCTTGAATTCATTTCTTTATAATACACAATTACCAAAGGTTGAGAACTTCTTTTTATATTTAGCTTCTTTAAACTGTCATCCATAAACACATTTGTGTGGACTTTCAAACGTGTGAAAAGGATGATGCAGAGAGCTTAGTAAGTCCCTGACCCAGTACATTTGTGCTGCTATAACAAAATACCACAGACTGGAAAATTTATAAATAACAGAAATTTATTTATTAAAGTTCTGAAGGCTGGGAAATCCAAAAGGTGTTTGAAGTTTGGTGAGGACTCCTCTCCAGTTTTCAGATGGTGCCTGGTTGCTATGTCCTTTAGAGTGGACAAACGCTG
This sequence comes from Hylobates moloch, assembly GCF_009828535.3. Classification (NCBI taxonomy): domain Eukaryota; kingdom Metazoa; phylum Chordata; class Mammalia; order Primates; family Hylobatidae; genus Hylobates; species Hylobates moloch. Next base: position 126,083,644 of record NW_026652279.1, read on the forward strand.
TATCTTCACATGATGAAAGAAGTACAAGGGCAAAAAGAACATCGCTAGTTCCCTTAAGCCTTTTTATAACAGTTCTAATCCCATTCATGAGAGAGCCCTTATGACTTAACCATCCCCTAAAGGCCTTATCTCTTAATACTGTTACACTGGGCCTTAGGTTTCAATATATGAATTTTAGGGAGACATATACATTCATGCTACAGCAGTTCCAAAGTAGATTGTTAAAGAATATGAACTAAACTTACCAGTTTAATTTTTCCCAAAATTTCAGTCCCAGTTCAAAGATAAGTGCCAGTTAGAGTTACTACAGTAAGGTATCATGACTTAGATTAAATGTTGCCACCAGACTTACATAAAACACTGCGTAACTGCAAATATTTTTAAAGTAATGTATGTCTTTAAATTTAGGAAATAAAAAATTCAGTGATGACGGACTAATACAAGTACTTATAACATGGTAACATTTTCATTTAATAAAGTTCACAGCAGATATGTATTTATTTAGTTGATAAACTTCAAAACAGAATGTTACCATAAGTTGCACCGGGATTCTAGATCCTGCTTTCTCTGGCTGTCAAAGCCAACTGTACATCTCTCTGAATATCATATCCACTGATGACTCTTTTGTAGCTTAAAATCAACTGCAGGAACATATATGCCATGTTAATTAGGATGACTAGAAATCATGGTTCTCCCTTTTGCTCCCCAAATAGATACTGGTTAAACATTTCCTGCTTACCACTGATTACAACCATGATGGAGCATGAAATTTGGAGATAGACACCAAAGCTTTGAGTCCTGCCACTTAGGAGGTGGGTAGCCTTTGCAGATCGCCAAAGGCCTGAAAGTCCCCAGGCCTTTACTGGGAAAGAGTCTTACACACTTTACTCTCTAGGCTGTTTTATGGATTCGGTGAGTAAGATATGTAACACAGATTTAACATGTGGTCTGCCATGTAGTAAGTGTTGAATATGATTGAATTTTTACTCTTACATTATCCCTCTCCTCTCATGCTTACTCTGGTTACTTTATTTAGTTGTTTTTTCTATTATGGTAATTCCAGGGAACAATGTAGACAAAGTGAAGAAGTAGAGTGAATAGAACACTAATTATCTGACAGTTAATACCTACCTATACCTAGTAACTGCTGAAAATCTCACCTTATACATCAACCATAACTTACTCCTTTGCAGATACTCATTTTTGAAAGGGGAAAGCAAACTTCCTTTCTTTTAGTTTCCATCAGCAATTTGTAACTGCTTTATGTTCACATGATTATAAATTATTGTAACTAAGAATGAGTTGTTCCTATGCAATTTTAACTTAAGAAATAATTACTACTAAAGGTTTGCTTATTCACTGTTTATTTGCTGCTATTTAGCTAAGGAGAGGGCTGTGGTGGTAGCCTTAGCAATGAAGAGGGAGTGCTGAATCCAAGAAATGTGATATTAGAAGAAATTGTAGGACTTGAAAAATATTCAGTAAGAAATCACTATATTTGTCAAAAATATATATTATGAAGATGTTACCTGAATTACTATGTAAGGTTATTTTGCAATATAAATATATACTGCAAAATTACAACCACTTTTAGTGAAAAAATTACTATATCAATTTCCTAAACACTATATTTTAATTTTTAAAATAATGAATATTATACTTTTTTTGGTTCCCCCTAACTTCTTGGGGAGTTAGCTGTAAACAAAATGATGTTTCTAAATATATTTCAATAAAGCTAGCAATATATACTTTGATTTATAATAAATATATGATTTATTCATATATTTTCTCTAAAGTACTGAATTTCAGTACAAAAGCCTTTAATTCATACATAATATAAATATGAAATACCTATGTCCCTCATTATTTTACAAGATACAAAAAAACTTACTAAACTCTGGTAGTGTTTTATAGAAAAGAATAAATGTAACTAATATTCTTTTCCCACTCTCCTCTGCTCTTTATGTTCCTCTACAGAACCAGCAGCTAAGCCACACAAAGGACATGTTTTGACAGATAAAGAACACCGATGCCAAGGTCTGAAATAAATTTTTTAGCATTAACATCTGTGTCTGTGCAAAGCTCTTGGCTGCTTTCTTCATCTGATGCTTGGATGGGTCTGTTAGATCTGTTGACTCCACTGCTAACCATGCTAATATCTGTTTAGCGGGTTCTGGTGACCTGCCCACAAAATCGGACATTGATAAACTACTTTAAAAGTCCTATCTTTTGGAATTTGTCATTTTTGTTCCTCTGAATGACCTATGTCCACAAGAATTTGTCCTCATTTTATGAAAAGCACACTAAGGAAAAATTATCTATGTTTTTCATGTAGGAGTAAAGAAAAGTACAAAGCACGCGTCCCTAAGATAATCTCAAATCATTCTCTGTATCTTTGGATGATTCTTTTTCACATTGCCTCAGAAGTAAATTACCATAAGCCAAATTTATTTCAGTATTAGGAAATTAACTGATTTATAATTTCTTAATTGAATGTCAGGCAATTACATTTTAAAGGAATTTATTTTCATTATTATTAGAAGTTCATACATATTACTTTTGGAGATACAGGACATATATTCCAAAAATTTGCAACAAACTCCAAACAGTGACTAAATCAATTTGATCTGATCATATTACAGAGATATTTTCATATACCCTTAAAACCCCAAATAATTCTCATTTCGCAAAAAACATTTTTAAATATGTTTGCACAGATACATAAATATAGAAAATGTTCTTCCATGTTTTTGCAGAATGTGCTAAATTTAGTATTTTAATAAAATGTGAATAAATATTTCTTTAAAAATGGGTATTTTCAAAATTTTGTGCAGGTTTTTGAGAATTATATAAACATTTTTATCAAAATTTCTCAACACTGTGCAAGATGAAAAATCAAAGGTTTATATTAATGGTCCAATTCAGGAGAAAGAATTTGCTCTAAAATATTTAACTGCTATTGGATTTTGTATGCAAGAGAAAAAGCTCACTTAACGTTTCTGTTCAGGCCCAGATTTTCTTTTGTTCTGTGAACTTATGTATGTTTTAGTTTCTTACATCTGAGTAGTAAACTGAGTTTTACTAATTGTATTAGGTTCTTAAATAATAATCATAAGAAAGTGAAACACAGAAAGAAGACACACACAAACACAGGCTTGTCCAGAGCAATTCCCCAGTACAACGACCTCTCCAATTTTGTTGTTATTTTATCCCATGAGTGGAACAGACTTGTAAAATAATTTTATAAACCTTGAAGGTTGTTATGATTGAACATTGTTATAAGCACATAGTTGGTTCTTCCCAACACACATCTCTACCATAAAATTTCATTTAGACAAATATAAACAGTTTTTGTTGTTTTTCAAATCTAAATTTAAAAATATAACACAGTGATGAAGGGGCATGTTGTATACCTTAATCTAATCCCTAAAGACTAATTAGGCTTTAGCTTTAGTGCTATTCAAATTGGTTTTTATGTGCTTAAGTTATTTGAAAATATTGTCTTCCAAAGTGTAGAGAAATCATTTGGATGACATTGCAAACTTCTGATGCCAAGCTGGGAAAATTGCTTCCACAGACAGCATCTGGTTCTTTGGCAAAATCCGTTGGTAGTTTTTCTGCACATCTAGGTCTGTTACATGGCTGGCTGCTTTTGAGGACCAGTTTCTAGTTTACTAAAATGAAGGACTATATAAATCACTGAGAAACTCTGTGATGCTGATTTAAGTACTAGTTTAAAAACTAAGGCTCCATATTTGAGACAAGTATAACACTGACGTCTGTATGCTGATATACTATAATGAACATCTGTTTCTGCAAGTGCCTGTGACTGCCTAAATGTGTAGGATGAATAAGCATATTATATGTTCTATAAAAAATTTGAAAATCATTGATATTGTTTGAAAATATATTCTTCACACATTCAGAGTTAATTAATTGAGACACATCAAACAGAAAAGAGTTTTCAGGAGCTGCTCTTTCTACTGATAATGCTATTGATGAAGTGAATCGAAGAAAATTTCTGTGATGTGAAGTAATATTAATAGTTTAGCATATTTCTGTATTTTCCAAATATACCATATGTGAATATTATTCTTCAGGATACTGAATTCATAATCAACAGAGTGGTTAGAAGACAGAATTATTTTCTCTCTGGGTAATTATAATTAATGTATTTCACTAATTTCTGATATAATGATAAATAAGATGGCGTACAAAATAAAGGTTAATTTATCAACATCTCCCCCCACCTTTTTTGGTAGTTAGCTTTTGCCTGACTTAAAAAGAAATAAAAATAATGAGAAAATATATGAACAAAGTTTTGAAGATATTTTTATGGTAATAGTTTCCTTCACTAGTGTTTTATCTATTGTCACTGAGCTTTTTCTCTGCAAGAGCAATTATTCAGATTCCCCTATATATTAATTTACCCTACGTTTGTTCAGTGTCTTATATTTATGAGAAACTATTCCATGTCCTGGAGATAAAAAAATATCGGGTGATCCCAAGGTAAAGGAACTTGTACATTACGACATTGAAATGGGGCTCAGGAAAAGAAGGAATAGCTAAAGAGGATAGCTTCAATAAATGTTGACACATAACATAGTAATTATAGTTTAATAGTGAAGGGATCACAGATAATCATCTAATTTTTCTTGATAAGTCAGGGAGAGTTTTCATAAGGAGGTGCTATTTGACTAAGTTCTGAAATAATGTAACAGGTTACAAATAAAAAAGAAAAATACTTAATGGAAAATTCCAGAAAATTTGAAAAATAAGTTTAGAGGGATGAGTTGTAAAAGGATATGGTATTCTTAATGACATTTGGTTTTCTTGGTGCACACACACACACCCGCTCTAGGAGAAAATTAATATTCTTCAGCATAAAGGTAAATGGATGAAATAAATTTAAACTTAATACAAGCATGCCTCAGAGATATTACAGTACAAATCCAGACCACAGCAATAAAACAAATATCACAATAAAGCAAGTCACACAGTTTTTTTTTTTTGTTTCATACTGCAGCCTATTAAGTGTGCAAAGGCATTATGTCTAAAAATGTGTTCATACCAACATTTAAAAATTCTTAATTGTTATAAAAGGCTGACAATCATCTACACCTTCAGTGAGTCATAATCTTTTTGCTGATTATGTCAATGGTTGCTGACTGATAAGATGGTAGTTGCTGAAGGTTGGGCTGTGCAATCTTTTAAAAAGGAAATCAATGAAGTGTGATGTATTGATTGAGTCTTCCTTTCATGAAAAATTTATCTGTAGCATGCAACACTATTTGATAGCATTCTACCCACAGTAGAACTTCAGAATTAGTCAGTCCTCTCAAATGATGCCACTGCTTTATCAACTAAACTTATGTAATACCCTAAACCATTTGTTATCATTTCAGTGATGTTCACAACATTATTACCAGGAGTAGATTTCATCTCAACAATCACTTTATTTGCTCATCCAGAAGCAACTTCTCATCCATCCAGTTTTATCACGAAATCACAGCAATTCTGTTGCATCTTCAGGCTTCACTTCTAATTCTAGTTCTCTTGCTATTTCCTCCTCATCTGCAGTTATTTCTTTCACTGAGGTCTTGTACTCCTCAAAATTTTCCAAGAAGATTAGGATCTACTTCTTCTAAACTTCTGTTACTGTTGATATTTTGAACTCCTCCCACGGATCACAAATGTTTATAATAGCATCTAAAATGGTAAATTCTTTCCAGAAAGTTTCCAGTTTAGTTTGCTCAGACCCATCAGAAAAATCATCTATAGCAGCTAAAGCCTTACAAAATGTATTTCTTAAAATACAAGATATGAAATTTAAAATTACTCCTTGATCCATGGACTACAGAATAGATATTGTGTTCACAGAAATGAAAACATTAATATCTTTGTACATCTGCATCAGAGCTCTTGGGTGACTAGATACAGTGTCAATAAGTAATAATATTGACAGTAATATCATGAAAGGCATCTTTTTTTCTGAGCACTAGGTGTCAAAAATGGGCTTAAAATAAATATTCAGTAAACCATGCTATAAGCTGATGTGATGTTATCTAGGCCTTGTTGTTTCATTTATAGAGCAAAGGTAGAGTAGATTTAGTACAATTCTTAAGAGTCCTGGGATTTTTGGAATGGTAAATGAGCATGGCTGAGACTTAAAGTCAATAGGTGCTTTAGCCCCTAACAAGACAACACTGAAGCCAGACATTGACTTCTCCTCTCTAGCTATGAAAGTCTTAGATATCTCCTTCCAATATAAGGTTATTTCATTTTCCTTGAAAATCTGTTGGTTAGTGTAGTTGCCTTCAACCATTATCTCATCTTAATCTTCTGGATAACTTGCTACAGCTTCTCCATCAGCATGTGCTGCTTCATCTTGTACTTTTATGTTGTAGAGAGGGCTTCTTTCTTCAGACTTCATGGTTTAACCTCGGCTAGCTTCAAACTTTTTGTGTGTATCATCCTTACCTCTCACAGCCTTCACAGAATTTAAGAGAGTGAGTGCCTTGCTCTGAATTAGGCTTTGGCTTCAGGGAATGTTGTGGCTGGTTTGATCTTCTAACCAAATCATTAAAACTTTCTCCACCTCAGCAACAAGGCTGTCTCATTCTCTTATCATTTGTGTGTTCACTTGAATAGTACTTTTACTTTCCTTCAAAAAGTTTTTATTTTTATTCACAACTCTGTTAACTGTTGGGCTCAAGAGGCCTAGTTTTCGGCCTATCTCAGCTTTTCCAAATGCCACACTTACTAAGCTTAATTATTTCCAGCTTTTGATTTAAAGAGAAAGAATGGAACTCTCTTTATCACTTGAACACTCAGAGGCCATGGTAGAACCCTACTATTAACTGTTAATAATAGTAGTTAATAATTACTATTAACTGTTAACTATTAATTTTAACATTTTCATGTCTCAGGAAATAGGGAGTCCCATACGGAGGGGGAGTGGTGGGGGATGGCTGGTAGGTGGGCCAGTCAGAACACACATAATATTTATTTATTAAGTTTGTCATATTATATGGGCTAAATTCATGCCACCCTAAAACAACTACCATAGCATCACCAAAGATCACTGATTTAAAATTGGAGAAAGATGGATAAATGTAAGGACCCAGCACTCACTTTTTCCACAAAGAAGGATCAAAACAGTGAGTAGGTAATCACCTATCAAATAGACCTTCTAAGAGAAAACACTAGAATGCAGCAGAGAAGTGACTGGGAACCTCTGGGATATAAAAGGAGAAGGAAGTGAGACAGCATGCCTGGCTGGGATCAGTCAGGAGCCAAGAGAGACTATGCTTTATGGATAAAAGGTAAACAAGAGGTCTCTAGTGGTCCACATTCCCATCATGGACTCCTGCAATTCTAGTCATGGGAGAGCTCTTTGACCCTCACAGGCCCTGAGACTAGCAGAGGAAATTCCCTGGAGTCCACACAATGGCACTGTTCCACAGAGGTAAATTGTGTTGGATCCCACACACTTCTTGAGACCTGAGAAGCTGCAGCCTGGTGCTATTTTGAGAGCTCAGCTCCCACCAGACTACGTCCTGCCCTGGGACCAATAGTTCTATATCTCCACATTCCTAGAGCCAGCCAGGCTGACATCCTCCCACATCCAACCAGGAAGCTACTTCCATTGCCAGCAGTACTTGTATGCATTGTCTGGGAGCCTGGAGATTAACGCACCCTGCCCACCACCACCAGTGCCCGTACACATTGTCTGTGGGTATGAAGATAGGCCTGCGTCTCCTACTACTCGTGCCACAACTACACAAATTATTCAAGTGCCTGGGGATCTATCTGCCCTGCTCACTCAATGCTACTGCCTGCAAATACTATCTGGGGGCCTAAGGATAGGCCCATCCTGCCCACCACCACCTGTCCATGTGCTTGCTGCCAGAGGCATAATGATGAGCCTATCCATCTTGCCAATGGCAGCTATGCAAACCTCCTGGAGACCCGGGTACCAGCCGACCTACAATGTTGCATATACCCCTGATGTCTGTATATGTTACATAGTGGTCCAAGGGTTTGTTTACCACCACCACTGCTGGTACCGTGGGTACCCAAGCATCCTGTACAGGAAGTCCTATCCAGAGCAATCAGGCAAGAGAAAGAAATAAAAGGCATTCATCTGGAATACAGGAAGTCAAATTGTCTCTCTTTGCAGATGACATGATCTTATACCGAGAAAAACCTAAAGAATCTACCAAAAACTCTTAAAAATGATAAACAAATTCTCTAAAGTTGCAGCTTACAAAATCAACATACAAAAATTAACAGCATTTGTATACATCAATGAAAAATTAGTTGAGAAAAAAATCATATTTATAATAGCTACCAAAAATCTAAGAATAAATTTAATCAAGGGAGTGACAGACCTCTACAACAAAAACGACCTTGCACTGATTAATTAAATTGAAGATAACACAAATAAAAATGCTCATGGATCATAAACAATAATGTTAAAATGATTATATTGACAAAGCAATCTATAGGTTAAATGCAGTCCCTCTCAAAATATCAGTGAGCTTCTTTACAGAAATTAAGGAATAAGAAACTATCCTAAAAGTCATAGGGAATTGCAGAAGACCCCAGAAAGCCAAAGAAATCCTTAACAAAATATTCAAAGCTGGAAAGGTCACAATGACTGTTTTTAAAATACATTACAAAGCTATAGTAACCAAAACAGCAGGATTTGCAATAAAAATAGACAAAAGTCAATGGAAGAGAATAGAGAACCCAGGAATAAGTCTATACATTTACAGTCAACTGATTTTTGATAAAGGTGTCCAAGAACATACATTAGGGAAGATCAGTCTCCTCAATAAATAGTGCTGGGAAAACGACTTCTTTGCAAAAGAATGATACTAGATCTCTGTCTTTCAACACATAAAAAACTATCTCAGAAAAAATCACCTCAAAATGTGATAAAGACTTAAATGCAAGACATGAAATTATAAAACTAATTTATAAAAACCGTGGAAACACTTCAGGATATTGGTCTGGGCAAAGATTTTATAGCTAAGACTTCAAAGATTCAGGCAATAACAACTAAAATAAATAAATGAAACTATATTAAACTAAATAGCTTCTGAATAGCAAGGAAAACAACAGAATGATGAGACAACCTGTAGAATTGGAGAAAATACTTGCAAACTCTTCATCCAACATGAGACTAGTATCCAGAATATAAAAGGACCTCAAACATATCAACAGCACACAAACAAACAAAAAACCCACACATAATCCCACTAAAAATGGCTACAAACCTGAATAGCCATCACTAAAAAGATTTACAAGTGACCAGCAGGTATATTTTAAAATGCTGAACATTGTTAATTATCAGGGAAAGGTAAATCAAAGCCGCAATTACTGCACCCCACTTAGAATTACTATTATCAAAAAGACAAAACAAAATTACAAATGCTAGAGAGGACACAGTATTTTTTTCTTGTCATAATAGTATTTGCATTAATTTATGTTTCAAACCATTTCATTTAATATTTTTCAATTTAATAAATTGTTTTTTCCTTACATGTTTTCTCTCTATACACACAAATGATGTAAATGTTAATTAGCTTGATCATGGTCATCATTTTACAATGTGTATGTATATAAAAACATCATGTGGTATTCCATGAATATACACAATTTTTATTTGTTAATTATACCTCAGTAAAATAAAAAGACAAGTCAAACTAAAAATGATCGCATTTTTGTAGTGTTTTCTAGTAGCATTACATTAAAGATCATTACATAAATAAATCTATTGAATATAAAATATTTTGAAGCATATATGTTGTGCAGGAAAAAAGTTCATGTTCAGATGGTTAATGAAAATATACAATTAATATAATCTTAATATTTCCAAAACTTAAAAATTTAAATTCCACTTGTTTTTCTACTTCACAATTCATTTTTAATATTCTTTATAAACAGTACTAGTAAACATCAAGTTCCTTGTTAAGCATTTTACACATGAACACTCATTTAATTCTCACAATAAGCAATGAGGTAGGTACTTATATTTAATCCCCATTTTGCAGATGAGAAAAGTAAGATGTAGAAATGTCACCTAACTTGCTGATATTTGCACAGTTAACAGTAGTAGAGCAACGGTAAAACCCTCTCAGGCTGTCTCCAGAGTTCATGGTGTTTACGTTTACACTATTACTTATTGATGGATTACAAATAACTACTCTTGAGGTTGTCCTCATACTAGCACAAAATCCTGGTTTAAAGTTCATTTGGAAAATCCTTGTAACTTGGGAAAATTTTTTTTATATTCAGTAAAAATCTGTCATCTTGAAAAACGCACTGTGAAACACACACACAAGAAAATCTACAATGCATAAAAAGCCTAAAAAAATTAGCTCTATACTCCTGAATTTGTGCTTTTACTTATTTATTTTGGTATGTGTCTTCTAATTGTTCAAGAAAAAAAATCAGGATTTTTAATCCTTATCCATTCACTGATTTGGAAAATGTAAAGTGATTGGCTTGGAAAATTATTTAAAATGTCAAGTAGTTTATGTTTTATGGGTTTTCTCAGTGATTTTTCCAGGAGTGTATTCATACATAATTATAAACTACCAAATGTTGACAATATACTAGATCTTTACATTAAAACGTCCCTCATAATATATGTAATGGGATTGAGGAGTGGCGAAAATTCATCAGGGGAGTAGAATTGTGCAGTATCTTCTCCTAAAAAACTGAAGAAAAATAAAATTGTATTAAAAATGTATGTATTTTAGATCTCTATTTCAACAAAAGTAGTTTTATGAACCACTTTTTATTAATGTAAGTTATGTTTGTGTTTTTCTGTTCTTTAAAATGGTACATTATTCCTTTAGTCCTTAGCTTACAAAAATTTTAAAATTTTCATGGGGATACCTTCGATAAAAAATCAGAACCATCAAATAACCCCATGCTCCACTTTATACTAAGCAGTTTGAAGAGGGAACACTATTTTCAGAAAAGTTGTTATCTTTTTTTGCTTGGTGATTGTTACTCTATTTGAGAGCAAATAAAGAGGAAAGAGTGAATATTATACTCATTAAAATAATAGCTCAATATATAGGTCAACCTGTGATTGATTATATGATGAAAATACCGTAAATTCTCATTGAATGACATCAGTTGACTCATGGAAACTGAAACCTAAAGCAAACTTAGGTGTAACACAACCAATTTTACCATAGGTTGATTGATATAAATAAGGCTTAAGTGTGTACATCATATTTCTGGTCACAAAAGCATCACCAAACTTTTAAATAAAGACTCAAAATACTTCTAATTTTAAATATGAAAAACATGAGAGCTACAAATACATTTAAGGTAGAGTAATAAAAACAACTATTTATTCAATTTCTGACGAATCAGCAAGTGATAGCAGTCATACTAGTGGTAGGTTAAATCAAGAAACACATGTTTGCAAAGTAAAAGTTTTAAGGAGCACACAGTTCAAAAACAAACAATAACAAATATAGCAGGCTCACTGAGCACTTTCATACTACATGATTTATCGTTATGCATTTGGATGACTATTGTGTACCTTATAAATTTTTATTTTATAATCAGTCATATCCATTCATTTTTTTTATTATACTGTAAGTTCTGGGGTGCATGTGCAGAACATGCAGGTTTGTTACATAGGTATACACGTGCCATGGTGGTTTGCGGCACCCTTCAACCCACCATCTACATTAGCTATTTCTCCTAACTCTATCCCTCCCCTAGCCGCCTACCCCTCGACAGGCCCCAGTATGTGATGTTCCCCTCCCTGTGTCCATGTGTTCTCATTGTTCAATTCCCACTTATGATGAGTGAGAACATGCGGTGTTTGGTTTTCTGTTTCTGTGTTAGTTTGCTCAGAATGATGGTTTCCAGCTTCATCCATGTCCCTGTAAAGGACATGAACTCATCCTTTTTTATGGCTGTCCATTCATTTTTCAACCCACTTATTACAGTTCAGATTCTCAGTTGTCTGGACCATATTCTTGAATTTCAGAGGCAAGACTAGAACCCACCCTAGACAGGAGGCCATGCTGCCCCAGGGTGCACTCACACACACACACTCCACACTCACTCAGACTGGGACCATTTAGATATGTCAGTTCACATAATGTGCACATCTTTGGTGTGTGGGAGGAACCAAAATACCTGGAGAACACCCACACAGTCATGGGGAGAGCACTCAAGCTCCACATAGACAGTGTTCCTAGCTGCAAATCAATTTTCTGTTTCTCATCAACCTTATAACAAAATGACCTTGAATAAAATATTACTATTTGAGAACCTGGTGTATGTTATTTTGAAATAGCAAAGGATAGTGTTTTCAAATTTAATGTAAATAGCATCATCAGCTTACAAGATTTTTTGATCTTCACAACGCATTACAAAAATCATTCTTTAAATATATCCATACTATGGAAGTCATTTCATTGTAAATGTGTCATTTCCAGAGTGTGCAGATTTAAATATGCATTAATGGTATTACAAGGGTGTGTCTCAGACATGAAATGAATTAACTTGGACAGATTGTAATTGGCAGAACTGACACCTTTGTTGCAAGCAGACCTTCTGGCTTCATTCATTAGTAAAGTCTTTCAGCAGATACAAAATGTCTTAAATTTAGTAAAATCATCTTGCACTTTAGTTAATTACCTTTTTAATTATTGATTTCATTTTGAAATAAAGAATAAACAGTAAAAATAATTAACAACAATAGCTATTTTTGACATATTTAGGTTCTAATCTGATTATGAAAATATGATTTCTTTTCTTTCTATAATTTTGATACAATCTCACTACTACACTGTAAAAACGTTTTAAAATACTAATATTGGCTTGATGCAGTTACTCATACCTGTAATTCCAGCAATTTGGGAGACTAAGATTGGAGCACTGCCTGAGTCTAGGAGTTCGAGGCTGCAGTGAACAATTATTGTACCATTATACTCCAGCCTGAGCAACAGAGCGAGACCCTATCTCTAAAAAATGATGATAATAATAAATTACTAATATTGAATCAGAAGTGAATAATCTTTTCAAAATTTTTGAATTCTAGAACTAAAAACAAATATATAGTAATTAAAAATGTATTCATATTTATAATTTCATCTCAATTAAAATGACAAAAAAGCACTCTTAGGTAATATTATTAAATCTAATAAATTAGATTGCGTTGTTTGGCACTATTATTATTTCTATTGCTAAGTCAGTATCAGCCAAGACAGTCCTAGAAACTAAATAATAATGATACTTTAAAATCATACAAAATCTTCATCTGCAATACCAACTCAGGAAGATTCATCTGGCCAGTCTTTGGCTACTCTCAGTTTTATATATATGTATATATATAAAATAAATATTAATATTCACTGCGCAATATATATATTATATATTATAATTGTATATAATATATATTATAATTGTATATAATACATATTATATTGCACAGTAAATGCTAAGCTTAATACATGACAGTTCAAAAATGCTTGCTGAGGTCGGGCGCAGTGGCTCACACCTGCGATCCCAGTACTTAGGGAGATGAAGGCCGGTGGATTACTTGAGTCCAGGAGTTTGAGGCTGGTGCCTGGCCAACATGGTGCAACCTCATTGCTACTAAAAACAAAACAAAACACACACACACACACACACACACACAAATTAATCAGGCGTGGTGACTACACACCTGTAATTCTAGTTCCTCAGGAGAATCACTTGAAAGGAACAGGAATCACTTGAACCTGGGAGGCAGAGGATGCAATGAGCCGAGATGGGGCCACTGCGCTCCAGCCTAGGTGATGGGAGTGAGGCCCTGTCTCAAAAAAAAAAAAAAAAAAAAAAAAGCTCGCTGAACCGATGTTTTAAAGAAAAACTCAATTTAGCCATATGTAACCTTAATAAGTATACAAATTCATAAAACCTCAGTGATCATCATACATCTCAAGAATTGTGAATAATGCTGGATTAGTGGAAATGGTGCTGCTTATGTTTTGCAAGTGTGCCTCACTGCAATAGAAACTCCGATTTTAGCAAAAGAAAAATTATGCTATTCTCTTATATTTCTAAACAGATAGAGAACAATATAATGACTTCATGCTTTCCAGAAAGGTTTGTTAAAATCAAATCCTATCTTTCATGGCTAAATTTGTAAGAAAAGATAGTCATAGGTATACCATCCTTTCTTAAGGAAGATTTATGAAGTTCATAATGTTATAATGTTTAATTGAAATATGTATAAGATATTTAATTCTTAATTTATTTTAAATTTTTGATACAGCTTATTTTGATAAGATCATGTGGCAGCACTGAAGAGGAGGCAACTGATATGAAATTGAGAGATAAGCATAAATACGATTTAGTACAAATAGTAAGTCTTAGTAAGCAAATTATCCAGTCCTTAATTTTTACTCCAAAAATTGCTACCTATATGAATTTCAGCAATTTATTTCAATATCTATGAGAAAAACAAAATTAGAATCATATATATGTTGGTGGTTTGGAAGGGAGATAAAGAAGTTATATGTGTATACATGTAGCTGTTGAGTACTTGCTTTCCCCTCATAGGGCGTGTGATAAGCGTGTGGCTCCCTTCTTCCTTGCCCTGCTGCTCAAACCTCTAGAGGAGCATACAGACAGGCAGGCTTGGGGGGCTCTGACACCACAGCAATGTCTAGGGGTGAATGTTTACAGCTGAAACCCCAGTGGGCATGTATTACAGGGTGCTCTTTTAGTTTTGCAGTCTATAGACAGCTTGTGTTAACTAGCTCAATTAGACCCTCTACCTTGTCACAAGGACAGAGAGCTTTCTGTATCTCGGGGTTGTTATCTCAATGTATCAGAAGACTCAGATCACATGGGAGAATGAAAGTACACCCCGCCTCCCCAAACGCCCTGCCCAATGCCCCGGCCAAACTCCACCTCACCCCATCAGCTGATGGCCTACCCGCATGCTGGCATCTGTCTGTGTGCTCTTCCCCTAGTGTGCTCCCAACGTCTTCTCCATGTCCAGCTGCTTGTCTTCTTCCATCTATGTGTTCGTCTGGCGGGCCAGCAGCTTCTGTCTCTGCCTTGCTAGGGTCTCGGGTTTTTATAGGCTCAGGATAGGAGCGTGGCTGGCCAGGGTAGTCTTGAAAAATGCAACCCTTGGGCAGGAACGCAGAAGTGCCTGTCCTCACCTAGGTCCGTGGGGGTGGAGCCCTAGCCAGGGACCACTCCCTCCTCTACAGGGTGCTTCGCTTCCCTCTTCGATATCATTTAAAGGGACCTCGCTCTTCCCTTCCCAGCAATCCCGTATAATATCCAGGGAAATGGTAAAGTCCTGGTTTATCTAATTGGAGATGCCAATAGAATGCATTAGCAGTTCGTCTATCAAGTACTCTCATAGCTCAAATCACCAATTTTGTTAGAAAATCATAAATATCCATGATGCCCATTAAACAAAAACTCACTGGCACACAGTCTGTTTTTTTTCTTACATAAGCCTTGACTTGCCTTTTGCTTTTGAAAGGTGACAGTCACAAATGATTAATCTGATTAACATTTAAGTAAATCTGACCTGCATTTCTATCTAACTGCCATATGTGTGTTATTCTCTGTCAGTTATTTCTGAAAGTTTCACTGATCTGTCTGCGTGAGTCTCTCCATTAAAGTCACAGGAACAGGCAGCTTGAGCAGACACTTTATCCACACTTAAGCCCTACTCTTGAGCCTCTTTTTGTGACAATAAAGTGATTTTGCTTTCATGACCAAATCTGGTTTTGTCCATGTATGCTTTATATGTATGTAGACTAATGATTAGATATAGATAGATGATAGATAGATAGATAGATAGATAGATAGATAGATGATGATAGATAGATAGATAGATAGATATAGATAGATAGATAGATAGATAGATAGATAGATAGATAGATAGATAGATGATAGATAGATAGATGATAGATAGATATAATCTGGCATTTATTGCCCAGTTGACGGCAATGAAGATAGTAAACTGACTTTAATCATCTGACCATCTGGTCTCTGTCAGGAGGACTAGGAGAGGGAACAAATTTTCCGTAATGAGCCAATCAATTCAGAATCTAGTTT
The DNA here is from genome assembly GCF_009828535.3 of Hylobates moloch. Taxonomy (NCBI): domain Eukaryota; kingdom Metazoa; phylum Chordata; class Mammalia; order Primates; family Hylobatidae; genus Hylobates; species Hylobates moloch. The sequence continues at coordinate 126,099,760 of NW_026652279.1, forward strand.
TCTTTATAGTTTTATCAATTTTGTTCGTCTTTCCTGTTCTGAGGATTCCTAGAATTGAGTTATTTATTATTAAGCTACTGGGTTACAAGACAATGGTTAAGTTGGGCTTTTAGCCTTTGTCAGTTCTGAGTTTGGGAATTTTTTTATATAATTTCCTGAGATATTATTCTGACAATTGATATAATGCTTTTGGAAATTATTCAATCATAAAAATGTATCCATATTACAAGGATATCTTATCCTTATAACATATCCATGCTGTAAAAATATCTAATTTAAATTAGAAAAAAATTATTAAAAAATTTAAGAAATAGAATTTTGTAAACATAAAAGAGGGAAACTTAATTATTTGTGTAATAAGTGTGTAAATGAGACTAAGTCTCTGTTGGAATAAGAATAGCAGTGGAATAAAAAGGATTATTTCTGCTTTGACATTTTTTAAACAGCTTTATTGAAGTATAACCAATATACCATGCAATTCACCTAGTTAGACTTTTCAAGTCAACAACTTTTAGTGTACTTAGAAATTTGCGCATCCATCACCATAATCACTTTTAGAACATTTTAATTACTCCCAGAAGAAACTTCACACCCCTTAGCTTTTATCCCCAATTCCCCTATCCTTCTAGTTCTAGGCAACCACTAAAGCACTTTCTGTTTTTACAGATTTGTCTATTTTGCATATTACATATAAATGGAATTATAAAATATATGGCCCTCAGTGACTGTATTCTATTATGTAGCATAATGTTTTCAAGGTTTATCCATTTTGTAGCATTTATTTTTATTGCCAAATATTATATCAATATAACACATTTTATTTATTCATTCATCAGTTAATGTATGTTTTGGTTGTTTCCACACCTTGGCTATTATAAATAAGACTATTATGAACATTAATGTACAAGTTTTTTTACTGTCATGTGTTTTCATTTCTTTGGGGTATAAACCTTGGAGTGGAATTATTGGATCATATAGTAACTGGGTTTAAACATTTGTGGAAATGCCAGGCTGTTTTCCAAGTGTGTGTACCACTTTACATGTCTCCAGCAGCATGTGAAGATTCCAGTTTCTTCACATCCTTGCCAGCTCATGTTATTGTCTGTCCATTTGATTATAGCCATTCTAGTGGACGTGAAGTGGTATCTCATTGTAGACTCATTGCAAGCTGGAAACACTTGACGTCACAAAAAAGCAGAAGAGTTTTAGGTACATGTTTTTTTTTCTCCCCTTCCTCCTTCTCTCAGAAAAAAATAAGACAGGAAAGTTTATCAGAAGTACATTCAATAAGAGAGGGAAAACTTTGCAACACAAACACTGTGTTAGCAGAGGTTAAGCTTCAGCCAGTGGCTACAATCACAATACAATTAGACGAGGATTAAAGAAAACAGTATATAATGTAATAGCTGCAAAATCAGACATAGTTTCCTATTTGGCTTAGAGTTTTAGAAATTTCTTCTGCTTTGTAACTGTGAAATATTTTCTAAACAAAATACATTGGTTCGTCTTCAGAAATCATATCTTAAGCTTAAAATAATTTATATTTTGAATGGCAAATAAAGCCCGATTATAAATATGCATATAAACACAGAGACACACACACACACACATATGTACATAAAATTATCGTATTTTCAAGAATAAAAAAGATTAATTTTAAAAAAAGATAGTTCTTTAAAAAATGTTCAAGCCATTGCTGAAGCACTAACTGAAATGAAAATATATTTACATATACTTATATTGTGACCATGCATTTATGCACACACACATACACACACACAGAGCTATACATTAATTGGCCTTGATTGCTAAGTCACAAAGTGAGAAGTGAAAAAATTCAAATCAGTTAACCAAATAGAAAAAAATGTTTTAAAAGCCTCTGCACTTTTGAACAAAATTTGGAAAGTTTTAAATAATGATTATATAGAGAATATATACATATATATATACACACACACACAGAGAGATAGGTTTTCTTAAGTAGTAAATTCAAAGTAGTTAGTGCATTTTCTTATTTAATATGCCTGATAAGGCATATTAATATATTTCACAGTGAAATAATTAATATATTTCACAGTGAAAGCTACAAATCTATTAAGTATTGTCATCCATAATTATTAAATATATTATAAAAAGTACAACATAAGTGTGTCTTTTTGATTTTAGTTGCTTATGTTTAAATAACTGTATATTAAATTAATAACAAAGTTTATAAATGTTAACAAAACAATCGCTAAGCATATTATTGGTCTGACTGTATTTTTGTGCTTTTTTATGTTTAAAATGTTTTAATAAATGTTTTTCATTTTTAGAAAGGCTAATGTATCTAATATTAAATTTAACTTAATAATACAATTATAAATATTAAATCCTATATAACCATAATACTTTTAAAGCTAAAATTAATGCTATGGAGTATACTAACAAGTGAATATTATTAAATGCTATTGTACTGATAAAAATGTTGTCACTGTAAGCTAGCTGAGTGTGTGTGTGTGTGTGTGTGTGTGTATTTAATCTTTAGACACCTTTTAGTGGTTCTGGATTTTATATTCATATTTTCTATGTAGGAATAAGTTTTCTCTGTAACTACTTTTGATATTTGATTTTTTATGATAATAAATCTTTTAAAGATTTATTTGGCAATTTTGATAGTCCTCAGATGGCCATTTGTATCAAGTTTCTCTCCTTCCCTTATTCTGGAAAAGATCCTAAAATAACTGTTTGCTATTCTCCACATATTAATTGGGTTAACTACTACTATATTAACTCATTGAAATAGAGGAAAGTAGGCACTTCCTTTATCTTTAATCCCAAATAGGCCTATTCTTTTATTAATATTTCCTTCATACACATACTTTTTAAACTGTTGACAAAGCACTTTCCTGTTTATTTTCTTATTTTGATAGTGATGACAATACACACAAGTGCATAAAAATAAATCTTGGAATCCAAGTGGCTCTTTAAGAGTGTCTCTTGGCAAGTTATACAGGACCATTAAGCCATTTGTGTATTTTTTGGCCCATTTTCTTTCTTTGCTAGCTACCACAGCAACACCATTTTTTGGATATTCTTAACTATGCTAACATCTTTTCTTACTTTTTTCGTATAAATAAGGTGATATCCTAAATGTGTTTACTCAAGAACAGGGAATTCACAACAATTTTATTGCCTAATTTTACTTAATCTGATAGCTAGAGATTATTCCTCTTTGGTGCATGTAATAGTGTGGACAACTAAATTAATAAAAGACTCAGGAGGTTTCCAGTCTCATTTTTCATTACATAGTTTCTTCAGTTGAAAAAGCTGTATCTATAGAAAAATACTCAGTACCTCTTGGACAAAAGACATGCTGCCATTAAATGTGTTTTTCTCCTTCTTCACCCATAACTGTAAATGCCACTCCAATCTAAATCCAGTAACTTTAAATTTTCTGATAGAGGTGAGTTTTCAGTGTAATATCTATACAAACTCAAAGCCTTTCCTTTCATAAATTAATTATTGTTTTTTAAACAACTTGTATATTATTTGTTGATGACATACATTACAAACCATCAAGGAATACTTTTTGTGGATTTGTATAAAGACTTTGATACAGGATGAACTTTGCTGAACATCTTTTTTGGTTTGCTATGAACACAACAATGTGTGTAGCTTTCTTAAACATTAACACATCACAGAATAAAATAATTTAAATAACAGTATAGTAAAATAAAATAATACCTTATTAGAAGTATTCCAATACTTCATAAAATTTTAATTATCAACATGAGAGCACATATAAATGTAATATTTTAGAACTTAAAATTGTCCTTCAGTTGACTACCAACAAGAGATTTCATCTCTATGTATATAATAATGATATATACACAATTAGACATTACAAATCCAAAAGGAATTTTGCAAATACAACAATCTGAATGCACATAGTGAAAATGTATTTACATTTCAAATGTTTCTTATGCATAGCAATAAATTTTGTCATTGCAAACACACCTGCTTGATAACATCTAAGAAAATCTCTGGTCCACTCATGCTCAAGTAACCTCCTCAATGGCAAGGGGGGTTCTTTTCAAGTTTACAAATGTATTGGCAGAGAAATGTTACCAGAGAGACTGAATGGCTGTTGAAATCTTATGTTATTTCTAAGTATGTTAACTCTGATAAAAAACAATAAATTTGCAGACTACCTGAAACACCCAAATGAAGGACATTTGAAGATTGTACTGAGTTGTTTCAATTATAAGCCTTTTATATGTTTTAGTGATAGATTCTAAATTTTCTGATTATTTGGCATTTCCTTTACCAAAAGCTACTGTGTTTTCTTTTGGAAAAAAGATATACTGATTTTGTTTTTCTCAATTTAAAAATGCCTTCAAGTCTGTGTTGTGTTAGACAAACTCCTCTTATACATGAAATGTGTAATAACTGTGCAAGGTCTTCTGTTTAGTAAGAAATATTCTTGCCCCTATTATCCTCAAAATCTGGAGAATGAGAATGAGATAATGGTATTTTAAAATCAAATCTTTCCAAAACTTTCATAAAAGATTTCCTTCCCTTCGTTCAAAGTCTTAATAATAATGGCATCTATACGACAAATCTTCACAATTTTCTACTATATAAAGTAGAATACCCATAGACTTGTTGGCATAGTTTGCTGGTAGACTCTACCCATTACATTTACATTTTGTCAAATATTGTATATATTAAAAATGATAATAATATAATAAACAGCCATATATTCAACAGAAGAAAGATTTATTTTCAAAAGAAGTATACTTGGACACATTAATTAAGACTGCATAACCAAGATTTGGTATACTAGAAAAGACATCAATAAGAGAAATCTTTGTATCTGTTTGGAAATGGCTAAACTAGTCTTTTTAGGCAATACCATTTTTAAAACATTGGGTGTGCACTCATGGACTTATATTGCCCATTATAAGAAAAGACAGATATGTTATAAAGTCATCTTTGATGTTATAATTGTAATTATTTTGTGGAGCCATGTACCATGCACATAAGTTTGTGATAAATGTTAACTGATAAATGTTACACGTGTTCTGACTACTCCACCAAGCAGCCATTGCTCCATCTCTCTGTGTCTCTTCAGGGATCTGTGCTAGCATCTCTTATTTTGGTCTTTTTAATAATAGTGATTCTAACTTGCATGATATAATATCTCAGTGTTCCGATCTGAATTTTCTAATGCTTAGTGATGCTGAATATTTTTTATATATCTGTTGGCCATTTGTATATCTTATTTTGTAAAATATCTACTCATGTTTTTGCCTACTTTTTAATGGCATTAGTTGTTTTGTTACTATTGAGTTGAGTTCTTTGTATATTCTGGAAATTAGTCACTTGTTGGAGAATAGTTTGCAAATATTTCCTCCCATCTAACAGATTTTCTCTTTACGGTTATATTTCCCTTGGTGTACAGAAGCTTGCAATAAAGTATTTTTCAATGAAAGAATATACTTTTTTTAGACATAATGCCAGTGCATACTTAACAGAGTACAGTAGAGTGTAAACACAACTGTAATACGTGCTAGGAAACGAAAGTATTTGTGTGATCTGCTTTATTGTGGTTTTCTGTAACAGACCCTGCAATATCTCTGAGATATGTATGCATGTGTTTAACAAAAACGTCTTTACTTGCTTAAATTTCATGAGGAGTCTGATGTGGTAAGGTCCCAGATGTGATTGAAGACACTAGAGTTCTTGTCTTACGGAATTATTTCTTTGTAGATGACATAAAAAAATGGAAAAACATCCCATGCTCATGGATATGAAGAATCAACATTATTAAAACGAGTGATGCCCAATCTACAGATTCAATAGTATTCCTATCAAATTACCAGTGGCATTTTTCACAGAATTAGAGAAAACCATTCTAAAATTCATAGAAAGCCGAAAAAGAGCCAGAATAGCCAAAGCAATCTTAAAGAAAACAAAGCTAGGGGGATCAAATTACCTGACTTCAAAATATATTAGAAGCTTATGATGACCAAAACAGCATGAGATTGGTACAAAAATAGACCTATATATCAATAGAACAAAGAGAGAACCCAGAAATAAAAGAAAATACTTACAAACAACTGACCTTTTACAAGGTCAACAAAAATATGCACTGGATAAGGGTAACTTACTCAATAAATGACGCTGGGAAAACTAGCTAGACATATGAACAAGAACAAAACTGAACCCCCATCTCTCACCGTACACAAAAATTAAGTGAAGATGGATGAAATAATTAAATGTAACACCTGAAACTATAAAAATCCTAGAAAGAAACTGAGAAAATACTCTTGTGGACATTTGCTAAGGCAAATAATTCGTGACAAAGACCTTACAAGTAAATGCAACAAAACCAAAAATAGACAAATGGAACGTAATTACATTGAAAACTTTTGCACAGCAAAGTAAAAACAACAAACTAAACAGAAAACCTACAGAATTGAAGAAAATATTTGCAAAGTATGCATCTAACAAAGAACAAATATCCAAAATTAATAAAGATCTCAAACAAATCCACAAGACAAAAACAACCCCACTGAAAAGTAGGCAAATGATATGAACACAAGTAGCCGAGAAACATACGAAAAAATGCTCAGTATCACTAATCAGAAGAGAAATGCAAATTAAAGCTGCAATGACATGCCATCTCACAACAGTCAAGGTGGCTGTTCTTAAAAGTAAAAATACAACAGATATTGGCAAGGATGCAAAGAAAAGAGTACGCTTATACACTGTCGGTAAGAATGTAAATTTGTTCGACCCCTATGGAAAACAGTGTGGCGATTTCTCAATGAACTAAAAATAAAATTACAATTCCACCAGTAATCTCATTACTGGGTATATACCCAAAAGGAAATAAATAATTTTTTAAAGAGACACCTGCATTCATGTTTATTGCAGCAGTATTCACAATAGCAAAGTTATGGAATCAATCTTTGTGTTCATCAATGGTTGGCTGGATAAGGAAAATGTGGTATATATACATCATGAAATACTATGCAGTCATGAAAAAAAATCATGTCCTTTGCAGCAATGTGGATGGAGCTAGAGGTCATTATCCTAAGTGAAATAATTTAGAAACAGAAAATCAAATAACACATAATCTAACTTATAAGTGGGAGCAAAACAATGGGTATACATGAACATGAAGATAGAAATAATAGATACCGGGGATTCTACAATGGGAGAAGATGACAGATGGGTGAGGGTTGAAAATTACCTATTTGGTACAATGTTTACTACTTGAGTGATGGGTTCACTAGAAACTCAACCTCATTATTACACATTATATTCATACAATCTACCTTCTCATGTCCCCACTGAATCTAAAATAAAATAACAAAAATTATTTTATATCCTGGACAAATGTATTGATCTGCAATTTCTCCACAACTATGATGCAAATCATAAATGATCCCAAGTTTTAGATAAATATACAATAGCATAAATTTATTGATTAAAATACATTTGGATAGGTCTGGCGCGGTGGCTCAAGCCGGTAATCCCAGCACTTTGGAAGGCTGAGGCGGACGGATCACCTGACGTCGGGAGTTTGAAACTAGCCTAGTCAACATGGTGAAACCCCAACTCTACTAAAAATACAAAAATTAGCTGGGCATGTTGGCAGGTGCCTGTAATCCCAGACACTCAGGAGGCTGAGGCGCAAGAATCTCTTGAACCCGGGAGTTGGAGGTTGCAGTAAGCCAAGATCATGCCTTTGCACTCCAGCCTGGGTGACAGAGTGAGACTCCATCTCAAAAAAAACAAACAAAAAAACAAAAAACACTTGGATAATTAAATTGCTCTTGAATGTGTATTGGCCAGCTAAAGCAAAGTATGCATATGCAGTAGTTTCAGTTTAGACATATCAACCAAAGTAGAAATATCAATCAAGAAGAAAAGTCTCACTGTATTATTGTAAATAGGATTATCGTCTTGACTAGGTCCAGTAAATATGGACACAAAATGCAGAGTATTTTCCAACTATTTTATATGACATTGGTGATTCTCCTTTTATTTTCTTTTTGCCTTATTCCACTAATATGCAGGTGCATAAAAGTTGCAACATACTTATGACTATAAGCCATAGTACTGGATCAAGAAGAAACTTAAACATTTACAGAAAACATGGATCTTATGACAGTGAATTGGACCTCAGGAATTATGAAAGAGAAATGGAGCAGCCCTGGCTTAACTAAGCAGGAGATTCTAAAAGAAGTGCAATACTTCTTATCCACAGATAAACACAGTAGGTTCAGAAAGAGCTAAAATTATAAGGTTTCTTGAAAAAACCATAAATAACTGCAATTGACTTCCATGTTAACGGTTTTGTCTGAACCAGGGTAAATTTTCTCTGATAGTTTCCAGCCTATTAGCTTACCACTGGACAACATTAAGTCTTCTAGGGAGGAAGCCAGCTTCCATGGATGACATTTTTTCTTTCTCATGGATACGTGATAGGTGTAGTGTTTATGCATGTGTAGGTGTGTATGTGAGAAAGAGAGAGATCCAGAGACTGTAGGATTACCTTCTCTTCCACATAAATGGGGATTTTTAAAATCTATGTTTATAAGGAAGATTGATCTATAATTTTTCTATTCTTAGATTTTCTTTTTTTTGCTTTCAATGTAATATTAGACTTTGTGGAATTCTCTTTTTGTAATCTATAGAAAAATGTATACAATATTGAAATTTTATTTTCCTTATATGTTTTATTTGTATTGTTAATAAATTAGGAAGGTATGGGTTTCTTTTATTGGGGAAAATAGTGATTTAACTCTGAATTTATTGGAAGTGTATTAGGGCATTTTGGATTTTTATTTTGACTGGACAATTTTAGTCATTTATAATTTATTGGATTTTATTTCTAAGACTAAATATGTGGCCAGGCACGGTGGGTCATGCCTGTAATCCCAGCATTTTGGGAGGCTGAAGCGGGTGGATCACATGAGACCAGGAGTTTGAGACCAGCCTGTCCAACATGGCAGAAACCCTTCTCTACTAAAAATACAAAAACTAATCAGCATGGTGGCACACGGCTGTAGTCCCAGCTACTAAGAAGGCTGAGGCAGGAGAATCTCTTGCACCCGGGTTGCAGCAGAGGTTGCAGTGAGCCTAGTGAGACTGTCTCAAAAAGAAAAAAAAATGTATAAAATGTTTCATGGTATTTTTCTATTATATTTCCTATTTTTTTATTTCACTGTATCTGAAATGTTAACTTTCTCTTTGTTACTAATATTATTTATTTCTGACTTCTCTTAATCATTCAGGTCTTTTTTATATAGTTCCATAAAATAGAATCTTTTACTATGTTGTCCATTGTATATCAAATAACAATTGTTTTACAGGCTCTGGACCTCAGAGACAATTAGACAATGAGCATTCTTTAACGTTGTTGCCTTAACAATTCATATTTACATTTGGGTAGGCTATATTTTAAATATGCTGAAAATGGAAACTTTCCAATTAGGTGAGTACATGTGAACTTTGAACAATACGGGAGAGTTAGGGGTGCCAACTCTCTGTATAGTCAGAAATCTGTGTATAACTTTTGAGTCCCCCAAAACTGAACTAATAACCTGCTGTTGACTAAAAGCCTTGTTAATTGCAAAAACAATTAAAACATATTTTGTATGTTACATACATCATATACTGTATTGTTACAATAAAGTAAGCTAGAGAAAATAAAATGTTATTATGAAAATTATGTGGAGGAGAAGGAAGAGGAGGAATTGGTCCTACTATCTTAGGGATGGCAGAAAATCTGCTTGTAAGCAGACGTGCACAGTTCATATCCATGTTGTTCAAAGGTCAACTATTAGCTGTTTAGGTTAAGTGTCTGTCAGTGTAATATCATGCTTCAATTAGAGCCTCCGACTCCTTTTGCCTACTTTGTAACTCCATTTCTTTTACCAATTCTTGAATTGTTTTTCTGTACTACAATCTATGCAATGACTATATCCATTTTCCTAAGAGTCAAATTTGATATTTCCTTCTCTCTTATCTGCTGTATCTAACCATTAATCAAGCTGTTTCATTTTATTTCTAAATATATCTAGTGTCCTATTTTACCCCTTTAGGGTCCTCTATTGTAGTCTACCAATTTATCTTTCTGCATTAAATTTGACCCCTCTGTAAACCACGCTAACCAGTGTAGCAAAAAACATTGTTAAGAGGCAAAACTGATTATATAATCCGCTATTGTAAAACCCTGTATTGTATTCTCTTTTATCATTACATAAAGAGCAATGTACTTTACATGGCCCATATTCTTCTACATAATGTGGATCCTTCCCATTTTCTCACTCATTAGGCATTTGTACCTCCTCTCTAAGGTGCTTTGAAGACTGACTTTCAATTCCAGTTTCCTTTCTGTCCCAGTATTAGTACGTACTTGGAATATTCTTATCTCTCCCTATTACTGTCCATGTTTTTCTCGCCATTATTCTCCTTATTTCTTGTTCTTTCTTAGGTTCGCAAATCAAATGCCATTTTTTTGTTTTCTTTTTATTTTAAATTTGGAAAGGAGAGTTTTGTTTCTAATAAAGGGTTATAGACTGCAGGATGCCCATTCTGACAGTCTGGGAAGCATAGTCTCTGGTTGGAAGCCAGAAACAGACACTTGGAGGAAAAGGCAAAGGGAACATAAATTTGTGGTGAGCAGGGTGGCCAAATATACATATCTAATAAGTTATAGGAGAAATCACAAATATTTATGAGAGCAGAAGTGTGCACATATGCAATTGAGCATCATGCCCCTTTGTTGGTCCCATGCACAAATAATGGCAGCGTTAGCGTGATCTGATGGTGGAGTTTTAGGACTTTAGATGTCAAAAGGTGAAGCAGAGGACACAAAACCCCTTCTTGGACACATTCACTGTAGACTGGCCGTAACCACTCTGTCCTCTCTTATCAGGCAAAAAAAAGTGGAGCAGCATCAAGAGGTTGATTGGGATCAGCGGTGGAGTTTTCGAAAGGGCTGTTTTCTGTGTCTCGCCTAGGGAAGAAAGCCTAATGGAAGTTAGTGAGGGAGGGACTATAAACGAGGCATGTCTGACCTCCCATCCTAGGTCACTGAGGAGAACTCAGTTTTCAAGGTTACTCTGGGGCTCCCTTGGCCAAGAGGAGAAATGCTGCTTCTTTAAGGAAGTCTTAAAACTAGATGGTACTTACCTAAAGACACTCACCTCCATTACACCCATAGTAGTTCGTCTTATTTCATGAAACATTTGGCTACATCACACTCCTGTCAGTGCAATGTTTGTGCTATTTGTACTGTTTTCTCATTTATTCTTGTGGTTGTTTTATAGCAGCAGTTTAATAAACACCTTTGAGTAAATGAGTATGTAATTAATAGTTAATTTCTTTTAAATACTTGAAATTTGATGAATTCATTACTTAATTTCTAGTCGATGACTTGGTAGTTGTTTTTTGTTTTTATCTTTCTTGAACACACAATTGGGGGAAATGCAAGCCCACAAACAATGTCTATAACAACATAATGACAATGGAAAACCAATAGTAAGCAGCAAATTATGCGGTAATTATGAGGTATGTGGTATTTTTCATAGAAACTGCAGTTGACATTATAGGTTTATTTATAGCTAAGATTTCAAAGAGTGGTTATTTTAAACCATATCAGAAACAGTGACTTTTTATGTTCAGAATTTACATCCAGAGCTACCTGTGCTACATTTGAATAAAAATGAGAAAAAAACTGGTAGAAATTATATCATTACCATTATTTTCAAAAATAAATAAAAATGCAAAATGACACACTACCACCATACCCTTGCCTAACACACACTACATGTCAAAGATTCTGCATTCAAACAATTTTTAACTGTGTAAATCACATGATTTAGTTTTCTAGTTAATTGTTGCACATTTTTTTTCACTTATAGCAGATGTGTTCTTGAAAAATTATACCTATTGTAGAAATTTTGGAAAGAGTCCTAGAACACCCAATTATGTGAGAGTTATGGTTCATATAAGGGGCACCTACTGTTTTAAAAGGGAACATGGGATTTATAAATTTTCCACAAAGGAAGATCTGTCTGAAAGATTTAATGGGACTGGGATTTGAACAAAAGATATTTGTTCTGTTTTCTGTTATTCTGACACTCATTTTGTCAACACTAATTAATTATTAAGTGCCACAGTGGTTTGGAATCCCAGAATAAACATTTTACCCACACCTTCTGAATCCACCTGATGTACAGCCTAAGAAGAAATTCATGAAGCATTGGGCACGTTACCAGATACTTATCTATTCTGGTCAATTTTTTAGTACTTGGAAAAGATACACAATAGTAATATAGTTTTTCCTCATTTAGTAAATCTATGTTTTGTTTTTCAAGAGTAAATTAATTTTAAAAACTTACTGACATTATAGCATATAATTCATTGAATTCAATTTATTTTGTTTTTATTTGAGTAAAAGAATTTTACTAAGTGCACCAAAGGATGATATTCAGCTCTGCCCCAGAATTCCTAGCTGGGCAGACTGGTGAATTGTTTCTCTCCCAAAGCCAGTCAGTAATGACTGGAGGAGGAGACTGGGTTTTCAAGTGTCAAGACAGCAATGCAAGTCTTCAAAGAACATGAAAAATCAAGAAAACATGATGCCACCAAAGGAACATGAAATGACTGTCTTGTCACTGACCCCTCAAAATGGAGCTCTACAAATTGCTTGCGAAATAATTCAGGTTAATCGTTTTAAGAAGTTCAGTAGGCTACAAGACAACAGATAGACAACCCAACAAAATCTTGAAAACTATACATGAACAAAATGAAAAGTTTAAGATACAAAAATCTCTAAATATGTAAAAGGCTTTAACTAACATCTTGTTTTACACTCTATCTTCTTCCCTGTGCTTCAGCAGATATCCTTCTAGTGACTTCTTAAATATACTCAACATGGTTCTGACTCAGAACATATGTTCTTGCTGATTCTTCTGCCTAAGAATGATGTTAGTGGGTGTTATAATAAATTATTCCATCAAATATTACTTAAGGCTTCCCCCATCATAGTATTTAATATAGCAGCTGCCTTTATGACTTTCTATCACCTTACTCTGTTCTATTGTTTTCTCACAGATTTTATCACTATATAACATTTTGTATTATCTTTATGTATTTTTTGTCTTTGTCAATAAAATTGTAAGCTCACTTGATACATAGCTAAATAGACATACATGTGGATGTAGACATAGATATCAGTGTCATATGCTTAATACTTTTAAAAGCATCTTTTAAGTATATGATACTGAATAGCTATTTGCTGAATGATTGATAAAGGAATAATTTTAATGTGGTAAAGAGGTGATCTAATCCTGAATAAAGAAAGAAGACAGCAGTCATTATTCTGGACATAAAATCATGAAAAAAGCAACAAGGGCTAGACTGTGTTTAGAAATTGATTACAAGATACAAGTCTCCACAAAAGTGAACCAAGATTCTTGAACAAAAGAAAAATTAAAGTAATTGGTAATAAAGCATTAAATATAAATAAAAATCCGTGAGTTTTTAGAGATGAACCTATTTGCAATTTACTCTAATGGTGGATGCATTAACTTATGCATTTGTCAAAATAAATGGAATTTTACAGCAAAAAGTGTGAATCAATGTATTCATTAAAAAATTATTTAAGAAATTGGGAGGACATAAGATGTAATGAAAAATGTAACAAATCATTCTAACTGTATGTAACTAAAGGTGGTAGGATAAATAGGTGCTAACCTAAGTAACTTTGGAAATGAGTAGTCTGTAAAACTAATGGCAAATAAAAACTTTACATAAGAACTGTCTTCTAGTTGAAAAAGTTGTGTCACACAGGGTAATGATCAACAATTTTGATACGATACATGTATATTGGAAATGAATGCTTGGATTAAAGAATGGTGGAGGGTGTGAACAAGGTTTTTCAGCGTTGCAATGGGAGTTTACAGATAACCAAGTGGAAGAGGATACAAAGATCTGTGTGGCAATGGATTAGGGTTTGGGGACATCAGATGAACTCACATAGCATCATATATAAACACTTAGAGACAAGTAGAAATAGTTATGATTATATGCTTATAAAAGTGTTAGTACATACACATATATTTTTATTCTGTTTGGTCACAGGACTGGAAGCAATGACATCCTAATAATAACAAGCACAGCCAGTGGCCTTATCTTACTTTTTAATAATATTTTTCATAAGAAAAATCAGGAGAATTGGCCAAATCTAGTATTGACATAGAAAATATACAAAATTAGCTTGCAGTATATGATACTGGCAGAAAGTAAGAAACTTCTCAACACACATATGCAACACAATAAAAGCATTATGTCGTGGGGACAAAGAGACCAGATGAAAAAACTACCAACAGATAAAGCTAAAATCATTTGAGCAACAAGTTAAATATAGTAGTATTGTATTTTAACCCAAAATATAATGTAAATTCTATGAGTCATGCTGTGATAGTTAATATTGAGTGTCAACTTTATTGGATTGAAGGATGCAAGGTATTGTTCCTGGGCATGTCCGTGAGGGTGTTGTCAAAGAAGATTAAAATTTTAATCAGTGGAGTGGGCGAGGCAGACCCACCCTTAATCTTGGTGGGCACCATCTTTTCGGCTTCCCGAGCAGCTAGAAGAAGGCAAGCAGAAGAAGGTGGAATGAGCAGACTTGCTGAGTCTTCCAGCCTCCATCTTTCTCCTGTGCTGGATGCTTCCCGCCGCCCTCCAAGATCAGACTCCTAGTTCTTTGGCTTTTGGACTCTTGAACTTATACTAGGTGGTTTACCAGAGACCCTTGGACCTTCGGCCTCAGGCTGAAGACTACATTGTCAGCTTCTCTACTTTTGAGGATTTGGGACTCTGATAGATCCACTACTGACTTCCTTGTTCCTCAACTTGCAGATGGCCTATTGTGAGACTTCTTGTGATCATGTGAGTCAATTCTCCTTAATAAACTCCCTTTCATATATACATATATTCTATTAGATCTGTCCCTCTAGAGAACCCTGACTAATACACACGCTTATATAAATAAATGCTTGAATGGATAAATAAATAACTGGGAGGAAGAAAGAAGTCTTGTTTTCAAAAGAACTACTAATAATTTATGTAGATACTCCCTCATTGAGAGGGAAGCTTACCCCTTCTTCAGTCTGAGCTGTGAATAGTGAATCCCTTCAAGAGACCACAGAATTATAAAAGGGGAGAAAAACAGTAAGTTTACAATGGGAAACATGACAAACATTACCTCTACCAACTAATAAGGTTATATTAACAGTGATAAGTCATGTTGTTAGTGTGTATTCTGATATGATATGATGAAAATGGCACTTCACCTTTATGGTCATCCTTTCTCAAACTCATAAACCCAGTATAATTAGGATAAAAGTATAGATAAATGCAATCATGGGGCATTTGACAAAGTATCTGTCCAATAATCCTCAACCCTGTCAAGGTCATCATAAACAGGAAAAGTCTAAGAAACTGTCACAGGAGAAATAGGATGTGTGATACATGGTGGGAGCAGGGGGAAGGAAGCCTCAAATAATTTCCATAAAAAAGCTACCTACAAAAAAGAATATAAGTCCACATACAAAAAAGAAAATTAAAATGCAACAAGCTATAGAATGGTATACAGATTTATAAACTCAAACATTAAAATATTTAATAATTATAACTATATATAAGTTTTAAATGACTAGACAAATTATAGATTATTAAAGTGACAAGGCAATGATGGAAGAAAACATGTAGCTTTTATTAAAGAAGAGTAATAGTGGTTTTAACTATACTTGAATAGAATGATTTAAATGATTAGACAAATATTCTTTCTTTGATTAGACAATGAAAGTTTACAAAGAATAGATAACTATGAGAAAATTACACATAAAATATAAAAGAGAAATAAATGTAATGCATGAAAGATGATAAATATTCAGGAGGAATAGAGTAAAAAACTTAATATATGCTTTACTTATAGAAAGAGATAATATAAGGAATGAAGGTAATCAATCCTTATATAGATATTTTGTAGAAGCTATGATAGCCACAAATACTCAGATTCACACAAAAGATAAAGAAACATATATATCCAAATTTGACCTGTTGGAGTAAAACCGCAAAATACAATTAAAGAGAAAAGGTTAAAATCTGCTATAAAAACCATATTATCTGCAAAGAATAAATATTAGACCAATATTACACACTGGCATGCAGGTTTTGTCCCTGTCATGCACAGGTTCAACAGTGAGTTGAGATATAATTTTCTTTTTCTGAGTATTTTTTCTAGGACAAAATTCACCCAAACAGGGATAGTAAAGAACTTGCTCACTTATAAAAGGCATCTATTGAACACATTTTAAAAAGATATTCCAGGGAAAAAAGTTAGACTCACTTTATTTATTACTAAGTAGCAAGATATAAATGGCTGTTATTATTGCCATTATTCAGTACAGTATTAGAGTGTATAACCAATGTACTAAAAGTAAACAGAAACAAGGACAAGTTTTGAAATAGGAGACATAAACCAATTTTTTTTTGCAAATACTATGTGATTACACATAGAAACATAAAATAATCAACATTTTTAAAATAAAAAGGCTCAACATCTTTGCAGGATACACACAAACACACACATACACATACACATACACATATATGACCAATGTAAAAATAGTAGGGTTTTTTCCATCACAGTAATACACATAATAAAAAAATTCATTCACAATAAAAAACAATCACCTTCAAGCATTTAAAAATTGATCTAAAGGCAAACCCCAGTAATTTTATGGTAAATATTAACTTCCAAACAGAAAAATAAGTGAAGATATTTACTAGTTAATGAATGGAAGGATATAATATTATAAGATACATAGCACAACATTCATAATGAATATAGTACAATTCTAATTAAAATTTCTACTATGTAGTTTTAGATTAATTCTAAGGGTTATATTAGAATATAATTGTAGAAATTCAAATAACAATAATATAACTTTGACCAAAAACAGTAAAGAAAGGTCTTATCTACACAAATTTAAAGCATGTTCCTAAAGTTGTAGCTAGGACTAAAAGCTCATTTAATTTTGTAGGAACAAATAAGTCAATAAAACTAAATCTAGAACTCAGGAATAAATTTGGAGTCAGAAACTCATTGAGAAATTATTCATTGTTAGTAGGTAATTTAGAAAACATAGAACAACAGAGAAATGCAGGTTGCATTCCTACTTGATGCCAAATACAATGATGCTCTACAGTGGATTAAAACCCAAATATGAGAAATATAACAATATAGCTAGTAAATTATAAATTTGAAAAAAGGATATTTTAAAAATAAATCCGAAAAAGATAAACTTATTAGAAAACTCTCAATGTATTTTTTGAAATAAAGGGAAATAATTTTTACTCAGATTACAGACAAAATTAATACACAGATGATATACTGCAAATATTTTTGATCAACATCTAAATATTATGGGGAAGATTGTAGAGCACACAAGAAAATTCATCATCAATACCACCACCAACAATATAAACAAATATTGTTCTGAAAATAAGCAAAACATACAAATGAATATGCATGGAAAAGTGATTCTACAAGTGGACAAAAGGTATATAAAAAAGGAAAAATATTTTTAGTAATGAGATTATTGCAAATACAAAATTTATATTTTGTTGTTAATATTTTGCATTTATAAGTACACTATTTTTATAACCAGAGAAATACTAAAACAATAAAGTCGTTATGACTAAATGTTGCTTAGATATGAAAAAATGAGAGAAAGGTGGAATTTTCAGCAAGATCAAAAAAGTAGAGAATAATCTGTCAATGTGAATTAGTTAAACTGAGTATATATGTCAATATAAGATATGAAGGGCTTTGCCACATGCGTAAATTTAAATACCAACATAAACAGAAAAACTGAGCATAATTTTTACTCAATTTTTTGACTTGAAATTTAAAATGAAAAATAAAAGTACAAAAGAAATACTATATAGATCTCCTAAACCTGTATAAGGAGATTTAAATAAGTTATATATAAATCCAATATAAGTCAGGACAAATTTTCATAAATCAAATATAAGTCAAGACAACTCAATCTCATTTTTTTCCAAGAAGGCAGATTAGAGGCTGTTAGTGTGCCTCAGATACTTGGAAATAGCAAGATAGTGCATGAAAATCAACTCTGTGAGGTTTTATTCAAGAAAGAAAATGGGAACCTGCTGGAATCATGAAGCACATTCAAGATCCCGGGAAGAAGAATGCCAGCAAACAGGCCCATGATGATAACCAGATGACAAAAATGAATGAAGCACATGAGAAAGGCAGAAAACTTCCACGTCACTTGCCTTTTCACTGGAGATTAGAGCAACCTAGACTGAAGGAGAGCACTTTGTTTCTCCCAAGCCCTAGAATTAACTTGGGGGACAGGCTATGAGACCTTGTGAGAGAAAGCCACCAAAAAAAGCACAGAGATTTTCCTAGAACAAGTACTGAGAAGAGGGTGACATTTTTAATTTAGGTACATACAAAGTAAGCCATTCTTTGTTGACCTGGCAGCATGGTAATGTGAGCGTTTCCGTCTTGGGCCAGAGATTGGAGCAGCTGCTCTGGAGTGAAATAGGGGTCTCCATAGCCAGAACTGTGGAAAGTACCTCAGCAGTAGGCACTGGAATTGTCACAAGCCTGGAGCAGAAAAACTGCTACATTTGTGGTTTCTCCTGGGTTGTGAGACTTGCAGCTGGTGCCAGCTTGGCAACCTTGCAGCCAGTCTGCACGTGCCACAGCAGGGTGCCTCAGCCTGCTCTCTTGAGACTGTGGTGTAGTGGGGTTCTCTCCGCCCCACCCCCATGCAGAAATGAAGGCATTTGGAGAAACCACTTGCCTGCACAAGCAGCCTGAGCCACCTCACCTTTCATCAACATAGATCATTGTCCAGTGGGGTCCTCTCTGGCTCATGCTCAGGCAGATCTCCAGGCATTTAGTGCACTCATTCACTGGAATCAGCAGGCTGACCATCCCCACACTTCCTGTGCAGAGAACCCGGTGTAGGAGGGCCTCTCTTCTAAATGTTTAAGCAGATGTCCAGGTATTCAGAGCATTTGTGATATAGTGTGGATATGTGTCTTCACCCAAATTTCATGTTAAATTGTAATCCCCAGTATTGGAGATGGGCCTAGTGGGGTAGATTTCTCATGAATGGCTTAGCACTATCATCTTGGTGCTGTCCTCATGATAGTGAGTGACTTCTTGTGAGATCTGGCTGTTCAAAACTGTGTGGCACTTCGCTATCTCTCTCTTGATCCTGTTTTCACTGTGTGACATGCCTGCTCCTCCTTTGTCTTCCACCGTGATTGTAAGTTTCCTGAGGCCCCTCCAGAGGCTGAGAAGATGTCAGCATTATGCTTCCGGTATAGCCTGCAGAGCCATCAGCCAGTTAAACCTCTTTTTTTCTATAAATTATCCAGTTTCATATATTTTCTAAAACAATACAAGAACAGCCTAACAGAATCTACTTGTGTGGTTCAGAAGCCTGAGTCACCCAACTCCTCCTGTGCAGAGATCTTGATGGAGGGGAGCCCTTTCTGTTTCATGCTCAGGCAGTTCTTTAGGCATCTGAAGCACCCACCCTCATGTATTAGATTAGATTGTCCCTCAATCATATGCAGAGAACTTGGAGCTGAGGAGGTTTCCCAGCTTTACATCTACACATATAGCTGGGCATTTGGTAGTTACCCACTGGATTCTCCCTCATCATTGATGTTTGTGCCAGCCATTAGGGGACTTGGAGGAAGCCTTGCCAAGTTTGGCCCACCCATTGTGGCCTATGCCCCCAGGGCCTGAGCAAGGGGCTCGGACCAGTGTATATTCCACTAATCAGCCTATTGCCTGAGGCAACAAAGTGTTTCTGCCAGTAAACCAGGATCAAGTATATACCCAGCCATGTTGGCTGCAGCTGCTCTTACCTACAGGTTCCATCTTCTGACTTGCAGGCCAAATTGCACAGCCCAATATAAAACCTGCCAAAACAAGTTCATAGGGCTGTAGAAGCAAAGCCAAAAGACTTTACCCAGCAACTTCTACAGTTGCATCCCTAAGGAGAGGAGAGGGGAGAAGGAAAGTACAATAATATAATAGGGAAGGAAGGAAAAATGAAAAATATTACCCACATGAAAATAATTACAAAAGTTAGAAGTGGCAGCATTCCCAGATGAGAAGGAACTAGCACAAGAATTCTGGAACTATGAATGAAGTGAAACCACCAAAGAACCACACTGGTTCTCCAACAATGGTCTCTAACCAAAATGGAAACTGAGAAATAACATAAAATATTCAAAGCGTGGATTGCAGGGAAGCTCAATGAGCTCCAAGACAGGTTCAAAATCACAGAAACTTTCTGAAGCAATGCAGCAAATGGAAGAATTAAAAAGAAATCACTTAAGGGACTTCAAAATACAATTGAAAGTTTTATTAATACACTGGACCAAGCAGAGAAATGAATTTCAGAGCTTAAACATTCATCTTTTGAGCTAAACAGTGAGAAAAAAAAAGAAAAAAGAATTTTAGAAAATAAAGTCTTCAAGAAATATGAGATTATGTAAAAAAGTCAAACCTATGACTTACTGTCATTTATGAGATAGAAGGAGAAAAAGTTAACAACCTGGAAAAAATATTCCAGGGAATAATTTAAGAAAAATTTTCTAATTATGCTAGAGAGATAGACATCCAGATAAAAGAAATCCAGAGAACACCTGAGAGATATACAAAACAAACACCATCGAGTTATGTTGTCACCAGACTGTCCAAAGTCAATGCTAAAGAAAAAATACTAAAGGTAGTCAGAGGAAAAGGTAATATCTCACAAAGAAAATCCCATCAAGTTAACAGCAGACTTCTCAGCAAATACCTTACAAGCCATGAGAAATTGGGGGCTAATTTTTAGCGTTCTTTAAAAAAAATAGAAATTCCAATAATGAATTTCATATCCCACCAAACTCAGCTTCATAAGTGAAGGAGAAATAAAATCTATTCTAGAAAAACAAGCACTAAGGGTATTTGTTACCAGTAGATCAAACTTACAAGTGATCTTAAAAGGAGTTTTGCAGATGGAAACAAAAGAACAATACCTACTACCACAAAAACATACTTAAGTATACAGCTTGCAGACCCTACAAAACAACCACACAATAGACACCACAAAACCACCAGCTAACAACTCGGAAACAGGATCAAAACTTCACCTGAAATATAAGTAGTCTCAACTCCCCACTTAAAAGGCACAGCATGGCAAGTTGGATTAAAAAAACAAGAACTGTCTGCTGTGTTCAATATACCCTTTTCACATGTAGTATCACCCATAGGCTCAAAGTAAAGAGTTGGAGAAAGATCTACCATGCAAACAGAAAATAAAAAAATAGAAAGGGTCACTATTCTTGTGTTAGATAAAACAGACTTCCCAAAGTGTAGATCACCTGAGGTCAGGGGTTGGAGACCAGCCTGACCAACATAGCAAAACCCCGTCTCTACTAAAAATACAAAAATTGGATGGGCATGCTGGCAGGTGCCTGTAATCCCAGCTGCTCGGGAGGCTGAGGCAGGAGAATCACTTGAACCCAGGAGGCAGAGGTTGCAGTGAGCTGAGATCATGCCACTGCACTACAGCCTGGGTGACAGAGTGAGACTCTATCTCAAAACAAAAACAAAAACAAAAACAAAAACAAAACAAAACAAAACAAAAAGACTTTACGCCAACAACAGTAAAAAAGAATAAAGAAGGGGAAAACATAATGAAAAAGGGCTCAAGTCAAAGAGAAGACAACTATTTAAAATATATACAAACTCAACATTGGAACAATCAGACTCACAAAACAAGTAATTGTAGACCTAGTAAATGACTTACACAATAACCCAATAATAAGAGGGGACTTCAACAGCCCTCTGATAGCACTAAACAGATCATCAAGGCAGAAAACTAACAAAGAAATTCTGAACTTATATTCAACACTGGACTGATTGGACCTAATAGACATCTACAGAATTCTCCACCCATCAATTGCAGAATATACATTATTTTTATCTGCACGTGAAACATACTTCAAGATCATCCACATCTGATGATAAAAAGTCTCAATAAATTGTTTAAAAAAATGAAATCATACCAATCATACTCCCAGAGCACAGTAAAATGAAAATAGAAATTCATACCATATCTCAACACCACTCAATTACATATAAACTAAGTAACTTTCTCCTGAATGAATTTTGAGTAAACAATATAATTAAGAGAAAAATAAAGAAATCTTTGAAATAATTGAAAACAGAGACACAACATGCCAAAATCTCTGGGTTGCAGAAAAAGTAGCATTAAGAGGAACATTTATAGTGCTAAACACTTAAGTCAAAAAATTAGAAAGATCTCAGATTAACTATCTAATATTACACCTGGGGTAATAGTAAAAAAAGAACAAAGCTAACAGAATAAAAGAAATGACTATTATTGGAGCACAACTGAATGAAATTGAGACCCCTCAAATCCATACCAAGAATCAACAAAACCAAAAGTAGTTTTTTGAAAGAATAAACAAATCATTAGACTACTAGTTAGATTAACAACCAGAAAAATAGAGAAGATCCAAATAACCAGTCAGAAAGAACAAAGTTGACATTTCAACTGATCCCACAGAAATACAAAAGATCCTTTAAAAATATTATGAATACCACAAAGCACACAAACTAGAAAATCTAAAGAAAATGGGTACATTTCTTGAAATGCACAATCTCCCAAGTTTGGATCCAGAAGAAATTGAAACCTTGAACAAATCAACATAAAGTTCTGAGATTGAATCAGTAATAAAATCCTACCCAAAGGCACAGACCAGCTGAATTCTACCAGATGTACAAAAAAGAGGTGGTACCAATTCTACTGACACTATTCCAAAAAAATTATGGAGGAGAAATGTCTAACTCATTCTATGAAAACAGCATCATACTGATATCAAAATCTGTCAAAGACACAATGAAAAAGGGAAATTACAGGACAATTTATCTGTTGAACATAGATGCAAAAATCCTCAAGAAAATGTTAGCACACCAAATCCTACAGCACATCAAAAAGTTAATTCACCATGATTACGTAGGCTTTCTTCTTGGGAAGCAAGGTTGATTCAATGTATGCAAATCAATAAATGTGATTCACCACTTAAACAAAATTAAAAACAAAAAAAATTATAAATATCTTAATAGTCAAGGAAAAAACTCTTTATAAAATCCAACATCCCTTAATGATAAAAACCCTCAAACAACTAGGCACTCAATGAGCACACCTCAAAAACAATAAGAGCCATCTATGACAAACCCACAACCAATGTCATACTAAATGTACAAAAACTGAAAGCATTCACCTTGAGAACTGAAACAAGACAAGGATTTGACTCTCACCACTCCTATTCAATATAGGACTGGGAGTTCCAGCCAAAGCAATCAGGTAAGAGAAAAAATATAAGGCATCCAAAAAGGAAGAAAAATACAGCAAACTATTTCTCTTTGTAGACTATATCTCTATAACTAGAAAATCCTAAAGACTCTGTCGAAAGTTTCCTAGATCTGATAAATGACTTGAGTAAAGTTTCAGCAAACAAAATCAATGTACCCCAATCTCATTTACAATAGCCACACACACACACAACTTACATACTCAACATTATTCCTATCAAATGACCAAAATTATTTTTTTCAGAACTAGAAACAAAAGTATTCTAAAATTCATATGGAGCCAAAAAAGAGCTCAAATAGCAAAGCAATAGTAAAAATAAAGAACAAAGCCAGAGGCATGGTATTACTAGACTTGAAACTATACTGTAAGGCTACAGTAGCCAAAACAGCATGGTATTGGTACAAAAACAGACACATAAACCAATGTAACAGAATAAAGAACCCAAAAATAATCCTGCACCCCTACAACCATCTGATCTTCAATAAAAATAATCAATGGGGAAAAGTCTCCATATTCATTAAATGGTGCTGGGATAGATGGCTAGCTGCATGCAAAAGATAAAACTACACCCCTATCTTTCACCATATATGAAAATTAACTCAAGATGGATTAAATATTTAAATGTAAAACCTCAACTAGAAGACTTTTAGAAAAAAACCTAGAAAACACTGTTTTGGTCATTAACCTTGGGAAAAAAAATTTATTACTAAGTCCTCAAAAGCAATTACAAGAAAAACAAATATTGACAAGTGAGACCTAATTAAACTAAAGAGCTCCTGCACAGCAAATGACACTATCAACAGAGTAAACAGACAACCTACAGAATGGAAGAAAATATTCACAAACTATATATCCAACAAAGGTCTAATATCCTGAATCTATAAGCTACTTGATTGTAGAAGCAAACAAGAAGTAATCTCATTAAGAAGACGGCAAAAGACTTCAATAGACACTTCTCAAAAAAAAAACATACAAGTGACCAAGAAGTATATTAAAAGTGCTCCAGATCACCAATTATCAAGATATTGCAAATCAAAATCACCATGAGACATCATCTCATACCAGTCAGAATGGCTCTTATTAAAAAGTAAAACAAAACAAAACAAAACAAAAACAACAAAAAAACAACTGATACTGGCAAGACTGCGGAGAAAAGGGAACACGTATAGTCCTTTGGAGGGAATGTAAATTAGTTCAGACACTGTGGAAAGCAGTTTGGAGGTTTCTCAAAGAATTTAAAATAAACTACCATTTGACCCAGCAATCTCATTACTGGGTATATATCTAGAAGAGAACAAATAGTTGTGCCAAAAAGACGCATACACTTGTATGTTCATCACAGCACTAATCATAATTACAAAGACATGAAATCAATGTAGGTGCCCTTCAACGATGGACTGGATAAAGAAAATGTGGTACATATACACCATGGAATACTCTGAAGCCATAAAAATGAATGAAATTGTGGTTTTTTTGCAGTGACGCAAATGCAGCTGGAGGCCCTTATCCTAAGTAAATTAATGTGTAAACAGAACTCCTGATGCTACATATTCTTGCAAAGAAGTGTGAGCTTAACATGGGATACTCATGGACATAAAGATGGGAACTATAGACAGTGAGGATTACTAAAATGGACAGGAAAAGAGTGGAGGTAGGGTTGAAAAACTAACTATTGGATACTATGCTCAGTACCTGGGGGACAGGATCATTTGTAACCCAAACCTACCACCCAGGTACTATGCTTAGTAACTGGGTGATGGGATCATTCGTAACTCACCATCACACAATATACCCAGGAAACAAACCCATATCTAAAATAATAGTTGAAGAAAAATAAGAAAAGAAAAATCAAATAGAAAACCTAAAACAAGTTGGTAGATATATAGACATAAAAATGTTGCATTAATCAAAATAAATGTAAAGAGATTTAACTTTATTTATTAAAAGTAAGTGGCTATATGTCTCAAATCCTACATGTGGAACTTATAAAACATAATTTTAATAGCTCGTGAGTAAGAGAATTATAAAACATTTACCAATTAATACAGACAGATAATTACACATAACAATTTGTGAGATACGAACAAAAATTTACCTCTATAGGTTCATTCATTCACCAAAATCAAGAAAGTTTGAAAAATAAACAATTTGAGCATGTTAAGAGGTTGGTGGGAAAAACTACAGAAAAACCCAAAGAAAGTAAAAAGAATAAAATAATAAATACAGTAATGGAAATTAATGAAATATGCAAATACATGGAAGTAAACACCTGCAGGTTTTCAATAGGCAGTATAAAAACTGCCACCCAAATGAAAATTTTCTCACTTGTTCATCTAAAATAAAATCGAAGAGAGAAAGAGGGATAATTTGATTTTGATACTTCATGGTAGCAGTAGGGTGGTGAATACAGTGTGTTAAAATGTCTTAAATGCAAAGAATACAGACCCCTTCCCTCAAATAAACTTAGAATTATTTTCTCTCATTATAAAAGGAACCACCTTGAGTGGGGCCACTGTGAACATATATACTATCAAGTAGAGCAGCACAAGGAACTGGAAGAAATTGAAAGTAAAAGCGTGAAAAATGCAAATAAAGAATGCAACATACTTTTTTTGTCCATTAAATAAAAGAGCCACTGATTGTAAGACCCATTATTGATTTTTAATGTTATTAATATTTAAAAATTACTGCTAAATAATAATTCCTCTTAAGGACAGTCATGCACAGTTAAAGCACAACCTCTTTTGAAGTATCAGAAATACAGAGATTATTAGTAAGAACAACAAGGGACTGTTTTAAAAAGATAACGATATATTAGTTTTTTATGTGTATATGGTGCTGAGCTCACCCTTCATAAATGTGGACATTTCTCAAGACAATGAGTGACAAAATTTTCATGAGACTCAGGAATTTTTTGAGAAAGATCAACACATGTACAGATCTCAGTTGTCATTCATCACTTTTCAGGATATCCAGTAGAAGAAAACCCTTGAATCGCTACAATCAATTAAACAATAAAAGTAATCACGTTTCCTGCCCAGTGGTGTGATGGTGCTGTCTTCAAATACACCAAAATAGTCAATTGTTAAATTTTCTGAAATCTCATCAGCCAGTTGTGAAACAGCCATTATTAAAAAGTAAGTTATATAGTTTAAAATTAAATTATATTTAAAACAGAGGCAATAATACTAAAAACTGACTATTTTTAAAAGTTTTACCATTATCTACATGCTTGAGGTTATTTACATGATGTGTTTGTCAGGTGGAAATATCTTACAATAGTGGCAAATTTCTTTCATACTCTTCTCATAACACTACATTGGTAGCTTCAGTTGTCCAGGGCAAGAGTCTTTAAAATGCAGACATCAGAACAAGCTAAGAATTGGGATACGATTTAATACTTATGTCTCGCCTAGACTTAAAAGAGTAAAGGTAAAATATTAACAAAGCAAATGTAACTTTAACGTGTGTCATATTGGTAGTTATCACAGTGTGAATACCACACAAAAAATTTCAGAAGTTATTCTTCCAATTTTTGAAAACTATTAATTTTAGAAAGAAGTGGCTGACATCATTGAAAAATAAATATAATACAAAGGTGCATCCTTAACTTTTGTCTTATTTTTAATGTTAAACGAAATCATCAAGCTCTGTTTATCTTAGAATTATACTCATTCATAAAACATGTCCATAATTTGGTTAAGGACGCAAGTGTTAGACAAAAAGTAATATAAGCCTTCTATGAGAGATAATCAATTAAGTGGTATTCATGAAAAACGATTACATATTTTATTATTATTCAGACATTGGTGCTTCAAATATTCAATATCTGAAATTACATAAAAATTATACATATTCCATAATTTTTAGAAGTTGGTTTTAAAATGTCTCCAGCATGCTACTGATTCTGAGGCATTCGAACTTACTTGTGTTATAATTCTCACAAATAAAAGAAAGAAAGAAAGTTCTGATGTGAAGAAATTTCTTTCTTATACAGGCTAGCTACTTTGGGGTATGCGTGTGAGTGTTAATGTCAGCTACTGATTATTTTTCATGTGTACGTTCCCATTCTACTACGGCCTTTGACTTTCAAATAAATAGTATTCATTCATTCTGATTTTTCAAACAGCATAATTACTCAGTGCAAGAAAGAACATCTGCCAAATTGTATATTCCAGACAGTTCGGTTGATCTTTTCAGATACTTAGTGATGCCCCTTTAGAAAATAAAAGCATAAACAGGCTGCCCCTGGAGCTTCCGTTGTTGAAAATGTATTAAGGTGACTCGCAGTGGAATATTTTCTTTCAATGTTTGTGGAAAACTAGAGGATTAAAAAGAAAGGTATTTTTGTTGCTGCTGAAAAGCAGTGGTAAAGAGTTCTAAAAATTATTTAACTAGATATGTATTTCAAATACATTGTTATTGTTCAACGGAGGTGTTTCAACTCTAACCTATTAGGTGAATACAGGGAATATACAATCACATGAGAATGTAACACAACTCTAATGTCACTTTTAAAACTATCCATTTAGGGTCTGTGTGGGTGAGTCTGTCATATCTTTTCCTTGGTTTTGACAGCTATACTTTCAGTAGATTATAAAAGAGAAAATAAGCCATCCTCTTTGAGCTGAATGTAAAATAGGAGTTACATACACTTATAGAGTAAGCTTTCACTGTTCTATGTTTCATATTTCTTTATTTGAAATTGTAATCATCCTTTAGTAGACTTGTTCTGTCAAAATCATATCATGGTGGGTTGCTCAAATCTAAAAATGTTCAGTCAGAGACTACTATAAAAAGTCTTAACAAATACTCTGAAAACAGTCCCGAATAACTGCTGAGAAAAAGAGTATATACATAATGTTACGACCTTAGTAAAGTCAGTGACCAAAATTACTTTAGATCCTATGTTTATTTTTGGTTATTTGTATGCTATTTGCTATCTTGTATGTCTCTTACACTTACATCTTTTGAGGTTTTAAAAATGATCTACCAGATCAACTATAAATTCTTAATATAATAATTGGAGCACATCATTACTAGATTATACTCTATCGATTAATTTCAATCAACTATCATTGTTTTATTTAATCCCTTCAAAGTAGATATCCTTAACTTTTAAATTTTCTAAAGGCTAACACCTGGTCTCTCTGCAGCTTAGCAATTTTCTCTCTGAATCTTTAGGGTACTCTAAAGTACAGTCATTAAATCCTATATCCCCAAGCCTTCTTCTCCTCCTTCTACTTAATTTATGAAGAAGAGTATGACCCTCATGAATAATCATATAATTTTAGCTTCAAATTTTTCCTATTATGTTTCTTTTCTTTTTCCATTTTTTAGTCCATTGAGCAGTGGTACTATTTTTCTAAGTGATCTTTTCAATTCCTGACTCCTAACTGCAAGCCCTTACATGCTAATCCTGTGGGTGGAAATGTCATAGCAAAGAGAATCTGGATTGCTTGATGAGAATATGTCTCAGAGGAGGATGAATGTGTCTCTTCCTGGCAGAAGAGCAAGTGGCATTTGGGAGAAAGAAGAAACAGATGGTGACTCCGAGAAAAAGGACACTATAATGTCTCCTTCTCTTCACAAAATTTGCACTAGCTCAGCAGGAAATCTATGGTTAACCATAAAAATGGATGCTCAGCTCCCAAGCGACAGTATACCCTAAGAATGGACCAAACTTTTTTATTTTAAACAATTACTGATACATAATAATTGTACATACTTCCAGGGTGCATATAGAGTTTGAATACAAGCATACAATGTGTAGTGATCAAATTAGGTTAATTGGAATATCCATCACCTCAAACATTTATCACTTCTTCATGTTGGGAAGCATTCCAAATATTCTCTCTTAGCTCTTGATTTCACAAGTGTGTATATTATAGACCATAACTAGGTTCCCTTTGTAAGTGAAGTTGGCCAGAAATAAAGGTGTGCTTTTTGTCCCTAAAAAGCAATCATTTGCAGCTCATCTAAAGAATACAAAGCAAAAAATGCTCAAAAAGAACAGAGAATTTTGTGTAAGCAGAGGTGTTTTAGTTTAAGTTTATGTGCAGAAAAGTTTGGTATGTATTATTTCTTTTAAACTTCTTACTATAATTCTGTGGCAAGAGTGATTTTCTAACATACAATATACACCAAAAGAATAAATTAACCTACATATCCTACCAGGTTGTCATATTGAGCAGTATATTTCTGGTGAAAATAATAAAATGGCTTAAATTTAAAATGAATACACACACATATAAGATTCGCCTGGGCATAGAATATATCCGTATACATTATTTAACTCTAGGCTATACAAACAATAAAAATGGTTTTGTTGAGGAAAGTAATTTAAGTCATACTTTTGAATAAGAATTATATAATATATTCTTCTGATATATAATAAAAACATGATACCCCCAATTCCAATTAAGTTCAAGTTACTGTCTTTAAAAAGTGAACTTTTGTACCAAACATATAAAAGTTAAATCACTTAATCCAGTATGAATTTTTTTTGTTTTATAATGTTCTAGTCTTAGATTGTATAATATTCTAGTCTTAGATTTTATTTAATTGCCACTACTGAAGCTGCTGGCATGTGCAAACAAGGACAGATCCAGTTGCCAACACACTTCAGAGTGATTTGCTTGGCACTACCCATTGGAGAACTGTGACCAACAGTCTGGGAACTCCTCAGCCCCTCCATTGCAGCTCCTCAAGAAACCACAGAACCATGCTGGGGCCCAATATCAGTCCCAAAGAGTACAGTACACAATCAAGGAATTATAAACTGAGCATTGGCCCCCTAAAATCTTCCAGAAACAAAGCCAGTCAACTGAGCTCACTTTGTACCACAATCAAACCCTCAGGTCATCAAATAGAATAAAAGAAAAAAAAACATACAAAGGACAGCAACTTGAAAGACTGAAGGAACATCAACCCACGAAGATGAGAAGGAACAAGTGCAATAACTCTGACAATTCAAAAAGTGAGAGTGTCTTCTTTCCTCCAAATGACACACTAGTTCTCCACCAAGGCTTCTTAGTCAGGCTGAGACGGCTGAAATGACAGAAATAGAATTCAGACTATGGATAGAAATGAAGATCATAGAGATTCAGGAGAATGTTGAAACCCAATCCAAGAAAGCTGAGAATCACAATAAAATCATACAAGAGGTTGACAGACAAAATAGTACAGAAAAAAATGTAACCGACTTGACAGAGCTGAAAGTCACATTACGATAATTTCATAATGCAATTGCAATTATCAATAGCAGAATAGATCAAGCTGGGGAAAGAATCTCAGAGCTTGAAGACTGGCTTTCTATCATAAAATCGTGAGACAAGAATAATGAGAAAAGAATAAAAAGGAATGAACAGAACCTCTGAGAAAGATGGGATTATGTAAAGAAACTAAATATATGACTCATTGGCATCCCTGAAAGATACAGGAAGAATGGAAGCAACTTGGAAAACATATTTCAGTATATGACTCATGAGAGCTTCCCCAACCTAGCTAGAGAGGCCAACATTCAAATTCAGGAAACACAGATAACTCCTGCAAAATACTTCACAAGAAAATCATCTCTTCATCAAAAAGCTAATTCACCATGAACAAGTATGCTTTATCTCTGGGATATAAGGTTGGTTCAGCACATGCAAATCAATTAATGTGATTTAACACATAAACATAACTAAGGACAAAAACCACATGATCATCTCAACCAATGCAGAAAAATCTTTTGATAAAATTTAACATTTCTTTATGTTAAAAACTCTCAATAAACTAGTTATTGAGGAAGCATACCTCAAAATAATAAGAGCCTTGCATGGTGATAAACCCACAGTCAACAACATATTGAACAGGCAAAAGTTGGAAGTATTTCCAGTGCAAACTGGCACAAAGCACTGAAGCCCTTTTACCACTCCTATTCAACGTAGTATTTGATGTCCTGACCAGAACAGTCAGGCAAGAGAAATAAATAAAGGACATCCAGATAGGAAAAGAGGATTGTATCTGTTTGCAGACAACATGATCCTATATCTAGTGAACCCCATAGTCTCAGCCCTGAAACTCCTTTAGCTAATAAGCAACTTCAGCAAAATTTCAGGATACAAAATCAACATACAAAACTCACTAGCATTCCTGTACACCAACAACAGCCAAACCAAGAGCCAAATCAGGAATGGAATCCCATTCACAACTGCCACAAAAGGAATAAAATACCTAAAATACAGCTAACTAGGAAGGTGAAAGATATCCACAATGAGAATTACTAAACACTGCTCAAGGAACTCAGAGATGACACAAACAAATGGGAAAATATTGCAAGCTCATGGATAGGAAGAATCAATATTATTTAAATGGACAAACTGCCCAAAGCAATGTACTGATTCAATGCTATTCCTATTAAACCACCAATGACATTCTTCACAGAATTAGAAAAAAAAATTAAATGTATATGAAACCACACAAGTTTTAATAGCCAAGGCAATCCTAAGAAAAAAGAAAAAAGCAGAAAGCATCATGCTACCTGTCTTCGAACTACACTACATGGCTACAATAACCAAAACAGTATGGTACTGGTACCAAAACAGACACATAGACCAATGGAACTGCATAGCAAGTGCAGAAATAAGGTCACACACCTACAACCATCTGATTTTTGATAAAGCTGATGAAAACAAGCAATGGGGAAAGGACTTCTTGTTCCATAAATGGTGCTGGGATAACTTGCTAGCTTCATGCAGAAGATTGAAATTGAATCCCTTCCTTACACATATACAAAAATCAACTCAAGATAGAGTAAAGACTTAAATGTAAAACCCCAAACTATCAAAACCCTGGTAGATGCTTAGACGATGTTATTCTGACATAAGAACTGGCAAAGATTTCATGACAAAGATGTCAAAAGCGACTGTAACAAAAGCAAAAATTGAAAATGGGATCTAATTAAACTAAAGAGCTTCTGCATATCAATAGAAACTATCTATAGAGTACATAGAAAACCTACAAAATGAGAGAAAATGTTTGCAAACTCTTCACTTGGCAAAGGGCTAACATCCAGCATCAATAAGGGACTTAAATTTACAAGAAACAAACAGAAAACCCCATTAAAAAGTGGGCAAAGGACATGAACAGATTTGAGCCTTGGCCTTGTCTTTTCAAAAGAAGACATATACGCAGTTGAAAAGAATTTCAATATCACTGATCATTAGAAAAATACAAATTAAAACCACAATGAGATACTATCTCACAACATTCAGAATGGCTATTAGTAAAAAGTCAAAAAGTAACAAATGCTGTTGTGGTTGCCGAGAAAATGTAATGTTTATACACTGTTGGTGGGAGTGTAAATTAGTTTACCCATTGTGGAAAGTAGTGTGGTGATTCCTCAAACAGCCAAAAAGAGAACTACCATTTGACCCAGCAATCCTATTACTGGATGTTTACAAAAATGTTTAAATGTCCTTCAAAGAAAATAACGTATAGACTAATTGATTTTTAAAACACTACCTATCAGGTACTATACTCACTATCTGGGTGAGGAATCAGTACTCCGAACCTCAGCATCACACAATATTCCCAGGTAAAAATCCTGCATATATACCCCATATCTAAAATAAAAGTTGAAATAAAAAAACCTATTTTATTAGAATCTTTGTGAATTGGTAGTACCAAAATGGCATATATATCTACTGAGTTGAATTAACTTTTTTATGTAGTAGAAATAAAATACATTTGTTTCTTTTAATTTAAAGGCAAGTTATGCTAAATATGTGTCTCTAAGATTATAGATCATATTTTTTATACATTATTTCCTTTATTTCATTTGTTTAAGATTATTGGGAACCTCCTTTTGCCCACATTCTCTATTATCCCAAGAATAATGAATTATCTGTAGTTGGTATTTCAAATTGTACCACACGACTGAAGGATATTCTTAAAATAAAACTTTAGGATTTGGATTTTCTTTCTACCACAAAGGCAAAGAGTATGTCTTTGTGTTGTTTAATTACTCAGATAAATAAGTTTCTTCGAGTTAAAAACATTAAATTATTTAAAATAAAATTAAATAATACAGAATACTATAATCTCAAGCATCCCTCCACCTTCTATGAACATTTTAAAGTACATTTTTTAAAATTTCTGGTTTGGATTTAAATGAAGATGACCCAGAAGTCTTTAAGTTGTATATTTATTCATGAATGTATTTATCTATCAACTTTAGATGATACCTATTTCTCCATAGAAGGAAAAATGAGTATTCAGTGTTCTTATGCTTTTCTTGATTTTGTTTCTTTCTCATTTGTCCTAATATTTCAGAACAGGTATCATCCACTAGTTACATTTCAATCTTATAATTTAATTATTAGTCTTTATTTGGAGGCCTCTCAACTTTGACAATATTTGCTAATTACATGAACGGAAAACATTAATGCCTCTACTTTCCCATTCACCATGATTCCCCTAGTCTATATCACCAAATATGTCATCTGTTGATTTAATTTTACATTTTGTACTGGTTTTATTTAAGCATTTATTTATTTGTTGGTGACACCTAAGTGTTAAAATCAAAATAAAACAATCACTATAATGTCTTGATTATGCAAATATTTGTCAAGGCCATGTAAAGTGTCATGTTTCCAGTGCTATTTGTATGAGAAAGTAGTCAGTGTCAGTCTAATGAATTATTTTCTATTCTTTAGTAGTTATTAAAATTCATGTAATATTTGAGACAAATTTATAATTTAATAATGTGGCTTATAAAACAACTGATTTTTTTCTGGTGTATTAATTGCATTACTTTTCTGTCAAAATTATGATATGCTTATATCATTATACCCTCTCATGAATACTATTCATTGTTATACTGTATTTATCCCAGAGGGGTTTTTCCAAAAAGAGAGAACTTTCCTTCTTTTTCTTCTTGTTTTCTAACAAAATTGTTAGTTAATCTTTGATTTTTTTTCTTTTAATGCTTTCAGTTTTTCTCATATATTTGATGACTGATGGTGCTTAAATTTAAATTTTAAAAACAATTGTTTAGGTTGATGTTATTGACTTATTTTTTCTTGAGAGGACTGTTTCTCCTGTAGATCACCCCTCTGATGTAAAAAGCAAAACTTTTCACTCTCATTTTAAAAGTAATCTGCGATATCCCACAAGGTTTATCTATTTTGGCATGCTTGCTTGCTTAATATTATTGTATGGATTATAACATTTCTATTTTAGGTCATCTCATAGAGGCTTTTCAATTCCCGCTTTGTCTTGAGTTTTTTCAATTTTTTTATTTTGAGGTACTATCAAAATTCCTGCAGAAAAAAAAGATGAATATTTTAACAAATATTCTAGTTCCTTTATACCTAAAAAACG
Organism: Hylobates moloch; assembly: GCF_009828535.3. NCBI lineage: Eukaryota > Metazoa > Chordata > Mammalia > Primates > Hylobatidae > Hylobates > Hylobates moloch. Next base: position 126,134,646 of record NW_026652279.1, read on the forward strand.
GTTATTACTTTTCCTTCATAGTTTGTGCAACATTGATGTCTAGATTCAAACTTTTTTTTTCTGTAGTATAAAGATATTTCACTTGTTTTTCTATGTCACATAACATTTCTCATCGGTAGGCTGAAGCCAGATTCTGCTTTCTTTACAGATTCCCTAATGTTTCCTTTTATTATTTTCTCCAAAATCATAATTGATCTGACATAACTAGATTGGTGTCTTCTTCCTTCATTCTGATTGGTACAGTATCATCTCTATCATTTTAAAAGTGTACATTTTCTTCAGTGCTATTACTTCTGTGATAATTTCCTCCCTATCCATATCTTCGTTTTTTTTTTTTTCTGGATCTCTATTTTAACCTCTTCTATGTATTCTATGTTATATATTTTCTCAAATATTTTGTCAATTTGCTCTGTCCTCTGAGAAATGTATTTAAGTTTATATTCTAGTCCTTTTACAGCATTTATCATTGTATATATCATAACTTTTATTGCCAATACATGTTTTCTTTGTCCCTCCTAACTTTCTCCTCCTCTTCTGTCTTCTTCCTTCTTCCTTCTTCTCTTCTTTTCTTTTCCTCTTTCCTCCTCCTCACTCTTTTCTCCTCCTCCTCCTCTTTTTCTTCTTTACTATTTGTGATGGTTAATACTGAGTGCCAACTTTATTGGATTGAAGGATACAAAATATTAATCGCGGGTGTGTCTGTGTGGGTGTTGCCAAAAGAGATTAACATTTGAGTCAGTGGGCTGGGGAAGGCAGATCCACCCTTAATCTGGTGGGCACAATCTAATGGGCACAATCTAATATATATATCCCATTAGTTGTGTCCCTCTAAGAAAACCCTAACACACTATTGTTTTTGTTGCATTACTTCCAAAGTTTCTCTGTTTGTTTCTTCTTCTTTTTATTCTTTTGTCTTCCGATAAGTTCTTAGCTTTTCTTGAATTTTCTCTTTCATGTTTTTAGATTTTTATATATATATGATGACTGTTGGTGTTTAAATTTAATTTTTAAAAACTATTATTTAGGTTGACCTTATTGACTTATTTTGCTCTTAAATGAAGGACTGCTTCTCCTATAGACCTCCTCATTGGTGTAAAAAGCCAAACTTTTCACTCTAATTTTAAAGATAATATTTCATATCCCACAAGAAATATTATCCTTTAGTTTCAGTAGTATTAGTTATGTCTTGTAACAGAAAAGACCAAATAAAGAGATGTTCATCAGTATCTCACTTTAAAAAGTAGGTCGCAAAAGCTTTCTATACTGCTCCTGTAATTTATTAACAATTTTGAAAAATCAAGATTTTACTTCTTCACTTTTTAAGTTGTTATTAAATAGATTTCTTGCTTTGACCTTTGAATGAATTTCAATAGTCACCTCTATCTAAGCTCCGTGAAACAAGCCCAAGACATGAGAGATCATATGAATTTTTATGAAAATTTTACCCAGTGAACTATGAGATAAAATTTATTATCACTGAGGCACAGCAGATGACATAAAATGTAGGATATTAAAGTAGACAGATAGCAGAGTAAAATTTCTATAAGCTGTCTACAAGAGGAATGTGGTATGCAAAGGCACCAAAAAAGAATTTTCCTGTCATTAGTACAATCTGTGTTACTTTTAATTACCTGCTATTTTTTTACAGATTATTTCACAGAATATTTTCTTTATTATATAAAAATTAAATTACTTTAAATATGTGAACTATATCAGTAAATTTTAAAAAATGAATGAACTTGAATGCAAAATGTTATTACAAAACAAAGACTCACTAAAGATAACTTCTTGCCAATAAAACTTTTTTTTGGTATGTTTTTAAAGATGATATCACTGTAAATAAGCAGAAAGAAGAGAAAAAAGAAAACATGGAAAAAAATTGTGCTGTGATTTTCTACTGAATTGGTATAGCAGAGAAGTGTGCTATATAATGTACATCCTATTGTGGGTTTGACAAGAAAGCAGATTATTTATTTGGATTTTTCTTTTCTCTTTCTTTTTTCTTTTCTTTCTTTCTTTCTTTTTTTTTTACTGTTAAAGACTTCCTACAAATAATTAAGTCCAAATAATTTATTATAAAATATCTGTCATTAAAATATTGAAATAAAATCATAAAGATACATCATTAGGAGGTCACCTAGTACAGTTTTAACATTTATCTATAATAATCTAAAGCAAGATTTTTTTCCAAAATGTTTCACATTGAAAGTTTCTATCAATTTAATTATGATATGGTTAGTTTATGTTTTATGGTTTTACGTATGCTAAATTACATTTTCCTTATTGGCTTTTGAAACAGAATCTATGAAATAATATAATAATACAGTTGGAAAGGGTCTTACAAATCTTCAATATCAAACTCTCAATGCTTTTGTACCATCTACAGCCTCTAAAACGTGTTTCTAATGAGTAAAACACATTTGTGTTTTTCAGTTCATTCATGTCTTTAAAATTTGACTATGCAAAATATATTTTTTTTAAATTGTTATCAATATAGTTTTACTGCAAGATTTTTATGAGGAATACACTTACTTATTAGCTTTTTTCTCTCTCACTTTGATCTGATTCTGCCGTTCAATAAAATTGCAATGCTTGGATAAACATACATAAGTATTAGAAGGCATAGGCTTCTACTTATAATGATTAACAAATCAATAACTGTTATTTCCTCCTCGCTATTTTTTCAATAATAATTTCTTATTGATTGTAACTAATAAATCATGCCCTGTAATTGATATTGCAGACATCATTTGCTATAATAACATGCCAAATATGAATGAGAATATTGTTTTGGCATCCCATTTTTTCTAGAAACTTAAAGGTATCATAGATGATCAATCATTTCTTCAGCAAGTATTTATTGAGCACCCACTACATGCTCTGCACCTTGTAAATTGCACTCTAAAAATAAAGTATGAATTACTGATTTGCCTATATCCTTTTGGAGGAATATTAGAGAAACCATCTGTGCTAAAATTATCTGAGCTTTTTATGATTTGTAAAAGAAGAAAAAAATGTGGAGGTAGAGTCTCTGTTAAATGACATTCAACCTAAAATTGCTAACATTTAATTAATATTGTATAACATTTAATGTTGGAAGATGTGTTTGTAGTGATTTACATCCACATGACACTGCATAAAATCTACTGGTACCTTTATCCACATTCAATTTCTGCTTTTATGTTATCTGTATATATTTCAATTCAATTGTACATACATTTTAGTAATAAAATTGTTTCTATATTTTTAATTCCTTTTTGGAAACCATAAAAGTTTTGACATTAAACTTAGGGAAATTATTTCTTGAGCAATAATTTGATCAGAATAACTTTTTTTTGTAATTTATTTATAGATAAAATACTGGCCATCCTGAAAAATATATTGTTTATGTTGTTTCAATAATGAAGTTCACATAACACCATGATTCATTTGTATTATTTTGGCAAGCATTGTTACAAACATCACCCAGATATCAATTTTTTGATAGACACTACTTTAATAAGATACAGGGGATTAATTCAATACATTTTTAAGTAGTTTAAGTAGTAGTTTTAAGTGTAAGAGACTGAAGAAAAATATGTAAAGTTAACTTTTAACGTATAAGACAAGTCTTGAAGTGGAATATGCTAAAATGACGTTTATTGCTAAACAGTATCATTTATATTGGACTTGGTCATTTTTATCCCCTTTCAAAGTATAAAAAGAATTTGCTGAAGATATGTATTTGTCTTTTTTCATTTTTTAAATCAAGAGAATATCAATATCTGGTTTGTGTTTTTGTAAGTTCAGTCTAGCTGCTGATTTGAGAGAGGAGTAGAGTAAGTACAGCTTAGGGCTCAGATATTCCAATAAGGGAACTAAAAGAGAGTAGTCAAGAAAAGATGAAGGCTTGTGTTAATATATAAGTAATTAATTTTCAGATAAGAAGACAAATTTGAGTTATATTTTGAGTTTATCAGAAAGATCAATAGGCATTTTGTTTCTGAATTTAGTAACTGCTTTAAAATCTTCACTAATCGTTAAACTTCAATGCTTGAAAATAATATGTATGTATGTACCTACACACATGAAAAGTGGAAAATTTAGAGTTCCTAATGAATATTTTAATTTGGACAAGTCTATTAGATATCCAAGAGGATATGTCAAAAATGTATTGTAGTTGAAAATATGAATCCGAACTGAAATAAAGTATTTGAGCTCAGAAATCAGAGCTTCTAAAATGGAAGTAATACAAAAAGCACTAAAAATAATAACGCCTTTTTGGGAGTGTGGTTAAAAAAAAAAAGAAGTCACAGATCTAATCCAGAGAAGGTCTTAGAGTTGTGGAGTGGAAGAGGACACACAAAATAAAATTTAGATTGTCATGAGAGATAAGCGGAAAAATAGATTGTGATATTAAGAAATCAATGAGGGGGTTAATTAGGATAACAAAGTATGTCCATGAATATATTTTAGAAAGGGCGTGGCTTAAGAAAGCACAATTTCAATGGAATGTTAGAGAATGATACAGATTCATAGAATGTTGAGGATTGAGTTGTAGATAAATTGTAGTAAGATAAATTGTAGATAAGTTGTAGTAAGTCTTGTAAACATCTCTTTCAAGTGTGTGTGCAGGTGGAGGAATTTGGTGACACATGTTACTGAGGAGATAAGTAAGGAGTGACATTCTTTAATAGGGGACAGTAGATAATATCAAAGCCAAAAGTAAAGAACAAATTAGATGAAAACATTGAAGTTAGCTTATTCTTTGTAATGGGAAGAATGGGTTCTACTCAGGCAGTCTTTTAGTGTGAGTGTGAATATAAAAAATTACCAACTGTAAATGATGATATAGAGTTTTATATAAGTGGAAAAAGGAAATAATGCAAAGTAGTCATCCCAAGAAAAAAGCTAACAAGCTTTTTAGGAAATGTTGTCAGATTAAAGTTGTCATCTAAGTTGACATTTTTGTTTGTCGACATGAGGAACGGGTGTGCAGATAAGTTCAACTGTCATGGGGATTTTTAGGCAGATAGCTGGAAAGGGAGGAAGAGAATATGAGAAGAGGAATGAGAGAAAAGCAGAAAAGAGGAAAGAAGTGAAGAAAAGAAGAGAAAAGAAAAGGAGGGAAGGAAAAAGAAGAGTTTTGTATATTTGAAAATGAATTATTAAGAACAAGCCATTCCATACGCACACTGGATAAGGAGGACAGAGAAGACCAACACTGTCTTTGAGACAGTTTTGGAAGCATTAAAATCAAGTACTCAAGAAGGTCATGCAGCAGTGGTGCCCAAAATTATATAAGATGAAGAGTGAAGTTGGAGGTGTATTCTTGCAGCAGAAAGTAGAAATAAGGCATCAGGGATTGAGCAGTTTTTGGTGACAAAAAAGTTTAGATCATTGAGATTCAATAGAAATAAAATTTAAATATATGAGCCAGTTTTACAATTTGTGGCAGCCACGTTAAAAAAGTAAAAAGAAACAATGCAATAAGTTTAACAATATGTTTTAAAGAATATATCAGGAATATTATTTCAACATTCCATCTATATAAAAGAAATGAAACAATCTACATTCTTTTAGTCATACTAAATCTTTCATATCCATTGTGTATTTTATACTCATTATATCTCAGTTCTAAAAAAAAAATTACGAAGACTTTATCTGTACTTTAGTTTTACAGTGAAGTTGAAATAGGCCAGCCTGCGATGGCTCATGCCTGTAATCCCAGCACTTCGTGAGGCTGAGGTGGGTGGATCACTTTAGTCCAGGAATTTGAGACCAGCCTGGTTAACATGGTGAACCCTGTCTCTACTAAAAATACAAAAATTAGCTGGGGGTGGTGGTGCATGCCTGTAATCCCAGCTACTTGGGAGGCTAAGGCAGGGGAATCATTTGAACCCAGGAGGTGGAGGTTGCAGTGATCCGAGATCAGGTTACTGCACTCCAGCCTGGGTGACAGACTGAGACCCCATCTCAAAAAAAAGAAAAAAAAATCTATTTAGTTGCCAAAATCACTCTAAATATTTATATATACTAATCACTGAATAAACCGTCAAAATTTGTATTTTAACATTCATATATTATGCAACTCTTATCTGTTTGGAAGAATTGGTTTGACTTTGGAGGAAAAGCATATCTGTTATTTAATCTCAAAATTAAAAACATTGAATTCAAAGATCTATTTTATAAGTTGAAGAATGACTCTAATCTTGAAATGGCTCATAGCATTTGGGCAAATGTGCTGAAAGTTTGTAATAACTGTATCTAAGACAACTTTCACTGATGATACTTTAGAAAACAGAGTAAAAATAGTTTTAAGATTTCTTAGGCCATAATGTGAAACAATAAGGAAATATCAAAATATCGGGGATTTATTTTAAAATCCCTATATATATATATATTATATATATATATATAGATGTTTGATTTGTCATATCTGGAGCACTATCCATGAGGATAGAAACTATCTTATTTTTATATATAAGATTTAAGTTATTTGTCAGATGTAGAAGCTACTAAAATGTACGCGATTAATTTGATTTTTGAGGCCACAATTATACATTTCTTAACAACTTGAAAGTCCTTTGATACAAAACATAAATTATTAATTACAGCATCTCATAGTACATGACTCATAGAGCTGAAAAATATATATGAAATTTTTCAAATTTTAAATTAATTGAATTTTGATGTTAGGAAAGTCTTATATTCAATGAGCAGTTGTTTGGTGACATCTCAAGACATTTCACTTTTTAAAAAATATCATTTTTATTATAGTTCTCATAATTTTCAAACAAAATTTCTGCTACTGAAATGACAATTTACCATGTTTTCAACCAAAAATATCTTTATGTGTGCATGTTTGTGTGTGTGTGTGTGTATAAGAATCAAAGTCCTTTATGCAGTCTGATAGCTGCAAGCTCAAAATCTCTTAAAACTGAGGTTATCATTGGACATTTAATTCTGATTTTAAGTGATTAATTTTATTTAATGTTTTTTTCTTGAGAGAAAATATCTAATACCACTTACTTTGAATTTACAATAAGTATGTTTATTATATACTTTATTATGTTTTAAAATATTTTTATACAATAAGGAGATTTTCTTTCATTCTGCTAGAGAAAATTGCAAGTTATATACATTGTGAAATCCGAAAAAAAAAACAAAAACAAAAACAATTTTTCCAACCTCTTTTTGTGTTTCCTATTTTAGTTGCAGTACTAGATTCTGCATTCTCCACTCAAGTCTGCATTATTAGTGTGCTCTGGTTTTAAGCTTTAAAAAAGTCTATAAAATGCCAAAGCTATTCAATGAGGAAAGAAACAATGTTGGAAAAGCTGGGTATCCATGTGCCAAAGAATAAAGTTGCACCTTGGTTTTACACCATATATAAAAAGGACTAAAGACCTAATTGTAAGAGCTCAAACTACAAAATTTCTAGAAGAAAACATAAGGGAAAATTTGACGACACTGGACGTGGCAATGAATTATTCAATATAATACCAGAAGCACAGGAAACAAAAGCAAAAATAGATAACTAGGACTATATCAAGTTTTAAAATATTTGTGCATCCATGAGCAGCAATGGGCGGCCCCAGAAAAGGGACATGCTCCCGCTCCAGTCGTGGGACTGGCAGCTCCGCCCCCAACCTTCAGGCCCTCCATTGCCTGAAGGTGGGGCCTCACCGGGGACCTGCTCCCTTCCACCCAGGAGCCTGTCGGCCTCCTGCTGCTGTCCATGGTACCCAGGCTGCTTGTGCCAATGGATCCAATCAAAAGAGTAAAAGGCAAACTACAGAATAGGAGAAAATATTTACAAATCATATATCTAAAAATAGATATCTGAAGTAGAATTCACAAAAATAAAAAGTCCAATGATGTTCAGCAGGTCTTGCTGATGAAGAGAGAGAGAGAGAGACAGAGACAGAGAGACAGAGAGAGAGAGAGAAAAGGGGAAAAGGGAGCTGTTATTTAATGAGTATAGAGTTTCAGATTTGCAATATTTAAAAGTTCTGGAGATCTGTTTTACAACAATACAAATACATGCTTAACACTACTAAACTACACTTAAAAATGGTTAAGATGGTAAATTTTAAGTTATGTGTTTACAATAAAAACAGAAGTGATACAATAAAATGAGACTAAAACATATCTCTCAATATCTACAAAAGAGTGTCATAGACTTATCAAAACACTACTAAGATGACAAAGCCTATGATAAACATATATTTTTAAATAAAATGCCAGGACTTAAAAATTTAAGATCTATAATACTTTACTTATTTTACAATTAAAATGTAAGAAATTACTCAGCTTAATTGCCAATTACTATTGCCGTAATTAATACATTACCTTGTGTTTTTTGCATAAAATGTGAAAATAAGCAAATTACACTTTACATTTATGCAAGTGTTATAGGATCTTTGGGGTGCCGCTTTTCTGGCCGGAAAACTCTGTGGCCGGTGACTCCTTTGCCAAAGTTTTGCTCGGGCCCACTGAGCTCATTCTGCCCATTCAGCCTAGCAGGCTGTGCTCTGTTCACGTGACCAGCCTGGGTCCCATGTCTGCCAAGGGTGAGTCAGGTGTAGAGCGGCAAGCAGGTGTGTGAGAGAGTGTGGGGTCCAGACATTGTGCAGTCAGACATTCCAGCTGCTGCAGTGGAGTGGGCAACTTCAGGTGCTGGTATGGTCGCCAGCTCTCTGCAAGGCTGCAGCTGGACCAGGTATACCACAGCTTCCACAGCTGGCACTGGGGAACACTGTGGTGCTGGAAAGCTTGAAGATGCCAGAGACTGCAGGCTCCCCAAGAGACAGTCACAGCCCTGTATCAGGGAGCTCCCAGGTCTGGGTTCCCCTAAGGGCTGCAGCTCTTCTCCCCTTCTCTTTGCCCACAATATGGCAAGCAAGGGACATGTCTCAGCCCTGTTTGTGTTACAGATTTTTTAGCCTCACCATTTGGTGCATCCTGAGTTCTTGTCCTGCAACCAGAAAGAATAAGGCACGCAGACAAGTGGAGAGTGAACAAGATGAAGAGAAGCTTTGTTAAGCAATAGAACAGCTCAGAGGAAACCGACAGGGGCAGCTCCTTTCCACACCCAGTGTGTCCCAATGAGTGTTCAGCTCCTAGCAGAGCGGGTAGCTCCTCTCCGCTAGGCAAGTTGTTTCCATGAGTGTTCAGCTCTCAGCAGAGAGGGTAGCTCCTCTCTGCAGCTGGTTTTCCCATTGTCTGTTCAGCTCTGGCTAACCATGGCTTTTATAAGACTCAGAGAGGTGGAAGTGCTGGCTGATTGGTCTATGAGCAGCAATGGGCGGCCCCAGAAAAGGGACATGCTCCCACTCCAGTCGTGGGACTGGCAGCTCCGCCCCCAACCTTCAGGCTCTCCATTGCCTGAAGGTGGGGCCTCACCGGGGACCTGCTCCCTTCCACCCAGGAGCCTGTCGGCCTCCTGCTGCTGTCCATGGTACCCAGGCTGCTTGTGCCAAGGGGCACCTGCAGGCAAGCACCAAGCTGCCCTCAGCCCTACCTTGGCTTCCCCCTCACATTCATTAGAGCCCAAAGTCTGGAGGGGACCAAGGCGGAAGGTTGCTGGCGTGTCAGTACTGCCGCAAGTGTGCACACACCTGGGCTGTGACAGCGCCAATCCCGCTTCAAGATTGGAGCAGGTGCCGGGAATGGGGAGAGGCCAGGCAGTGGGAGAAGACGCTCCCCGAGCCTGCGGGGACAGGAAGGGTCTTCCAGGGCTACTGAGGATGCAGAGTGCAGAAATATCAGGGTCCTGCTCCTGGTAAAGTGGGGCTTTCGCCCACTCCGTGGAGTGTGCACCATTCTGGACCAGGCTCCACCTCCTCCCGCACCTCCCCTCCAGGGTGAGAACCGCGAGGCGGGGCCGGGGTCCAGAGTGGCAGAAGCTCCGAGCCTGGGAGCAAGTCCTGCCCGGCTGTGCGAGAGTGAGGACAGCACAGTCGGCTGCCTTGGGGACGCGGGGCACCTCCCTCGCCTCTCTGCTGCAGCTAGCTGGATGCCAGCGGCCACTCTGGACGGCCCGCCACTGCCATCACATGCACAGAAGTAATTTATATGGAATTAATCTATTTACATCAAACCTATGATGATGTGTTTATAGGTAATATTGGAAATAGTGTCTGGTTCCGAATAATGTACTAACGTACAACGGTACTATCTTGTGTCATGCAATGGTTTTAATGGAATGGAATTCTACCAAAACAATTATGTTCTATTTAATGGAAAATTATTTCACTCTACTTTTATTTTATTATTTACATTAATTAAAATTAAAAATTTATCTCAGTCACTCTAGCCACTTCTCATTGCTCAATTTCCTCATTGAACAGTGCAAATCTAGAGTATGACTAAGTAAGTGGGTTTCTGACATGCAGATAAATGAAAGCTTTTGAAGTGTATATATTGAGTTTCCAGTTGCTGGTTGAGGTTTCTCTCTTGATATAGTATTAAGTATGTAAATTAGAATAATATCATTAAGAATAATAATTATTAATATAATAGCACAAAATAGAAAATAAGCTGATAGCCAGGTGAATGAGAAGCAAATTAAATAATGACCATAGTAAAGAAAACACATAACAAATTGTTATCACAAACTATAAAAGCACAGCTATTTAGGAGGAAAAAAAGAGTAGAAATGCAAATATGTCACAAGAGAACAAAACAAACACCTACTTACTCTTCTAGCTCTAAGAGACCCAGGGTAAAAGGAAAGGCAATCTATGCTTAAGATGGCTGAAGACAGAGTGCCATATGGCAAAGGCAGGAGGTAGATTTCAAATATAGATATGAAGTGAACATACTGAATAACACATAACTGTATCAAATAAATTTCTGTGAATTAATTTGGAGTTGCAAGAAACACTGTGAAAAGTTTCAAGAATATAGTTGCTAGGTTAAGCTTCTAAGATGCAGTAAAAGGTTAGCCTTTATTTGGTAACAGTTGAAGAGGTAAAATCATATATTAGACAGTTAATGAAGACATCAAAAATATGAGACACGCCAGAATTTTGCACTTTTAGAGTATTGTGTGTCAATGGGTTTACTGTTGTATAAAATATTTTGTGGAGACTCTAATTGCAGTTGCTGTACCAGATGTGATTTTATTGCTTGAGCAAATTAACATATTCTCTGGTACCTGGTATGCAACTATTGGGCTGACAAATGCCTTTTTCTACGTACCTGTTCATGAGGTCCACCAGAAGCAGTTTGCTTTCAGCTGGCAAGGCCAGCAAGACACTTTCACTTTCTTTTTTTTTTTTTTTTTTTTTTTGAGACTGAGTCTCGCTCTGTCGCCCAGGCTGGAGTGCAGTGGCGCGCTCTTGGCTCACTGCAAGCTCCGCCTCCCGGGTTCACGCCATTCTCCTGCCTCAGCCTCCCAAGTAGCTGGGACTACAGGCGCCTGCCGACACGCCCGGCTAATTTTTTGTATTTTTAGTAGAGACGGGGTTTCACCATGTTAGCCAAGATGGTCTCGATCTCCTGACCTCGTGATCCGCCCGCCTCGGCCTCCCAAAGTGCTGGGATTACAGGCTTGAGCCACCGCGCCCGGCCCACTTTCACTTTCTTACCTTAGGGGTATATCAACTCTCCAGCCCTCTGTCATAACTTAGTTCGCAGGGATCTTGAGTGCCTTCCCCTTCCATAGGTATCACACTGGTACATTACACTGATGACATTATGTTGTTTGGACCTAGAGAGCAAGAAGTAGCAATTACTCTAGACTTATTGGGAAGATATGCCAGGGGGTAGGAAATAAATTCTAATAAAATTCAGAAGCCTTCTAATCTCAGTGAAATAGTTAGGGTTTCAGTGGGGGCCATGCTGACATATCCCTTCTGAGATAAAGGAAAAGTTGTTGCATCTGGCTCCTCCCACAAACAAGAAAGGCTCGTAATGTGTAGTGGGACTATTTTTATTTCAGAGACAACATATTTCTCATTTGGGTGTGTTACTCTGGCTCGTTTACTGGGTTATCTGAAAAGCTGCATCTTGAGTGAGTTCAGCAGCAGAGATCAACAATGACTAGGCGGGGCACAGTGGCTCACACCTGTAATCCCAGCACTTTGAGAGGTCAAGGTGGGCAGATCACCTGAGGTCCGAAGTTCAAGACCTGCCTGACCAACATGGAGAAACCCATCTTTACTAACAATACAAAATTAGCCCAGCATGGTGTCACATGCCTGTAATCCCAGCTACTTGGGAGGCTGGGGAGGGCAGGAGAGTCACTTTAACCTGGGAGGAGGTTGCAGTGAGCTGAGATCGCACCACTTCACTCCAGTCTGGGCAACAAGAGCGAAACTCCATCTCAAAAAACAAACAAACACAATGAGCCCCTCTTAAGGCACCATTACCTGGGATGATAAGCCATCTACCTAGTGTCAGATTTATTGTATTGAATAGTTTTAATCATGGAAGGGACAATGTTTTATCCTTATTGGAATAGACATTTACTCTGGCAATGGTTTTGTTTTTACTGCATGTAATGCTTTTTTAAGACTACTATCTATGGGCTTAAATAATTCTTCATCGACTATCATAACATTGCACATAGCATTGCTTCTGACCAAGGAATTCACTTCACCTCTAAATAACTGTGCCAATGGGCCCATGCTCAGGGAATTCACTGATCTTAACAAGATTTCCACCATGATAAGGCAGGTAGCATCATGGAATAGTGAAATAACCTTTTACAGACTCAGTTACAGTGTCTTCTAGGTGTCCATACCTTAAAGAAGTGGTCCCCAACCTTTTTGGCACCAGGAACCTGTCTTGCGGAAGATCCACAGACTAGAGGTTAGGGGATGGTTGTGGGATGATTCAAGAGCATTACCTTTATCGTGCACTTTATTTCTATTATGATTACCTTGTAATACCTACTGAAATAACCATAAAACTCATCATAATATAGAATCAGTGGCAGCCCTGAGCTTGTTTTCCTCTAAGTAGACGGTCCCATCTGGGGGTGATGGGAGACAGTGAGAGATCATCAGGCATTCGAGTCTCATAAGGGGTGCACAACCTAGGTTCCTCACATGTGCAGTTCACAATAGGGTTTACACTCCTGTGAGAATCTGATGCCACCACCGCTCTGATAGGAGGTGGAGCTCAGGCGGAAATGCAAGCTATGGGGTACGGCTGTGAATACAGATGAAGCTTCACTAGCTAGCCCACCATTCACTTCCTGCTTTGTGGCCTGGTTCCTAACAGGCCACAGACTAATACTTGTCTACCACCTGGGGTTTGGGGACCCCTGCCTTAAAGAGCTAGAGCAGAGATCTCTAGAAGCCTATAGATGCTTTGAATTAGTGTTCAATATATGGTGCTGTCTCTCCAATAGCTAGTATGTGCAAGTACAGAAATCAAGGGGTGAAAATGAAATGGCATTACTCACCATTACCCCTAGTGAGTCCCACAATTTTTGCTTTCTTTTTCCACAACGTCGTGCTCTGCTGGTCTGGAGGTCTTAGAAATCTTTTAGATCTTTTAGAGAGAGGAATGCTTCTACCAGGAGCATTCCTGGTAGAATGTTCCCATTCAACTTGAAGTGGAGATATCCCCCCAGCCACTTTGTGCTCTGATACCTCTGAGTCTACAAGCCAAGAAAGAAATTACAGTGTTTTCGGCTGTGATTGATACAGACTACCGATAGGAAATTGGCTAATACTCCACAAGGGAGATAAGGAAGAGTGTGTCTGTAATACTGTAGATGCCCTAGGGTATATCTTAGTGTTACCTTGCCCAGTGATTAAGATCTATGGAAAACCGTAACAGTCTATTCCAGAAGGGATTGAAAATAGCTCAGACTCTTCAGGAATGAAAGTTTGGGTCCCTTGTCTGGATAAAGAACCACAATCAGCTGAACTGCAAGCATTATATAAATCCATGTATGTTAAATCTGGACTGAAATTTACCATAATGTAATGAAAAAGGAACTGAGAAAGGACACTGAAAGTTTCTGACTGCTCCATGCTTCATCTATGTCTCACAATTGTCTAAACTATTTGAATAATAAGTATGGTTCTATAGTTTGTAAAATCTCTAATTCTTGTGGGTTTGATTTCACAAACCGAACTACTTGTAATATAACACTTTGCATTCTTCATTGGCTCTTTCATATGCAAGTTGTTCTGGGATCAATGAAGAATTTAACTTCTTCTTTCTTAAAAATGGCTTAGTGTCTGGGCATGGTGTTTCACGCCTATAATCCCAGCACTTTGGGGGGCCAAGGCGGGCGGATCACGAGGTCAGGGGTTTGAGATCAGCCTGGCCAACATGATGAAACCCTGTCTCTACTAAAAATACAAAAATTAGCTGGGTATGGTGGCACGTGCCTGTAATCCCAGCTACTCAGGAGGGTGAGGCAGGAGAACTGCTTGAACCAGGACCTGGGAGGTGGAGGTTGCAGTGAGCCAAGATCAAGCCACTGTACTCCAGCCTGGGCTATAGCGTGAAACTCCATCTCAAAAAAAAAAAAAAAAAAAAAGGCTTAGTGTAGTGACTTTTCAAGGTTTTTGTGGTATTCGATGACCAAGATGGTTTTAATAGTCTCTTCAGGTTGACTGAATGTCAGATAGGCTTCTTCCCACCTCTAGGCCCCAGAGCTCCCTTTTCTTACAGCATTTATATTAAAAAAACTTGTTATTGTAAATTTATTCTTGGCTCCTTTGATATAAACATCTTTTTCAAAATATTCTTTCCATTTTTAAAATTCAGGAATGACTTTCTCAGGGATTGGCAGCCTTCCCTTTGGAATGTAATTATCAATGAAGACAGTGTCCCTATCTCCCAGTTTCTGTGGGAGAGTAGAAGTCTAACTTTTTTAAAAGACTTGCTCCAAGTTTTAACGGTACTTCCTGTCATAAAGATATGAGGAACTTTACTTTTGTTTGAGCAAAGCCAATTAGTAAACAGAGATGGCCTATGATCCCCCACCTCGGCTCTTAAAAACTTTAAAGCCCTTTGCTATGGCAGAGTGGAGCTCAGTCTGAGATGTGGTGTCTTTCCACATTTATAATAGGCTTCAATACAGCTTTCCTTGTACATTTGATTTTATCCAGTGCAATTTTTGCTTTGACTATGACCAACTCTATAACAGTAATAGCACCATTATTAGCATAGATATATGCCTAATAAACATTCAGTAAATATTTGTTGAACTTAATTTCATTTTAAAGCTTTATTATTTAAATTTTTGGAGCCTGTACATCCATGTATTGAATCACATTAATGGAGATCTAATTTCCCAAATAGTTTTACTATTCATTTGTGCAACACATATTTATGGAGTAGGTTCAATCACAGATTAGGACCAATTCATTTTAAGCGTGAAGACAAGCAACTGCTCTGTATAATGACAATTTTTTCTTGTACTTTCTGCTTTATAGTTTTGAGTAAAACTGCTTAAATACGAATATAGTGTTCATTTACAAGTGAATAGTAATGGTAAAAGTTATAGTTTTAATCCTACCCAAAATAAATAGTTTAAATTCAGATATTAACAATTTTTCCAACTGTGGCTTCCTAAAGTGAAGAAAATCAGTGTATTTGCTTTGGATTTATCTGAGATATCATCAGAATAATGGACCCTGATTCAATTAATGTATTTTTGATTTAGTAATTGTCACCATCATCCATTTACGAATTTAGATTTGAAACTTTTCTTATGTCATATTAACTCTCTTTAAAATTTTCAAAATTTCGAATTATATCTGCCAAATATATTTTGAAGGTAATCTCTCTCGATGACCACTGAGAATTCACCAGAGAATTTAAAGAGCAAAAGAGGCAGTTTAGCACAATTTTGCAATAATAAAATTTTCCACAAGGACTAATCACATTGAGCACTAATTATCACATGCTATTAAAAAAAAAAGAAACCAAACAGAAGCAAAAAATATACCTCTTTATTGTATGCAGTGAGTAAAATTCAAGGGTGCAAAGTGCTGTCTTCATTATGTCTCTTAAAGATTTGGGTAATCACAGTCTTCAAATCTGGAAACAGGTAATTTGAGGCAGAAGTGAGACTATTGGCCCTTCTTCAACTGTGATTTGGGGTTTCTGGTACTTGCTAAAACTCTAGTCCAGAGAAACTGAGGGAATTCACTACATCATCCAAACATCAAAGATACATGTCAGCTACATTGGTTTTACCTCTTATTCCGAAATCTTACAGCTACTTGACAACATTCTATATACCATACAGAGACTTATTTCTTATTGACCTATTTTTCCCCAAACCTGCTCGTAGAGGTCATGAAAAAATACTACTAGAAATTATGTTAACTTGAATGAGATGTCAGATATACTTATATCAGGATCCAAATATTACCATAGCTGATATTACTAATACACAAAATTGTCTATACATTATTTTCATTAAAAATGTTTTACCACAAAATATGTATTGTAATGCTTCATTTTTTACTAATTTTCTCCCAATAATTTAATGAAAAGTCACTATATGTATCCTCAGTTTAATCTCATATATTCTTAATTTAGCCTTTCATTTTATGAGACAATTTTTATTCTTCAGATATTTAACATCACTTTTATATGTTCTTTGATTAATCAAATAATACATTTAATTATGGAAATATAAAAATATGTAATTATGAAAGTGAAGAAAGTAAAAATCACACAAAATCATATGCAATATTAACATAATCTTGCTATTATTCAGAATCTGTGATTACACTGATATTTACACTTTTACCTTTGATTTGATATTAAATTCCTTAGCAGATATCACTTTTTATACCACATCTTTATAATCCTTCTCCCTATAGATAACTATATGTTATCTAGAGTACAATTATATAGTGCAATACAATTGAGAATTTATCATATGTAACATAACATTATAATCTATTATTTAAGAAAATGTTTTATTTTGAACATGTTTTCAAAATTTCTTACAAATATCATTTTCATATTTGTTTATAGTATTGCATTTCACATTGATGAAATTATCTTGGCAAATTAATTTATTTTAAAATTTATTTTAAAATTAAAAATTATTTACATGTATTTAAATGCGATTCATTTCTGAGTATTTTTCTAATCATTTAGTTCCGGTGTCATCAGCTTTTATATTGTGATGTACTGTGGTCTACCTGTAATTGAATGTTTTGAGTCTTATCTGGGTTACCTGAGGATATAGAATGATTCTACACTGCTGGTCTGTTGGCTATTCATTGATTAAAATATTATATAGAGAACCTCCTTAGGGTGAACTTTTGTAAGATAAAAGTTAAAAACCACATGAGATAATTATAAATAATATATATTTTCTTGTTAATTAATAAAACTTAGGTAGGCCATTACGTGTAATTCCCCTATGCAAACTAAAGTTAAGCTATTCAGAAAGAATACTGAAATTACTGTTCTGAAAATAAAAAGATCATTCTCAAGGAGTACAATCAAGGTCACTAGCATACCTGAATATCCTCACTTTACTTGTGTCATTTGCTACCAAATAAACTAATGTTGGAGCAGATCTTTGGAATGATGACTATATACTCTGAAAAATTCTTATTTAGGATGTTCTTGTCAAATAAGCAAGAGACTTTTATATTGCTAAATTTAATGAACAAATTTTTGTTCTTTTCATATCAGACTTTTCAGTACTATTTAATCCATTTCAGCAGCATATAATATATTAATTTCTTTTGTTCTCAAAAAATTAGACTTGGCTACTAAGGCATTACCCTAAACTTTTGTCTTCCTGCCTCTGGCATCCTTCTTCCTTGGTTTCTTATGGCAATGCTCCATCCCCATTCAAAAATGTATATTTCTTAGAATTTTTACCAGCTTAATAAATGTCACCACTACTCAATTGCTCAAGATAATTTATTTATTGTATTTGACGCATTCTTTCTTCATCTCCCATATCTAATTCATCAGCTACTTCCAAAATAACTCTTAATCTGTCACATCCATTTTCCAGACTCTTGTTCAGCCCCAGATGCTATCAACATTCCCATGAATTACTTGAAAGCCTTCCTAACTGGTATCTCTGCTATCAAGTTTATCACTCTCAGCTTCACAATTCCCATATTATCAAGAAAGAAATCTTTTATAAATTAATTAAGTTTTATGTTGAATATAACTTACGGAACTAATCATACTTATTATACACCCAAATGAAGAATGTCTCAAAAACTGAACACATACACAGCACCCAGATGAAGATGTAAAATATTCAACACTCAGTAGTGCTCTTGCCACTTTTTATTTTTTTTGCAGTTACCAACCACTAAGGGCAACCATTATCACTATTTCTAACACCACAAATTAGTGTTGCCTGTTTGTGGAGTTTCTATAAAGGGAAGTTTTTGTATGTATTTATTTGTGCCTGACTTCTTTAATCTATGTGGTTGTATGAGGTTTCAGTTCGTTCTTTCTCTTTGTGTGTATAATTGTCTATTATGTGCCATATAGCAAACTTCTCCATTGTACTGGTTATAGACATTGGGGTATTCTTCAATTTTTCTTATTTTACAGACTGATGCTCTTACCATTTTTGTCTGTATTATTACAGAAACATATGTGTGCATTACTTTTGTATATCTTTGCCTTTCACTCTCTGTATTTTATTGAATCATCATAACATTTTCCAGAAAACACAAATTAAATTATGGTACCCTGCTTGAACCCCCTCAAAGGCTTCTGATTTCATTAAAAATTAAATACAAATTCTTACTAGATTTTCACATCACCTGGCTCCTGCATTCCTCAAAACCTCATCTCATGCTGTTTCCTCTCACTCACTGTGCTTCAGTTACTCTTGCCTGTCACTTCCTAGAATATAACTAGATTTGACCTTCAGGGAATTAATTATCCTGTTATCTCTTGCTGAAAATTGTCTTTTCCTTTATTCCTCACATACCTGACTCCTCATCCTTCAAGTTACCACCTTAGAAAATCATTCCTTGATACTCACAACCAAAATAAGTCAACCCCTGTTATTTTTTAATCAGTACACCATTACACTCCTTCAAAACACTTAAAAAACTTTGTACTTTTATAATTCTTAGCTAACAAAAATATAAATGACATCTGCATTTTTAGGCTGTAAGCAGCAGGAAACAAAAACTATGTTTCTTTTGTTTATTCCTGTATATATAATAAACAGGGGGCACGTTAACTGTCAGTTACTTAGTCAAATTAATACAATGAATAAAGTGTAACTATTTTTTGTTCCCTTTGATATTGGATCTGTACTTGCAATTTGAAGACTTCAGGACCTCTCTGTAGCCTAATACCAATACATACTGCAGAGTCTCCGTTCTTTAACTTAGTTACATGAAATCAATAAGCATTATTGTAGCTCTAGATGTGATTATATGTGCTATAACCATATATTTTTAAGCAATGATGAACATGACAATGCTCTTCAAGAACAGTTTAGTGAACCACATAGACAAGCCATCAAATGATTACAAGACAAACACCATAGTGCACCTATGAATTAAGTGTTATAATAAAAAACTAATTCATTGGGGCTGATGTGGAGAGGAATTTACAAGAGTTTAAGCAGAAAATATCAATTTGGGATAGATATTAAAAGTGGATCTTATCTATTGCTTTTCTGCTTTAGATACTTATAAAATAATAAACTATCTAACTTGTCTGAACTTCTATGTCTCCTCAATGTTGCCTTTTTATGAATTGAAATGTCTCCCAAAGTATTTCCCTTTTCACTCATTGATTCAACAACTATTTACTGAGCTATATAGATGAAAATTGACATTTTAAGGTTAACATGCTAGATATGGAAAATAAAATAATCATTAATGGAGATTTTTATCTCATGTCTCTGCTTCTATTTTATTTCTCCAGCTTTTAGATTTACCAGTTTTACACCTTACACAGTCTAGAATTACCATTTACTTCTCATATTCTTCATTTTTTGTATAAAATTATAATTAAAATCTGCAATTTTTAAATTTTTTTCTAAATCTATTCTTCACTTAATTGGGGAAGAAAGAGAGGTTAGAAGTAGAAAAAGTGCGATGCTTAGCTCAGAGAACCATCATTTCAGATCTACAAATATATTGTCTCCATAAATGCCTTTGATAAAATAAATAATGAAAATGCTGCTGTCTTTACATCTCAGCAACATTGCATACTTACTCAGGACAATGTCAATTTTATACTCTGAAATTCTAGAAGACAGACGTTCTCCAGTCCATGCTTTGCACAGACTGGTATTTTCTTTTTGATTGAAAGATGGATCTGGAAGTTGTCACTGAAGAAATTTTATAAATAGGAAAAAGCCACTTTTCTACCCTGTAATAACTCAGGAAAAACTGTAAAAATGTTCTTTAGCCATAAAAAAATCAACCTGCAGGCTAAGTCTAAGCATAAAAATTTCATCCTGAATGATATCCATTTATAAAAAATGTGATTGACTGGTAACAGTGGTCTGTAATGAAAGATGTTTCACAAACCCCACTTTTACATTTCCAACCACAAAGAATAATATACCTGCTCCATGTTTAGGTCACATATCAAAGTAATATGATAGAGTTTGCAAAATAATGTTGTTGACATTGATTTATTAATATTGATTTCTAAGCTGTAAAATATAGACGAAGCTATTTTCTATTGCTTTCTTTCCTAAGCAGATCAAAGTAAAAGTGGTGAATTATAGATTGTGAGCTGTCTCGATTTTTGATAAAATATCAGCAGGGTGGTTTTCAATGTCATATTTCATCACAGTTATTAATTGCCTTAAAAAGTGTGCATTTTCAATAAAACTTATTCAGTCACTTTACATTTAAAACATGGTTGTATTTAAAATAAAACAACGTTATATTTTTTAAAATGAAGCCAGAAATTGAACATTGTATGATTAAAATGGCATAAAATAACATATTTGTTAATTTCAACACGATAAATTTAGACACAGCATAATTATAGTGGTGTAATTATTTTACCTGATTATGATATCTATAGTATTAAGCTAATTTGATAACTGGCTCTTTAAAAATGGGGTTTACATTATTAGGAAAAAGTAGATTTTTGTTTACTTTTCTATGCCATGTTTTTTGTAACTCTTCAGGAGAAGAAAAAAAATAATATGAACTTTGCTGTATCTTCAAAGATCCTGCAAAGAAATATTACATCTAACAATATATAAACACACAAAGCTCTATTCTCCTGCATTAACTTGCTGTATCCTAGTTTCTTTGTGTCGTGTTACTTCCAATCTTCCTTTTATAGTTTTGTACTTAGAGCTTTGTTATTCTTCAAATTCTTTTCTCTTAGTTAGAAAAATATATTGTTTTGTTTCCCATTTCAGTAAGGGCCTATAATCTATTCGTGAGAATTTGCTAACCTCATTGCGCATTCTCACACATTTACATAGGTCAGTGCTGGACACCAGATTGTAAGCTACGTAAAGAAAAGAAACTGAATATTTTTATCTGTATGTAACTAGCACCTAGTAATTAGTGAATCCTTCATTGGCATATCTCTCTAAATATGTAATGTTATTAAATTACTATCTCATAACTTCATAATTATTAGGCCTAAATAGGTTTTGTCTATGTGTAAAGACTTGGTTCTCTTTAACCATAATAATCAGCTCATACAGATTTCTCCCACAGAGTTCAAAGTCTCTTCTACTTCATGTTTCTTTCTCATCTACTAACATATGTAGTTTTCATATCATTGCTACTTTCATCACAAATATAAATAAGGGTTGGTCTGTATAAATAAGCATAATTAATCACTACATGAATGAAAGCAGTAACAGTTTTACATAAAGGCGATTTCAAGGAGCTTAATATCAATACATCTGCACACAAGACATCTACAGTAAATACTTCTTGCAATAAATTTCTCTAGATTATGTGAGATAATTTGAAAGTATCTCGTGCTATGCGGTTGACTAGATTGACTCCTTGAAAATCTATCACCAAGAAATTAATTGGATGCTGCATAGTTACTCATAGTTGTTCTACTTGTGTCATTAAGTCAACCAAAATTACTGGACCACAAAATGAGCATTCTAGTTATTTGGTCACATTCATCTGA
This sequence comes from Hylobates moloch, assembly GCF_009828535.3. NCBI lineage: Eukaryota > Metazoa > Chordata > Mammalia > Primates > Hylobatidae > Hylobates > Hylobates moloch. The sequence goes on from NW_026652279.1 coordinate 126,156,696, forward strand.
ACGGAAATGATTATGCATTGATCAAATCAGTTTCTCTAGGGCTTGGCTATTAGGAGAACGAAAATGCTTGAATCTACCACATTTTTTGTTGATTCATTAACATTCTATGTAGCTTCTCTCTAAAACAGAAATTCAATGACTGAAAGTAACTTTAAGAAGCAGTAACATATGTAACACTATTTTTACAAATCTTCAAACAAAAATATATTGATTAATAATATGGCCACTTTCAATATGAGCTAGCATTTAAATAATATTTTTTGCTACATCTTTCAATGAATGACAAAGAAAATTACATTGACTTTGTCTATGTGTGTTTTCATTTGCAGGGCTATTCTTTTATTTGTAGTGTTTGTAGATATTAATTAGATGTGGTTTGGGAGAGCTGAAGGAGTCAAACTTTCAACCATTTGAAACTTGGTAATTTCGGTAGCTCTTTTGGAAAAATAAAAGATAGAGATGAAATATCTTTAGGATGTAATTACATGAGGATATTTTAATTTAATTTAAATGCCACTTTTTATTTTTCAAAGTAGCATCATTATAGGCTCATTTTTAAAGATTGACAAATACAGCTTCTTGGAATTTACTGAATCCTTAGCATGGTCATTAGAAAAAATTCAACATAGTGTTAAGGCAAACAAGCTACAACATTTATTTATTCACCAGAAATTATCACTAACCTTAAGGATGGAATAGAGATTGGTGGTTTACAAACAATTTTAGTAAATCTATTCACACAACAAATGATAGAAAAGTTAAAAAGTAAGCATCAGGCCAGGCGCTGTGGCTCACGCTTGTAATCCCAGCACTTTGGGAGACCGAGGCGGGTGGATCACAAGGTCAGGAGATCGAGACCATGGTGAAACCCCGTCTCTACTAAAAATACAAAAAATTAGCCGGGCGTGGTGGTGGGCGCCTGTAGTCCCAGCTACTCGGAGAGGCTGAGGCAGGAGAATGGCGTGAACCCGGGAGGCGGAGCTTGCAGTGAGCCGAGATCGCGCCACTGCACTCCAGCCTGGGCGACAGAGCAAGACTCCCTCGCAAAAAAAAAAAAAAAAGTCAGCATCATTTGACAAATGTCTAGAAGACACGTAAGCATGCTTCTTTTCCTTGAATTGCCTGATTGTATTTGTTCCCAAAGTAATTATACTCTATTTCATTCTAGAAATTACTTGAGAAAAAATATAAAAATAATTTGTATACTATGAACAAAGTACAATATAAATGTAGAATTATGGCCCATAAAGAATAAAAAGTTCTGTGAAGGAAAACAATGCCAGGGCAAGCATAAATATACATTTAATATGTTGTGTCATTGTGTGTGATTCAGAATCAGGCTTTATACTTTGCAATGATATTTAAAGTTACCATAAAATGATACAATGAGATTGGAAGTTATCAAAAAATAAAAAATAAGCTGTTAACACTAATTCTACAAAAGAGTATGGAATTTAGACATATATTATAGTTTAACTAAAAAAATTGAAATAGCGAACCAATTTAATTGAGATGGAAAAGGAGAGAGAATCTAATTGTACAGTGTAAATGAAAAATTCTAGTTATTTGTTTCTTAGGAAATCTAGGCTTGGGAAATTCAATTCTCATTTTTAAAAGTGAGAAATATAAGAAAAATCCCAGTTATAACAAAACATGTTCGGGTGATAATACATATGGCCATATAAAGGGAAAATTCATAGAGAAAATTGGACCCCTAAAATTATTGTAAGCCATTTCCTTGGTGTCCTCAAAATGCTTCCAACGGTCATATTTTCTACAGTGTTAAGAGTTGATTGCTAAAGGCATAGAGATTTTTTTTTAATTAGCTAGACAAAAAACATAATAATGCAATATATATTTAAATATATGAAATATTTGGCATTGGTCGGAACTAACTGGAGAAAGCTAAAACAATGAAAGCACATGTTCATACATACTTAATTCACTCTTTATACTATAATAAAATACCTGAGACTTGGTAATTTATAAAAAACAAAAATATATTTTCTTACAGTTCTGGAGGATGAGAAGTCCAAGATCAAGGTGCCGTCTGTTCTTGTTGTCTGGTGAGGCCTGCATCCGCTGGAGGGGAGGAATACTCCACAAGGTAAAAGGCAGAAGGGCAAGAGGGCTGAACCGCTGTATGAAGCCTCTTTTATCCTCGCCTAATCCCATTAATCAGGAACAAACTCATGGCCTAATTGCCTTTTGACGGCCCCACTTTGTTATTCCATCGCATCGCATTGTCAGTACCTGAATTTTGGAAGGGACACATTAAAACCATAACACATTGAATATTG